>NC_133618.1:553335008-553651258 GCF_048593235.1 Sminthopsis crassicaudata | reverse complement strand
ATTTACAAGTCTCCTTTCTTCAAGCTTATTACCTTGGGATGTCTTCATTTAATCCAACATTGCTATTATTCAAAAAGATTATCAGAATTATTTTTTTCCCACAACTAGTAAATGATTCATAAATATGGTTCTTATTTTATAAAAAGAAGGAAAAGCACTACTGGGGCTTTAAAATATTTGTCTTAGACTACTGGGGTGAAGAAATAACCAGAAGTAGGAAATTCTTCAACTCTCTGATGGAAATGTATTACAAAGTCGGCCAGACAGATAGTTAGTCTACCCTACTTGCTTTCCCAATCCAATCCTAAACAACAAACATGCATTTAAATAAAAAGACACTTATGAACTATCTTTAAAAGCAAATACTTTAATGCACTACTAGAATGAGATGCAGTAAGATGTGATGGGAAAGGAGCCAGATCTGAGTCAGGAAAAATGGGTGCAAGATTGGCCTTTGACATATAACAGTTGTATGACCCTGGGAAAACTCATTTAACCTCCCAGCACTTCAGGATAGCTCTCAAACTAAGTTGCAAACAGGTGCTAATCTGCATAGAGTTTCGTCATTGGGGGAATTCCCTAAAGTAATGAAATCAGGGATTGGGTTCAAAAAGAAATTATCTTCTAGAGTATGATACACACCAACTTTTCTCAGCATCCAATCTGTTCTTATACTTTTAGTGTCCTTTTTTTTTCCTTCTACATATCTTTCCGTTAAAAAAAATGCAACTAAGTGGCCTACTGAGTAGAGCACCAGCCCTGCAATCAGGAGGACCTGAGTTCAAATGTGATCTTGGACACTTAGCTGTATGACCCTGGTCAAGTCACTTAACCTCAATTGCTTTAGCAAAACAAACAAAGAATGGCTTCTTTGTCATTCCTCACACAAAATACTCCATCTCCAGATATCAGGCCAGACATTTTTAGTGACTGCTCTCATTACCTGGATTGTTTCCACTCCTCATTTCCAACTCCTGCTTCCTTCATATCTTAGCTAAAATTCCATCTTTGACCAAATTAATCTCTCTTCATTCTAGTGTTTTCTCTTAATTATTTCCAATTTGTCCTGTATATATTTTGTACTTGGCTGATGTTTTCTCCTCACTACACTGTGATTTTCTTAGGAGCAGAGAGTACACCTATTGCCTTTCTTTTCATTCCCAGTGCTTAGCACAATGCCAGATACATAGTAGATACTTAAAAGTGTTTCTTGACAGACTGAAAAGATTATTAACCTGAAAACACTGGTCTTCTGAATTTAAATCTGGTGCCCTTCTACTATACACCTTCATTTTAGTCCAGATTTCTAAACTGTCCCATCTCCAAATTTACTATCATTTACGTTGGGAGTGAAGTTGCTAAAATAAAAATGAATTTTCATTGAAAATTCATTGCCTAATTTGTGAAAAACTACTCAACATATATTATTGGAGCAAGGGAAATAGATTTGGGGATCTTTTTCTTTGTTTCTCTATGAATTCCCATTCTCTTTTTCCCTCCCCTGTTAACCAAAATCTATAAGTCCATAAGACATTGTGCTGCAGTAATGTCCCCAATGCTAAAATGAAGTAATGGAATGAAAAGGCCTCCACAATATTAACTATAAATGAGATTGCATCTTGGAAAGTATTTTCCTCAAGAAATAGCCTTGCACTGAATCACTAGAATTCAAAAGTAGAACCCATAAGTAAATTGGAATCCAATTATGCTCAAGTTCCAATCATTTTATCTGTGAGTCAATATGTTTGACATACTAGGTGAATGTATTTTAAGGAGAAGGCTAGAGAACAGAAAACTCAGTTCATAGCAAAAATACTCAAAAGAGTATTTTTGAGAAGTAATAATGAATTCTTGATACATGATCCATGTGTAAAGAACATTTTCCATTTGATTATACTTTTTCCCCCCACAGAAATCTCAACCTAAAGCCCTATTGAAAATAAGAAATCATAAACAGTTTGTTCTCTCCATCCCCTTAAAGGAGAGCTGCAGCAGCTTCTTTGAAATATGGATAGAAGACCAGCACAACTGTGGTCTTCTAAGTCTAAGGAAACATCCCCATCTTCTAGGGAGGCCTTTGAAACAGTGCATAAGGCAGGCACAACACTACAAATTGGCATAATGTACCTCTTTTGATTTGTTTATATTTTACTCTCCCAGAGAACAAGTACTGGCAAGTGACAAAAAAAAAAAAAAAAAAAAAAAAAAAAAAGTTTGACAAATAATTAGAGTGACCTAAAGCAAAGGGTAAAAGGCTGAAGTTTTCATTTTGTTAATTGCAGCAATTCACAGACTTTCTACAAAGCTTGCTAAATTCGGCTTTCTACATAAAAACTAACAAATGTAATTCTTATCCCTTCTCTCTTTTCCAGGCCAGGATTAGAGAGATGTTACTCCAGGGGACTAGAGGAGAGTCTACCATGTCCCATTCAATTCATCCATAGTCTGTTTTACTGTTTATCTTTTTCTCTGAGATAATAAATGTTCAAAGGAAAAAGTGAAGTTATTTCATTCTTTCTAGTTAACAGAAAAATGCTGTTGTTTAACATATCACATTTAAATAACAACAATACAAACAAACAAAACAAAACAACTAGCACTTAAAATAAAATTCCCTTCACTTAATTTTTTCAAACTCAATGGGAAAGATAATCTCAAAAGTTTACAATTACTAGGAAACAAGAGAAGTAGGTTTTCAATCTGTCTCTGTTTCTTCTTGCAATCTCCCCCAATACATTCCAAGACCTTGAAACTCCATAAAATGGGCTGGGCAGGGAATAGCTTCATAACCTCAAGGCCCCTAAACAAATGAGTTCAGTCATAGTCAAAACATCCTTTTCACTTTTAGATACCCAAACCTTTGGGCTCTGTAGCATTTTTACAAAAACGCTTATCCACATGACGGGGCATAATACTTTGGATTCCTAAATAATTATTCTACACATTTATTAGTTTTATTTAGTACTACCAGTGAACTTTCAACAGAGAGACACTGAAAAAGATACCCTTGCAAGATCCAACAATCACCACAGGTATATGTTGTAACAAAACACAGGATTAGGTAATCACCTCTTATATCATTCCTACCATAGCAGGTTTCTATACAAACTCTCCTTGCCCTGGAAATTGCAAAACTTACAGGAAATCTTTAACCACCTACATAGGTGAACTACTGCCAGGAAAAATGAGCTGTAAACATTTTAATTTTTAAATAATACTAATTAAGCTGTTTATAACAGGATCCCATTTCAATTGTCTCAAAAATCACACATGATTTTATATAGTACTTGGGGAGAACAAAGTAGTATCTTTACCCTCTGCCTTGGATATAAAAAGTTTTGACTGTATCAAGTCAAAGCTATCTGTAAATTAATGCAAATTATAGGCACAAAAAAGTAAAATGAAATCATATTTATATACATGGTGTATCTTTAGGACATCAGAGAATACCAAGAGAGATGAAGAATGTCAATATAAAAAATCTTTTCTGCCTCAAAAAGTAGTTTTAATTTTGTTCAAAAAACAAACTTCTGCAGGCATTTCTGAAGGAACTGGTTGATAAAAGTATCCAAATAAAACTTTTTTGGATGGATAGAAGATGGAAAATTATGTACACAAATTATGAACCTACCATACTTTAAGAAATCTGTAACCAGGAAATATATTTGTTGTATTTTTTTTTAAATACCAAAACACCAAGATATCTAAAATTTTCATCAGTCCCACCCGTTCCTATTGGTGCCAATTTTGCGTTTAGCACATATACCGCTTACTATGAGCCCACCATGGTCCTGGCATATACTCAGTGAGAATGAACATAAGGATACACTGTAATATTCCTTTTTATATATCAGCAAAATAATATTAAAAGTAAATACAACCCCCTCCCCTTCAGGTACATAGAGGGAAAATTTTAAAGCAACCATTTTTAATCAGCCCACATTCTAAATATTTGCCAGCCTAGCAACATTTTTAGGGACCTTAAGTATATAGGAGCTTGTTCTTTTATGAGGTTGAGTTAGCTCATAGGGAGCCTGTCGCTATTTAAGTTTGCCAAATACCATGGGTCTTACCCCTAGTCTGAAAAAGCAGACTATAGTAGTAGAAAGAAGAATGAACTCAAGGTTAGGACAACTTAATTTTTAGTTCTACCTCTGCTTTAATCTCTATGACCTTGGCCAAGTCATAACTTTAATTTTTTTCAACAAATATTCATTAAGTACCCACCACAGGATCCCTGCCCTTTCTGAGCTTACTGCCTAATGGGGAATATAGTACACATGATACATGCAAAAACAAGATAGGAAATATGCAGGTGTGGGAACAGTAGGAATGCTGAATTTGGAGACAAAGAAACTAGGTTCCAGTTTCAGTACAATTCAGTTACTTAGTTATGTGTGTGATCTTAGGCAAGTCATAGACCATTCAGGCTCAATTTTCTCACCTGTCAAATGAAAGGTTTTAACAAATAGGAATATAGTTGCATTCCAGGAATGAATCTATGATCCTCTGTGAGAGTCAGTAAGAGAACTAAGAAATTTGAAGAGGGGAAATGAATAATTAGGGAAAGTTTTCTGGTGAAAGTGGCATTTGAGTTGTCATCTTGAAAGAAGGGAGGGACTTCCAAAGGGAGAAGAGCTAACATGCAGTCTATTCCAAGCAAATAAATTGAAGGTAGTTGCAGGAGAGATGAACAAAAACACAGGGAGAAAAGAGTGGGAAACACAATGTATGAAGGGGGGAAATAAGAGTAACGACCAGATCAGATTTTAATTAAGCTGTAGTGGGCATTGAATGCCATGATTCAGTCTTAAGTTTTATTTGGTAGGCAATGGAGAGCCATGGAAAGTGCCAAAGTAGAATGAAATCAGGGAGGTACATACAGAAGGTTACTGAGCAACAATGTAGAATAAATTTGAAAGAGGATAGACTAGATAAGGAAAAGTCAATTAGAAGTCTATTATAATAGTTTAATCAAGAAGAGATAAAAAACTTGAATCATATAACTTTAAGTTATATGAAAAAGGAGATATTCTTTATAAATGATATTATAGAAGTAGAAATGACAAAAAAAACTTATTGTTCATGTAGGTAAAGAAAAGCAGAGTTAAAGATGACTCTACAGTTATGAACTTGAGTGACTTGGAGGATAGTGATGCCATCTAACTTTACCAAAGCTGAAGTTATGGGGAAGAAAAGTTTGGGGGTATATGAGGCTCAGTTCAAAATTTTGAATATAATGGGCTAACCAGCTAGAGAGATTCAACAGAACTAGGGGAAAAAAGGGCTGGAACTCTGAGGTTGTTGACAGAGGAAGATTTTGGAGTTAGATGAAGAGTGGTGGCAACTAAAATCACAGATTAAGAATTGAGACTACTAAGGAAGAAAGTATAGCAATAAAAGACAACCTAGGGCAGAAGTTTGGAAAACATCCATGTGTAATTCTTCAAATGCTAACTTCCTCTGACCTAATCTAAATCAATATTTCCAATATTTTAAGGGACTAGTCTAAGAGGCTTCTGAGGACATTAGCAGTTCCTGATCTATGATCCTATGAAAATGAGACAATTTTAGACTAGTTGATCCCTAAATTTTTAACATCAAGACATCTCAAACAACTCAAAGAATACAAATGGATGACCAATTTAGTGATATTTTCAGTTATAAGTGTTCTGTTTATATTCATTTAATACACCCAGTGCATGATTTCAGAGTAAAGGTTCAACTTAATTCAACTAATTTTTTTTTTTTTTTTGGAATGAGGATAGGATGTTAGAATTATTAGGACACAAGGATATGGAATAAGACAAATGCTACTAACCCCGTCATAGCACTTACTCTCTTACTCTACTTTCCACAAAGTTTTGATTAGAAAAGTTAATATTAAATTCTTCTCAGGGGACAAGCTCCTTCTAGTAATAAGGAAAAACTTTTTGATTTTGAAGGGTTCCATGAGGAGCATCCCCATAAGCATCAAGCAAGTAGTTTATCAAAACATTACTTTTTTACTATAAAGAAAGATCCCATCCTTTTTCAACAGAAAAGGAATTTTTTTAAAAAAGGAATCATCATCTTTAAACAAAGGAATTCCCTCTATCCAGTTAAGAAGCAACCTATCCTATGATTTACTAAATAAATCCTGAAAGATTATATGGTTTATCCAGAATCACCGAACTCAACAGGAGACTCAACGGGAGAATCTGAATCCAGTTTTTTTTAAATACTGGACCAAGTACTGTATCTATTAAGTCATGCTATCTCCATAAAGATGTTAAATGAAGTGCCTCCTTCCATGAGGATGAGCAATATAAATCCTGCAGCCAAAAACCAAGCTACCATCAATAATAGGCCAACAAAAGCTTGTAACAGTTCTTTAGTACATGATGACTTTTGCAAAGTAACAAGTCTTTCCCCAGGGAGCTCAATATGATTTTTTTTTAAATTAAAGGTATAAATATAATTTATGGCTTGTGGAAGCCATCTTGGTCCCAGCTGTAGGATTAAACAGCAATGAATAAATCGTTTGTAATTTCATATGCTACTTCTTGACTAGAATAATCCTTTTTAACTATTTAACTATTCAAAGTATTTCTTCTTCCTTTTTCTCTATGGTACTCACAACTTCAGTTAGAGCTAAATCAGTAATATTTCCAACATAGGAAAGCATTTAAATGGCAAATGATGCAATAAGGTTTAAATACAGAAATGTATATGTGCTTTGTAAGAATTTTTTTTTTTTACAAAATGTATCATTTCACAACAAAGAAATAATAAATTGCCAAATTATAAATTAGAACAACACATTTTCTTTACATGGCAATTCATTTTAACAAATAAAACAAAAAGCTAGAGTTTTGAAAGAATTGTTTCACCAAAAGTTCCTTTGAGATGTATCTATTGTTGTTTAATGTTTTTACATATAATTTCTCTATCATATTAGCAGTTCAGAACAGCATGACCATCTTTCTTCTAGACAAAGAAACCTTAATTCATATGTAGGCTTTTTTCATACTTCAAAAACATAATAATAATAACAAACCAAAATTCCACTATGATAAGGGCTACTAATATTTGTCTTTTCCTTTTCACAAATGGGGGAGGGAAGAGAAGGTTAAAAACAACTCTAAGAACAACTTCACTATTTGGCAATTTATGAATTAATGAAGTATGGCACTGCTGTTTTCTAAACATACAGAACACATTTTAAATAAAACTTTCTTAGAAATCAATCAAATCATTTTTAAAATAGCATTATTATTACAAACTATAATATTCTCCTCTAAAATGTAATCTTCTCTTATTGGGGTTTCCTTGGGGTCTCTGGAGGCAGCCTTCATTTCAGTTCATAATCACTCCAAATGCAGCCAGGTATAAAAGTCCAAATCCTTTATTGTCTCCTTCAAAGACTTCTCTTCTTCACTTGGGGCTCAGTTAGTTTTTCTGCAGGCCTATCTCTCTCCTTGGTTCTGAGAGGCCTACCTTCTCTGGCTGAGGCTCCAAGAGCTTCTAGTGCATTTGTCCTTTCTGGCCCTGAGAGCTCCTGCTTATATGTTCCACACTGAGTATACACCAATCATTATATAACTAGAAAATCATTATTTGCTATAGGATTAAATCAGTGCTAAACTAGATTTAACCATTGTCTCCTTGATTCCACTTAGTACCTTGTTTCAAGTTCTGGCCCATAACATCTCCTTGTAGGATCAGATCCATCATACTGTACCATGCTAAATTAGAAAACTATTGTCTCTATCAATTCCACTGACTTAGCACCTTGTTTCAAGTTCTGGCCCCTAACAACAAACCCCAAAACTTATATCACCAAAATTATAATAAATAATTGAGTGATTAGCTAATAATAACTAACATTATTTATACAGTATTATAGGCTTGCAAAGTGTTTTACATATTCTATCTCATTTGATTGCTAGTACAGCTCTGAAAAGTATGTGCTATTATTAACTTAATTTTATAGATCACAAATTTGAGGTTCAGAGAGGTAGTCTTGCCCAAGATCAATTTAGTATGTGAGTAACATTTGAACCCAGGACCTCAACTTGCCTCTTAATTGATATTGGTATAGTCCATCCACAAAAAAATAAGATGTGACAATAATTCAGTCTTATGAGAAAGCAATTAACTGTCCTATTTTTGTCTTAAATAAGATTGTCAACTGTTAGGCCACAATTTCTTTCTACCCTTAAAGAAAGACCCCTAGAATCTCTCAGTCCTTAGTATAAAAATCTCACATATATGTTCAGATTTCCTGAGATGTAAAATCATTATAATCTCTGATTTGTCATCATGTTAGCTATCGTGTATAACATTTACCATCTATAATGAAAGAACCATACTAGGAATTCCAAATATGTGGACAAAATCAAACAGATATTGCCTTCAACAAGTTTCTATAATGTTATAAGAATATAACATGCAGTGAAATAAACACAAAATAGTAAAAAGTATTTCAAAAGGGAAATAATGGCAATCATTGCTGAGAGCAGAGAGAAGAATAACTATCCAGGAATAGAATGCTGAACCTATAATCAGGGAAGAATCAAGTTCAAATCCATCTTCAAATACTTATTATGCTGAGTAAGTCTGGGAAAGTCACTTAACCTGTCAACGTCTTCCCTTTTTTCATCTTTCAAATGGAATAATATTAAACCGTAAGTCACAGGATTGTTGTGAGGATAAAATAATATAATATTTATAAATTGCTTTACAATCCTTAAATTCTACATAAATGCTTGCTATTAGGAAGTAGATCTCTTGAAAGGAGTTAAGAATTCCACAAAGTGATGGTGAACAAGAAGCACATTTCTGACGTGGAGGACAACTTGGATAAAGTTATGGAGATAAAAGATAAAATGGTAGATATCATTCCTTTTACTATATATGCCTTCATTTACCCTGCTATAAGAACCCTGAAGGATTTTTGACAGAGAGGTGGCAACAGGATGTGAGGAAAGACACAAATGTACCAAAAGGGTAATCCTCTCAAGGTCAGAGAAGGACCCTAGGTTGGAAATGGAGGTTTTCCTTGCCAGGGTCAGCAGGCTCCTGAGACTATGTACTCTGCTCATGGGTCTACTGACAGACCAGAGGCCACTGAGAGCAACAGAAACCAGAAATCAGGGAAAGCTCCAACCCTAATGAGTTCCAGTTTGCCCTCAGTACTCACTTCTATGACTCAAGCAGAGCTGAGACATTAAGAGGTATTGAGGGAAGAGTTTAGTAGTATAAACTTTATGAATTTTTTTAAAGCCAATGCAGATGGTTTTTTTGGGGGGAAATTGTATACATTTATTTGCTATATGGGAATTAAGTTCAAGTGGAAGAGGATGCTTCCTCCTTTTAGGATATATACCTTAATATTTACAGCTGTTTGATGGCTGTTGTTAACTGTTTACAGCAATCGTGGTCAGGAAGACCTAGGTAATCATAGGCAAATTACTTAACCTCAGTGGTCTAGGGAAACTCTGAAGAGAAAATGTTGTAAGTGCATTCACAGAGTTGTTTATACCAAAGAAATCATAAGTCCTTTATATTTTTATTCTCTCTTGAGCCATTAGACTAAACTTTATTTGTAATAAAAATGATGAAATTTGTAATAAAAATGAGCACTTGAGTTAATTTATTTAACAAATTTATTTTATATACATATTATTCTCAATTAATTTGCTCGTTTTTCTAATGTGGTAAATAATCTGACATTTATTTTCACAGATTTCTTTTTTGATTATCTTGTGTCTATCATTCCATCAATGATATAGCTTTCACATATTGACTTTGAATTTTAGTTGCTTTACTAATATCAGAACAGAAATATCAATACCTTTTTTTAATCTGCCTAGAACAGATAAACCTAAAAGCACCTAAACCAAATGATCTGTTGAGCTCTGTTTTAGCTCAAAGAGCTATGATTTTATATAAAAATGTAAACTTTTCCCTTTAAAAATGTACTATTTTAATTTCCTCTGTGAAGGGCCAAGAATGTTTTATCTTTAATTTTTTTAATTGGTTAAAGAAATAGAAGAATGGATTCTTATAAAATAACTTAGAATGCATTTTGAGTCTCCTAATATTGACACTCTTATCAGAAATAGTTATACTGACCAATGGAAGACTTTAGAAATATCTTGGTAGATATTTCTTGGTACTGGAAATAACATTACCCTTATATAACAACTATAGATTTGTAGAATTAAAAGAGGGAAAAAATTTTAAAAAAAGGGATACAGTTGAGGTTGAACTGCTCATACCTTGAAAACAGAAAATCTATAAATGATGGATTATTCCATTTCTTGCTCTCTCTCTTTCAAATGCTGATAAAAAATAAAAATCATAAGATAGTGGGAAACTACAGCTCAAAAGAGCTAATATTCCTGCATTCCTATTCTTGAGCACATGATACAGTTGTTTATGAGTCTAGAGTAAAGTCACATGTCATATCTCCTCCTCCACATGCTTACACAGGCTAACAACCAAGATAGATATGACTGAGTTGCTTAGGCAAAAGGGGATATGTTGTTGTTGTTGTTGTTGTTGTTAAGGTAGGTAATTTTAAAGAAAATTGCCGTCAGTTCCAATTGTACATCCATATTGCAATTTTAGAAATAACTGAAACACATGGCTTTATGACAATATCAGGCTTAGTCTGTGTCAATAACAAGATATGAATAAAATTCGTCTAATTTATTCTTAGTTTCCTAGTCTTCTGAAAAAAAATTGTCAAGTGAAATTGTAAAGTGAAGGGACTCTTTAACAGAGAAGATAATAAAGTTAGCATTATCCTTTAAAAGTCAAATGCATCACTAACATTAACTTAGTCAGAATTTACTAATTTCTACTCTTAATATTCAATTGAGTTTAACAGGCATTTTAAAAAGTACTTCCTCTTTCAAAAGTGCTAATGCATTTAATGATAAATTACAAAGACCAAAAAAAATGGTCTTTGTTCTTACATTATATTATACTAGAGGAGTGGCTGGTTCAGAAAATAACTAGTCATACAATCTCTTTACAAATACATATTCAGTGTATGAAATGTATCTAAATGGTATATAAGCAATTATATTTATGCTCCTAAATTCCAATGTGTGATGAGTAACTAAACTCAATGAAGAAAAAAGAAGGTATTAAAGGAAGGTAGTAGTGTGCCAAAGTAGCTATTTATCTCATTTTTGTGGTATAAAAACAGAGATTAAAAACCACATGCAAGGCATTAGAAATAGTCACTGGTAGTCACATTACACAAATTCAATAGATTTGACTAGATTTTATAGCTCAGGAGCATAAAAAACTTTATTTATTGCAGCATTAAGTAGCCCCACCAGTATATTAAGTGTATGTTAAAAGAATCATACTAACACATGGATGTAATAGTCTTTAAATTTCATTAAAATTACTGCATTTTGGTGGTTATCATAACTGTTCAGCTCAATAAAATTCAGAATTATATATTTTCTTCACGTAATTCTGTATTCCAATCTACTTATTCAGATCTATAATATCCATACTGTAAAAGACAATCTCCTAAGCTTTCCTTTTCAATTACAGTTTCAAAAGTTCAGCGATAAAAGTCATATCTTTTTAAAATTACACTTGTTGGACCCAAAACTTATCTAATTCCTTCAAAATATACAATATTATTATTTGGACTTCCATTTTTCTCCAACATATATGATTATGAATTCCCAATATGCAAGTAAAATGCAAGTAAAAACTTATTTGCAGTAAGAATCAAAACTAACTCAAACTATTGGTACCAAAGAAATCAGACTTCTCTACTGATTTTTATTTTCATTCCATCTCCCCGTCTCAATCTATTTTACTCCTGAGCAAAAAAAAAAAGTCAAGGGTTCTCCAAAATTTAAATGCATTATTATAATCATTCTAAAACTACCAGTTATTTTTTCTGTTATCATTCCAAGCAGTCCAGAAAAATTAAATTCCTAGTGGCAATAAAAACAATAAAAGACATATTTAATCTCAGCAGTTGGACAAGGAGACAAAGAACCTGAATTAAAAACTCCATCCTTTACTTAAAATCTTTGCCACCTTAATTAAAGCATAACCCCCTAATTTCTCTGGCCCTCAGGGTCCTCATAGGTAAAATGAGGAGGTTGGGCTAGAGATCTCCACTATCATCTGAAATTTTTGAATATTTGGAAAAAAACATGATATGGATAATTTCTAAAAACACATGGGTAAAAGGCCACCAAATTTCATTATTTCTATTAGTTGGACCAACATTATACAGAAAACTTCACTTACAGTAAAGAAGTTGAAAACTGGGACTTGGACAAGGTGTTTACTAGAAACAAAGTTTGCCAATTGCTTCCCCTGTCTTTTACTGACTACCAGAAGTCTTTGAGCTTTTATACATCATGTGAAACTTGAGTTATTACAAAATAAATATCAAACTGTCCAGGTGAGAAAAATTTACTGACACTTAAAGGCTGTGCCTTTATTATTGTTAAAGTAAACTTACAAAAAGAAGCAATGCGGAATAACTTAAAGGTTACTGGAAGTGAAGTAAGGAAAACCTGGGTTCAAATTTTATCTCAGACACAACTCCTGGTGACCCCAAGAGGGATCACAACTGTTGACTTTGCTATGGGCTCTCTCAGCTACAATTCCATAACACCATTATATCATGGAATGCCGCAACCTGGGCAGGTGCCCATATGTTCTGTCAGCAAGGAAAACAAGAGATCCAAGATAATGAAAAGAACCATACCTTAATATTAACCTCATTCTCCAAACTTGATATTAAGTCTAAGTTGCTAACAAAGTTGCCACATTTATAGAGCAGCTAGAGGGCACAGTGGATAAAAGTGCTGGGCTTGAAGACAGGAGACCCCCATTTTAAATCTGGTCTTGGATACTTACCAGCTATGTTACTTTGGGTAAGTCACTTGACCCTATTTGCCTCAGTTTAATCATCTGTACAATGAGTTGAAGAAAGAAATGGCAAACCATTCCATATCTTCACCAAGAAAACCAATTGTGATAAGTCAGATACAATAGAAAACAACTGTACAACAATAACACATATTGTGTGTGTATATGTATGTGCAAGCTCTCTGATCAGACTGACTTTTGTTTCAAATTTTTAGAAAGTATCACAGTTCCATCATTTAATAAATGCCTGCCTCCAAAATGGTATAAAAAACAGCAACATGATTCCTATGACTAGTTCATTAAAAATAAGAAAAATACACAAAGGGAAATCTATGATTACACTTCCCCCCAAAAGATGAATTTGATAGTGCTGAGAATCAGAGTATATTTATAATAACTGCTGTTAATCATCTGCTTTAATGAATCTTCTCAGATATACTGATAAGTATTTTTCCAGATTTGGAAGTATATTCTGCCATCTGCTAGAGTTAAGATATATAATTTTTTCTCTTCATGTCACATAAAAAACATAGAAAAGTATTTTTTTTTTAAATTGTGTAATTGTTGCTTGTACCCAAACACTATTTTTTTTTAACCATTATGAAGTCCAGGAAACAATAAAAACACATTTAATCTCAAGTAATGTATATGTAGGTTCAAGGACCTCTGTTCAAAATTCAGGCTTGTTATTTGACACCTTTTGTGAAATTTTAATTCTTTGCTTTCTATAGATCTTAATTCTCTCACATGTAAAATCAAAATATCAAGCTAGATCATCACTTTTCAACATTTTGGTCTCAGGAACCCTACATGTCTTCAAAATTGAGGATGCCCTCAAGAGAACTTTTTATTTTGTGATTTACATCTATGGATATTTATAGTATTAGATATTAAAACTGCTAGTTTTAAAAATATTTATTAATTTATTTAACCACAATAAATCTATCGTATATTAACATAAATAACATATTTTAATGAAAAATAGCTAATTTTCAAAACAAAAATTAATACTGTTGTTTTACATCTTTTTGTAATCTCTTTAATGTCTGATTTAATTTGATTTAAGACAGCTGGACTTTCATATCTGCTTTAACATCCATTCTGTTATGATATTGTTTTGTTTGAAGTATACAAAGAAATCCAGCTTTATACAGATAAGCATTTGGAAAAAAAGAAGAACATCTTAATAGACAAATAATGTTTTAGAATTATTATGAAAATAGTTTTGACCTCAAATTCCCATGGAGCCAAGGTCCACACTTTGTGAACCTCTGCGCTATGTGATTTTTAAGAGCATTAAATAATTCAGCCAGCTTTCTTCTCCACGAATCATTTGTGTTATACAGACAGGTCTATTCAGTTACCAAAGCCCATAATTTGCATTTGTACCTCTGTCCCCCTCATGCATGGGCAGTCCTTTCTAAATCCTATCCATTCTTCCAAGCCTTATCTCTCATGCAATCTTCCCAGATTGCTCCAAAACACAGTGATCTCTTGCTCCTCTGAACACATAACGCCTGTACTGCTCATTTGGCACTTAATCATGTACTATGTTTTGTTCTATTGTTCTTTAACTGTTACACTATTTTCAACTCTGCCTCTCTAAGTAGGTTTTAGTCCTGGCCCTCGAGAATATTATCTATTATACTTCTTTGTAATGCCCCAAGGCAGAGACTGACATTCAGTAAATATTTTTGAATGAATGAAAAAAATAGTTTTCCATGAAATGTGATTTTGAAAGGTCTCATGCTTTTTGAATTGTGATTTTAGCTAAAGTAAGGCTTTTGATAGGCTCAATTATCCAAAATATCACCCAATCCATCCAAGATTTCTTTAAAAAAGCTTCAGGCTATGAATAACTCAACAAAAGTAGCAGAAAGACCACACAGGTTACAAATGGCATAAGAGCAGTTTGCCAAAGAGAAAGCAAGCTTCATTATCTTTTGGAAATAAGAGAAAAATTCTACTAGCTTTGAAAGTTGAACAGCACAGGAGGACTATGATGAGGAAAAGGGAGGGAAGAAGAGGGAGAAGTAGCAGAGAAAAGAAAATAACTAAAGGAAAGACCAAGAAAAAAAGAGACAGTAGATGGGGCAGTGAGTAGAATGTAGAACCTTAAGTCAGGAAGATCTGAGTTCAAATTCCATCTCAGATGCTTACTAGCTTCATGATCTTGGGCAAGTTACAATCTCTCTCTGCCTTAGTTTATGCATTTGTAAAATGGGGATAAGAAGAGCAACTATATCTCATAGGTTTGTGGTGAGAATAAGAAAATATTTATAAAATTCTTTGAAAACTTTAAAGTATAATATAAAGTCTAGCTATTATTATGATTAAAGCCAATGAAGATTAGAAGTACATAGATGATGAGCAACAGATCATTCATTATGTGCCTACTATGCGCCAAACGTGCTATTTATCAAAAACACATAAAAAAGCAAAGTCTTCAAGGAGTTTATATTCTAATGAAGAAACAGTCTGTATCTATATAGGGACACAAAGATACAAAGTACAAAGCAACTTCTGAAGGAAGATAGCAGCAATTGGGCATGGGTGGGTGATGTAGGTGATGTAGGATGAGTGGGTAAGTAGGTGGCAAGGATAAATAGGTGGAAAGGGGACCAACCAGGAAAAGGCTTCTGTAGGTAGCACTTGAGTTGATTTTGAACAATGAAAGAAGCCAGTGATTTTAAAGTTGATAAAGGGGGAGACATTCTGGTCATGGAGGCCAGCCACTGCAAAAGCATGGCAATGGGAGATGGTGAGATCAATGTGATAAACAGGAAGAAACTGGCTTGACCACAGAATAAGTACAGAGAAATAAGGTGAAAGAAGCTGGAAAAATAAGAGGGAAACAGGTCATGGATGGTTTTAAATGCCTAGGGAGTTTATATTTGATTCTAGAGTTTATAGGGATGCCCTAGAATTTATTGGATAAGGAAAGGAAAGTTGTGATCCAAGTGTGCTTCAGGTAAATCACTTAATGGCAACTGTGGAGGATGGAGTTTAGAGGGAAGAGACTGGTTCACAAGCTACTATAATAGAATAGGCAAGAGATAATTAGGAGTCTAAAGCAGGATAGTGACTGTGACCTGAAAGGGGACATTTGTGAGACATGTTGGGAGGAAGAAATCACACAACTTCATAACTTACTGGATATAGAGGGCAAGCAAGAGTAAATAGCTGACATCGACAACAAGGTTTTGGACCTAAGTGTCTCAAAGGGCATTGCTACCTTCCTACGGTAATGGGACAGTTTATAAAAAAAAGTAGATTTGGGGGAAAGATATTTTAGACAAGCAGATGACAGTGATAAGTGAAATCAGAGAAAACAGGTGACAGTAGATACAACTACTCTTCTAGATAAACACCCTACACATTCAATAGTTTCTAAGAGTATCACTATTTCAAATTGCATGCATGTCAATCACAGGGCACATCTGCAGTTATGAAGGAAGAGGAACAAAGAAGCCCGCTAAATTCTACATATTAACAGTTCTGGAAGACATCAATGTATGACAGACCAGCTAGTATAATAATTTTCAAAGTGAGACCTAGAATCTCTAAGAGATTAAATTATGCTTACTGTGCCCTGAGGGAGGGAGAGTAAGGGAATAAGCATTTAAATGGGACTTACTGTTTGCTAGGCACCATGCTAAGAACTTTATTAAAAATATCTTATTTGATCATCACAACAATTCTGCAAGGTAGATGCTACTATTATCTCCATTTTACAGTTGAGAAAACTGAGGTAGAGGTAAAGTGACTTGCCCAGGATAATAGCTAGTAGTAGATGTCATTTATGTAGTGCTTACTGTATACCAAACACAATGCCAAAATTTTACAATTAACTTATTTGATCCTCACAACTCCACAAGGTAGGCTATTATTAGTCTCATTTTACAGATAAAGAAGTTGAGGCAAACAGCAGTTAAATGACTGCCTAGGATCATATAGCTATTAAGTGTCTAAGACAAGACAGAATTGAATCAGATCTTCCTGACTCCAAGCCCAGAGCTCTATCCATTGTACCATCTGGTTGCCTCTATTAAGGCAATTTTAGAAAGACTAGAGAAAGCATGATAACTTAACATCAATAACCTCCCATGGTTGTTATGAAGATCAAATGAGATAATATTTGTAAAATATTAGACCTATGGCAAGTACATAGTAGGAGGTATATAAATGCCAATTATTATCAATTATAATTATTAAATAAATAATGTATTAGTACCATAGATTATAGGAACAAAGTGCTAGAAAGGACCTCAAAGACCATTTAATCCATCCTCTTCATTTCAAAGATAAGTAAACCAACACCAGGGAGGCACTGGCAAATGGAAGGGTCATACTTCGGTTTTCTGGGAAATCCACTTATGTTTATATTAGGCAAGCTGTGGAACACTCCATTCTCTTAATTATCAGGAAGCTAATGTAATGAGCAATGGGGTGAGGGTACACATCAGAGCTTTTTCTAAAAACACAGATTTACTTTTATCATAAACTTAAATGGCTTTATAGAATCCTGTATTTATAGATTCACACTAAAGAATACGTTTTTTGTCCATCTAGCCTCCCCACCTTACTCCCTTTCCCTTCCTGTGAACCTTGCTAGATTTATGTTATTTAGAGACCTTGTGAAGTTCTATAAATAGAAATATTTTCAAAATTATACTTCGGTGTAGTTGCCTCTGAAGGCAGGAAGATGGCCTAAATATCTCTTAAGGTCTCTACCAGGCAATGATGTTATGACTGATTCTTATCTCCATCATTCTTACCTAAGAATGTAGAGAAAACAGTGTTCTTATACGACATTCTGCCTTCAAGATAGAACCCTGCTGGATTCAAGGGATCATCGAATATAACATTTGTTCTGACCCATTTTAGGCAGTTAGCCACAAAAGTCCTATCTTTTCCAATGTTATTAAATGTAAACAATTTCATCATTGCAATCTCTAACAGGAGGCTAGGTTTTCTTTGGATACATTTGTTTCTTCTCAGGATATTGACATAATTGGTGGGTATACATTCAGCATGAGAAGATCTTCACTGCTACAAAGTAATGATTTTCTGTAAACAAAAAAGTCCTTTCCCTAAAACCTTCACCCACCCCATATTCTATCTTCGTTCCTAAGGCTGTGTACAATTTATAGGATTTCTTAAGTACTTGTCCCTCTACAGGTACAAACTATGTGTACACAACCACACACTATTTCCTCTCCCTCAAGTCAAGCTTTACCAAAACTCCACAAATTCCATGAATCAGTAGTCTACTTGAAGTTTTGAAACTGTATTTCAGAAGGGAAACCTTCTACATTTTGGGGTATTTATCAGTAAGAGATTTATGAAAACAGTTCATAACTAGAATGAAACTCAAAAAGGCTATATAAAGAGATCAATGGAAGCAAATTGTGCTTGCCCTGTGATTTTTTACACTCAGTCCAACTTTCATTTTAGAGAGGAAAAAACTGAGAGAAGACTGAGGAGGAAACTTTACAGAAGAGGAAAGTGCCATAATTCTAATCCACTTATTACCATCTACTTAAGCTTTTTCCCTATCTCACACAAAACCAACCTCCCACACAATTCAGTGAGTATGTTCATTTTAGAAATTTTCAATTCCGTTACTCATATAAAAATATAAAAGTTCATTTACTACTTGCTACATATTTCCTTATTCTCATTAAACATTTGTTAAGTATGACTTTGTTGATCTCTATAGCACATAGTAGCTATTTCTCAGAAAAAAATTTGTCTATGGGTCTAAATATTTTGAATTTTCTATTTTCACTCATAGTATTCTTCATCAGGTTAATTTCTGGTATCTCAGAAGTCAATTTAAACAAGTAGAGAGATATTCAGTTTGAAGGAAAAATAATTTAGTATTCAAAAGGCCCTGTTGAGAAAAAAAAAGTTTCAAAAGTCCAATAAAAACATGAAAGCACTTATTTAACTTGAAAATATATTTGATTTATCTTAAAACATGTGTGGTTCTGTTTTTAGTGTTGTGGCTGTTTGAACAATCTTGGATAGTAAAACTAGACTGGTCAGTTTCAATTTTATTTACATTCTGCCTTTCTTCATTCCTTCTAATCTAACATCAGTCTATGATGTATTGGGACCAGAGTTCTCTTGGGAAACATTTCAATTAAAAAAAAAAAACATTTTCATGAAAACATTTCCATTTATATGTAATTGTTCTTCCCAATAGAAAATATTATCAACTTAATCCCCCCTTTTAAAATAAATTGCGTGCTTTAGAAATACACCAAGTATACAAAGATGATCTCAGCCATTTAATGTAGTTATAAATGCAGGAAAAACACTGTACTCTAGAGACACATATTTAGCCTTTTTTTTGGACTCTTTAATAAATGTTTGGCAATGCTTTGCCTGGGATTTCCATTCTCCACCAAATAATATGTAACCTATAATACCTGGAAATAAAAGTAAATAATGTTTTTAGCATCAGAAACTCTTTACAAACTTTAAAGTATTTGTCAAGAGTTGGAAGTTTCTTCTTACCCCGCTAGAATTGTCCTCTTATTTTGGATAGAATGGGAGGCATATGAGCATTTGCTTTTGGAATGAATGTAAGTAGTTATATTTGCATATAGAATTAATATTGGTAAAGTCTTACTTAAGTTCCACTCCAAACCCTGCCCATTTAAGACCTGTCCCTGAGCTATTAAACATTTTTATGAATAACTTTGAAGAAGAAACGTGAGTAGGCTTATCAGATTCACATAAGATAAAAAGTTAAGAGGTTATATATATTGAATGACAGAATCAAGATTCAATAATATATTTATACTTTGTAAAAGCAGACAAAATCTTATTTTTCACTTTGAAACTTTGATGTCTGCTTTGATGGATCATTGATCTCATTCATTTGTGTGATTTCTTACGTTGGTGTAAATCTTAAATTATCCATTATATGATTCATTTTATGTATTTTTCTCTATATAATTTAATAAATTTTCCATAGAGTAATTATGAATCACACTGAAGGGCTTCATCTGGCTTTTTTATATTAGTCTGTGAATATCAGTGTAATACTTGGAGTGATCATTTTTTAATCCTCCACCTTGCTATGTAATTAGCTCATCTATTTTTCTGATTACAAAAACTCTTTTTGGAAAATTTTATTTTATTCTTAATTTAGGGAATAAACAAGCATTTCTATAACAATATAATCATACATGTTTTTGGTGGTGTCTTTTAAGCGAAACCATCAATAGTAATTAATAATAACAGTTATTAAGCCCTTTAAGGAAAGGGAAATGGCATGTGCCTAATATAAATATACATAGAATAAACAAATAGAGAATAAATAGAAGGCAGCTGAAAGGAAGAGAGGGAAGGTGCTTAAGCTGTTTCTTAAGAGATTTTGAGGAAGAGATAAGAAAAGAACTTCAGTGTTATAATAATCCACCATGAATATGTCCATAGCCTTCTGAATCACCTGTTGCCTCTAAACCAAGACCATCTCCAATCATCTTGATTTATATCTTGCCACCAGATGGAGAAATTGAGTCTCTGGACTTTGCACAGCCCTCCCTTACTTGAATCCAGTTCATTTGCATGTCATAGCATCTCTTATGTCATGGTCTTTATTGAGAAGGAAGGACAAATAACAATTAACAGTCTCTAGACTAGGGTTATTTACCATTTGTATTGTTGACCCCTCTAACCATCTGCCAAAACCTAAGACCCTTTTCAGAAAAATGTTTTGTTGCCTAGGTATTTAACTGAAAGAAATGCTGAATTTTAATTCAAAGTTAGTTTAAGTAAAGATGTATTTTTTTTCCCCATCCAAGTTGATAGATGACCTCTTCTCCTGAAAACCATCTATGGATCAAATCCAAGACTAAGAATCCCTGTTTTAGATCATGCCTTTACAACCACAGATTGATTGAAGCATAAAGAACATACCACTGTCTGAACACACACACACACACACACACACACACACACACACACACACACAGAGAAATAATTTTGAAAACTGTCCAAAGAAAAGTCTTCCTTGGATATATTAAGACTATGTAAAATTTCATTACAGTTTTAATACAGGTAACTTGGTTCAGTGATCCTTTATTATTTGGAATATAAATCAAGAGAGAAAATTATTCAGTTTTGCTATTAGCAAAATCCAAATTCAAAAGGAATTCCTTTATCTTTGATAAAGTTGTACAGATGCTTTTTTTTTTTTTTGCTTGTGATATAAAGCTGATCCTACCAATTCTTTAAATCTCTTCAATGAGATAAATGGTGAATCAAAACAATGGCCTAAAAATCCACACAGGAAAAACAAAATAAAAAAGTGGACAAATAATATATATTACCCAGAAATGAATGGTAGGGAAAAAATAGGGCCACATTATATTTTAGGGGGAAAAAAACAAGCAAAAAAAAACAAAACAAAACTGTGTAGTGCTTTCAATGAGCATACATTACTACTTACCACAAAAATCCATCACTTAAATTACAATATTCTTTATATAATTCCAAATAATTATAAATTATGCTCTACTATCATCTCAAAAGAATCAAACTTTGTAAGTAACCCAAGAATTACATTTATTCAGCACTTCACAAAGTACATGTCACATAGCAGGTATTCAATAAATTTTATTGTCTTACAGATTTATCCCTATTTCTTCATTAAATTTTGAAGTCCTGAACCATATTCAAAAAGCAAAGTACACTAGAACTGGGTTGGGGGACATTTGGCTTCAGTGCACAGCAGTTCATGTGGAAGAAATCTGCTTAGTTTAAAGGAACTACAAACTCATTGATGAAACAGTGAGTCTAGAAGTGGTTGATAAAAATTCTTTGAGAACTTGAAGCCATCCAATATGAGAATAGTCTGAAAGAAATGGAAAAATTAACAGGGAGAAGAGAAGATACTAATAGGACAGGACTGAAGGGTTTATTTATGGAAAATAGGCTGAACTTGTTCTATGTTTATAGGAATAGAAAAAAGACAAATTTCATGTTAGGAAAAAACTTCTTTAGCCATTAAAATTGCCCCACAATGAACTAGGGTCCTTTGGTCCAAGAGATAAAATCTATCCATATTTACAAAATCCAAAGACTTTAACCTTTTCTGTCTTTTAAGCTGGACTGCATCATTTCTCCTCAGGTAGGCTGAAAGCCTCATCCTCCCAGTCCTGTTATACTTGTGTTGAATTAATGCTGACCAATTAGGGCTGATTCTACTCACAACTTTGGAGCTCAAAAGATCAACCAGTCTCATTCTCCCCTGGTAACATGGATTGTGGACATCATACTCTATACCAATTGATTTTGCAATAAAAAAATTAATACTGATAACAAAACAGAATTGCCTTATTTTTGTCTGATATATTATGTTCCAGAGCTAAAAGAAAAAAGCTACAGTTTCTTTTAAAAGAAGACAAATTTGAACAATTCATTTAGCTTTTACCTACTTTTCTCCCCAGCATACTACGGTACTATAACAAACTTTGGTCAGACTCTTGTGCCTTGGCACTGTAAAGCCTGGCTTCTCTACAGACAGATAGGGTAACCTGAAAAAACAAAAACAAGAGATGCAGGAAAGAAAAAAAAAAACAAAGTCAAAGGCTCAAAGGCTCAGGATGTTGCAATAAATAGTAAATAAGAGATATGAGCAATGGACAATATGTGAAGTAATATGAATGGGCAGAATATTTACTTAAATCATTGATGTAGAGGATCCTTAAATATTCTTTAAGGCTAAAGTATCAAACTGAAAACCAGAAAATTTCCCGGTACAGCCAAAAATGTAATAGGAAAATACTTAGCAAAATAATAAAATGTAATTGATCCCAGGTTCTTAAACTGTAGATTTGTGACTCCAAATGGAGTCTCATAACTGAATATTGGGGGGTCACAAAATTATGATTTATTATCAGTAAATGTTTGATTTATATACCTAGGGCCATGTAAAAAATTTTTTGAGGTCACAAAAGGAAAAAGTGGCGCAGTGGATAGAGCACCAGCCTTGAATTCAGGAGGACCCGAGTTCAAATATGATCTCAGACACTTAACACTTCCTAGCTGTGTGATCCTGGACAAGTCACTTAACCCCAGCTTCAGGGGAAAAAAAAAAAAAGAGATATTAAAAAAAAAAGAAAAAAGTCATACAATACAGCAGAGAATGTTAATTTGTGGTTTTCCAAATCAATATAAAAATACAATTAATTAGTAAGGCAGTATGTACTAAGAAAAAAAAAGAGGATAGCAGAATTATTTTGATTCCTGTCGATACTGTAACTAGCTACATGATTTTGAACCAATCATTTACCTTCTTCTTATCTGTACAATGAGAAAATTAAATTATATCAACTCTGTGGTCCTCTTCCAGGATTGTGGTTCTAATACTGAATAATAATAATATAACATCTAAAAGGTATTTTTATATCCACATCTACTTTTCATCTTTATTTTCTCTTGTGTTATTCTTAGTAGAAGTTGAGGGCACTGATTTCCATTTTTTCCACTTAACAAAACAAAGTCATCTAAGCTGAACTAGTCATAGAAGCTTATAGTTTAAATGATATTCTATGTTTTATCAAAACATTTCATGTATATCTCATTGGATAAGACAGCAAGGTTCATGTGTTTATTATAGTGATTATACTGGCTTTATCTAATGATAATAGTTAAATAATTGACCAGTATCATTATGTTTGTAACCTTGGATAAATCACATCATCTTAGACTGAGGTTTCTTCATCTGCAAAAGAAGGAAGTTGAGCTAAATGATTTTCTCTTCCATTTGGAAAATTCAGTGACTTTTTTTTTTTTTTTAAACTAGATTACAGACAATAGTAGTTTTCTGACATAAAGGAAGTAAAAGTTTAGCAATTTGTTGTTGTTGTTCAGTTGTTTCAGTCATGTCCAACTCTTCATGATCCCTCAGGGTTTTCTTTTCTTTTCCCCCTACTTAGAACAAATTTTATAAAAGGGGAGGAGGGAGTGAAGAGAAATACAATGTAATAACATTTAATTTTAGCCATATTTATTCAGGATAAAGTTTGATTATTTCTATAAATTGCTTCTCAAATTTTAAAACATTACACATCATATATGTATAATATTATTTATTATATAGAATCTCAGTTAGATGGGTCTAATTTCTATTTTATTTCAAGATATTTTATAGTAGCTGAAGAGATCTGGCAAGACAAGTGTTTGTATGTAAATCTACTGTTTCTTAATAAGGGCTGGAATGGATCCTTTCCAAGACATGACCTCCACATAAAATTTTGCTAAATATCTGTTTATTAATTAGAATACTTTCTTTTAGCCATGAAGTAAATGATGACTATCCTTGCTTGTTGAGTAAGATCTAGAAAACTCTAAAAGCCTTAAACTACACTAACCATACAGCAAACATTTACATTAGCTTTTTCATTGTTTTTTAAAAATCTATTTGTCTAATTATCTGCAAAATAAAACTATTTCTAAATAATTATGTGTGTTTGAGTGTGTGTGTGTGTGTGTGTGTGTGTGTGTGTGTGTGTGTGTGTGTGTCTAAAAGAAAGACAAAAAGACTGGGATTTGGCGTTGGAGGGAAAAAAAAGGTAATTTTAAACTAAATGCCACATGCTTTACTGTGCCATTTTGGCTTTGCTTCCTGCTAGGAGTCTGTGTAAAAAGAGAAGACTCTGACACTAGGTCATTCCATTCTACGTAAAATCCACTCCACATCTTCCATTCCACTCTGTCGCAAATAATTCATGTCCACTACTCCTCTATCACATTGAATACAACCACATTGTACTGCTGGAAATAGGAAACCTGATTCAGATCACAGCAAAAGGTAGAAAAACATTTTTAACACCCTCACCACTCCTTCCCCTCCCCCTCCAACAATGCTGCCCAAAACAAACAAACTCAAACCTTCAATTCCTTTAGAGGAAACAAATCTCTATAAAGATGGGGGGGGAAAAATAAGCCTGTATTTTGCGTGGTAAAAATAAGTCTTTTAGCTGCCCCACAGAAACTATGCCTGTTTTTTATGCTTTATTCCTACCCGAAATAACTCCTTGATATTTAAGTATCCTATATAATCTGAAGAGGAAAAATGATAGTAGATCGAATGGTGGCATATAATGGTGCATATTCACAAAACTAGGACTGTCCTCATGAAGAGCTATACAGAAAAACAACCTCCTTCCTGCTTCCCTTACACCACCTGCCAGAAAAAAAAAAAATCAGGCTCATAATATGGAGTGAGGGGATAGGAGAGGAATGTCATTTTGTAAACAGCAGGCTGTAATGGCCTCTCCGTGGGTGAGGGGAGAATCATGGGGGAGGGGGCTAGAGGGTGGATCTGCAGCTGTATCAGAATTAGACTTCATAACAAATAGAGGAGTTTCCCCAATTCTCTCTTTTCAGTTCATGGTTGATGCCATCAGAAGACATTATTGGGCTAGGTTACTATTTTCCAGTTTCATTAAGATGTACCCAATTCTACTTGAGAGAAGAGGATGACTTCCCTTCAGCTGCGTAGATTTCGTCCCTCGTACTACTACTGCATCTTTGTGGGATGCCCGTTTGACTGACAAGCTCCTTTAGCCAGTCACTCATCGAGTACCAACATAAAGGTGGAATTTCCCAACAAGCCAATTGGACAGAGAAAAGGGAGGTCCCACATGATTGGCATGTTATTCCGAGTAGAAAGTAGTAAACAACCTCTGTCCACTAAACGCAGAGGTAAAAGGATGCGACATCCCTTCCCTAGCTCATAGTGGGGAGGGGGGGCCGGTGACGAGGATGGGGACAGGGAAGGGGGGGCAATAACATAATAGGCACACTCACTGACGCTTTATGTCTCTGTCACTATCTCTCTCCGTCTATCTCTCCTACGTTTTTGTCTCCTTCCTATCTCGCATTCCTCTCTCTCTCTCTCTCTCTCTCTCTCTCTCTCTCTCTCTCTCTCTCTCTCTCTCTCTCTCTCTCTCTCTCTCTCCACACACACACACACACACACACACACACACACACACACACACACACACACACACACACACACAGAAAAAAGAGGGAAGGTTCAAAATGCTGCAGACCTCAGTGGGTGTGATTTAGCAGCAAGAACTTTGAGCAATAACTGTCAGCATTGTAACTGAAAAAATACATATGCTCTTTAAAATGCTGCTGGGGTTTTGTTTTTGTTTCTTTGATGTTTGCCTAATTTTGTTCTTATTTTTGTTTAAGAAAAAGAAAACAACAGCTTCTTGGGGGGGGGGGAAGCTGCAAGAAAGGTTGGGAAAAGTATACTCCATTTGTTTTAGCTCTCTTTAAAAAAAAAAAAAACCTGCAGTTTTGTTCATTGTCTTGTGTGTGTGTGTGTGTGTGTTTATAAACCTGTTCTAACATCACGATGAGTCAAATACTCTCATAGACCTTCTCACCTCTGATTTCTGGAACTGTGATCTCATTGCAAGGTCATTTAGCTCAAAAGCATATATAAAAACAAATTAAATGCTTCATCAGCTGGCGTGAAGCAATTTTTCTAATTTCAGTAGGCAAGAAATACATCCAACTTGCAACTGACTTGCAGTGTACAGGTTATTCAAGGGAATGAATTAAATAATAATTCTTCATCAATTTTGTTTCTGATCATGGATCCATTTTTGCTTTTGACCTGGTCCACCACTGTTATAGCATCTTATCACTATGTTTATCTAGTTAAGGAGAAAACATGCTCTTTGAGCTTTAAGGGAACCCTAACCAGGTTGGAACTGTTCATTTGGCTGCCTTCTGGAGGATAAATTATTGCTTAAGATGTTTACACAATGTAGCTTCATGAGCCTGAAAGCCTGCTTTCAAAAGAGGCCCTGTCCCTGACTAAGGGGTAGGCAAGCAAAGACTGTACTCGAAGAGACCAGGCACACAGTTTATTCAAACAACATCTAAAACTTCATCATTCCCACTTTAACTCAGGTGGCTACTTGGGGCAACTTTTCAGTAGCATATTTATTACATAATGGCTGATATTTGTATTTAGTGCTTAATGACTAAAAAGCCATTTATATACATGGTTTCATTAAATTATTGCAGCAGTCCTAGGAAGGAGTTAGTCAAGTTGTTTAAAAAAATCTCATTTTACAGATCAAAGAGAATCAGAGAGGTAAATAGAATTTCCAGGGTCACAAGAGCTAAATGGCAGAGCCAAAATTCTAACTGAAGTTTTTCTTTTGTTTTGTTTTATTTTTACATTGAGTTCATTGTTTTTTCTATGAATCTATAAATTGTTCAATATTATTAAGTACTTATAATCTAGTGTGTTACAAGATGTTTACTGTTAAAGAATTTTGAACATATATCTTTATACATTTGAAAATATTTTAATTATGATGTGTACTCCAGGCTAGACTAGTTAAAGAGAAGATCTTAGAAGAAAAACAGTAGGAATAATTTTTTTAAAATTCTGAGAAGCCAAGAAGTAGGAAAATAAAAATTTTTACTATGATGCCACTCCCTTCAGAATCTTGAACTATAGCCAAACATCCACTACTAAGCAGCTAACAAGGATTTATTAAGCAAGTAGCTAAATATTACTTGTTAATCAAACAGAGTATCTACATATGAAACGATTTAAATTCATAACAAATTTTGACTTATGAAAAGAATTAACTAAAATCTCACCAAAATAACCACCCCTAAACGACAAATCTAATCTTGGAAAGAACATCTTAGATCCTATACATAGTACTGTTATATATTTTGATAAAATATATATGCTTGTACACACATATGTGTATATAGTGTATGTATATGTATATTTCTATCCTATGAGAAAAAGACAAAACACGCACAGAGTTAAGACAGAGAGAATATGAATATCTCTCAAGACCACCCTCATAGTTGGAATCAGGATTTGTGATTTTATCACTGTTTGGGAATTCCATGACTCCATGTATGGAGGCTCTTTCTCTGATGAACATTAGCAATTATTTTGCAAATGATAGTTCTGAAAACTTGCCTTGGTCACTGAGTAGTTAAATGTCTTGCAACTGGGTACCTAACCTAATTGTTTCTTTGGTGGCTCTATGGGAAAGCTTCTAGGAGATGTTAAAATATTAAGTTTTGAATGGACACAACTCAAAAATCTTAAACACTATTTTGTTCTTTCAATGAAATAACATGAAATACTCTCTCTTCTACCCCACCCCCTTTTCAAAGGACTGTCTCTTATCACAGTATGCAATTAGAATATAAGTATATTTGACAAAACAGAATATCACTTTATGTAGCGGCAATCTTATTTCTCAAATATAACAGTTGTCACAAGGTACACTTTTTTTTCATTCTCTTGAAAAAGATGGAATCCCTAAAACAGTTTTATAAAAGATAATGTAGAAAAGCAGGTTTAAAATAGAAAACTAGTTTAAAAAAATGAGAAAAAAACCTGAAACCTCAAATAGTGTTTCTACAGAGTTTATGTGGGATTATAAAGAATAAATTTATGATTTTGCTTGAAGTAAACATTACAGAAAATTTTAATAGTTAAAGGAAAGCAACTCATAGAAATGCTTACTTTTCTTTCGAAAACTGTGACACAGGTTGCATATTGTTTTGCCAACAAATTCATTATCTAGGAAAAACTAATTGATTTGAGTGTACCTTTAGGATACATTAAATCATTTTAAAATTGAACATATCAGAAGTCTTCTAGGGATTTAAAAAGTACCCCCAAATAATCTATATTTACAATTCCTATTCTTAGTCATGTTGTTAAACATTGCTGTATGAGAGAAATTTCATTTATATAACTACCCATACTTTGATTCAAAACATCATCTTACTCAATACCCCAAATATATTTTAGTGTACCATTTAACATGGGCTTTAACATTATCTAGTGATGTTCATTTAAATTCAATTCATCTCTCTAGCTCTCACTTTCCTTATATGTTAAATATGGAAGTTTAATTTTATTATCTTGAAATGTCACTTCTTAATCTTAAAATCCGTGAGATGTCAAGCTATCAGGAATGAAATAGTTTGTTTTCTGGACAGATCACTTTCCCCCAAAAACTTTTAACTTTTTTATTTTTTTAATTCATTTTTCCAAATTATCCCCTCCCTCCCTCCACTCCCTCCCCCCGATGGCAGGTAATCCCATACATTTTACATGTGTTACAATATAACCTAGATACAATATATGTGTATAAATACCATCAAAACTTCTAACTTTCAATAAGTATTTATTAAAGAGTTATTCTGGGCCAAGATGGCAGAGAAAAGGCAACAATTCACCTAAACTCTGCCCCAAATCCCTCTGAACATCTTTAAATAATGTTATAAAACAATTCCTGGAGCAGCAGAACACATAAAAAGGAGAGGATGAAATAATTTTCTAGTCAAAGACAATTTATAAGGTCAGCAGGAAAAGCTCTGTCGAACCTGAGTGAGAGTAGAACATAGTCCAAGCCATCACAGGCTCAGCCCGAGCAGATCAAGAGCAGGCTTCTGGAGTCACTGAATCAGCAGCAGCAGTGGCAGCTATTTCCAGAGCTCTCAGCACACAAATGGTAAAGGGGTTTTAAAAGCTGATTAGGAGATTTCAGGGGTCTCTTTGCTAGCACAGAGGCAAAATTCTGTTGCTTTCTCCATACTCATATCTGGATTGCAGTCCTAGGTGGAAGTCCCAGGGGGAGGAAAAACACTAGCTCATCAAAGCTTGGGACCACAGTGGAACGGGAATCTTTGTTACAATTTCAGAGTAGAATAGCAGTGGTTGCCTCCAGACTAAGCTCAGGACAGAAAAGTAGTAAACATATCTCTCCCTAGATCACACTGCCTTAAATGAATGGAGAATATACAGGTCCATAGAATTCTCTCTGAAATCAGCTGCACAAATTTCCTGAAACTCAGAACAATGCATCCTCCACCCTGGAAGCAGAGGCCTACTTTAACAATAGTTAAAAGTCAAGAAACAGTTTATGAAAATGAGCAAACAACAGAAAAATTTCTGACCATAGAAAAGTACTATGGTGATAAGGAAGATCAAAACATATTCAGGAAAAGATAACAAAATCAAAACTTTTACATCCAAAGCCTCCAATAAAAATATGAATTGGTCTCAGACCATGGAAGAGCTCAAAAAGGATTTTGAAAATTAAATAAGAGACATAGAGGAAAAATTTGGAAGAGAAATCAGATCAATGCAAGAAAACCATGAAAAACAAGTCAACAGCTTAGTAAAAGAGACAAAAAAAATACTGAAGAAAATTACACCTTAAAAAACAGATTAGGCCAATTGGTAAAAGAAGTACAGTAAGCCAATGAGGAGAAGAATGAGTTAAAAAGAAGAACTGGCCAAATGGAAAGAAACACAAAAATTCCCAGAAAATAAGAATTTCTTTAAAAATAGAACTGACCAAATGAAAAAGAAGTACAAAAGCTCATTGAAGAAAACAATTCCTTACAAATTACAATTAAGCAAAAGCTAGTGACTTTATAAGAAATCAAGAAACAATAAAACAAAATCAACAGAATGAAAAAATAGAAGAAAATGCAAAATATTTTTACTGGAAAAAAACAACTGTCCTGGAAAATAGATACAGGAGAGAACACTTAAAAATTATCAGATTACATAAAAAGCAATGACCAAAAAAAGAGTCTAGCTATCATCTTTCAAGAAATTAAAGGAAAACTGCCTAATATTTTAGAAGCAGAAGGTAAAAATAGAAATTGAAAGAATCCATTAATCACTTCCTAAAAGAGATCCCCAAATGAAAACTCCCAGAAATGTTATAGCTGAATTCCAGGACTCCCAGATCAAGGAGAAAATATTCCAAGCAGTCGGAAGATTTAGCAACTTCTACATTAAAGGATCAGAGGACACAGAATATGTTATTCCAGAAGGCAAAGAAGGTAAAATTACAACCAAGACCTACCTAGCAAAACTGAGTATAATATTTTAGGGAGAAAAATAGAGATTCAATAAAATAAAGAACTTTGAAGCATTACTGATGAATACTGGGTGGTGCAGTGGATGGAGTGCTGGCCTGGATTTGGGGGGGGCAGTAATCTGGGTTCAGACTCAGCCTTATTGGCTGTGTGACCCCGAACAGATCACTTGGCTTTCTCTATTTCAGTTTCCTCATCTGTGAGCTCAAGTCTTCCTGGATCTAAGCCTGGTGCTCTGTCCACTGTATCACCTTGCTGCCCCAAATTGATATGTAAATGGCAGCTATGTTATTATGGTTTTTATAGTTATCATGTTACAAGTATTCATTTAAAAAATAAGTCTTTGCTCGGTGTTTATGGAAGAGGCTGGAGGGATGGGAGAAAAAGAGAAATTGGAACACAAGGTTTTTCAAAGGTGAATGCTGAAATCTATCTTTACATGTATTTAAAAAAATAAAGAGCTATTAACATATGCAAAAGAAAAGAAAGAAAATTCTTTATATATATAAAATAAAATATATATTTTATCCTAGAGACAAAAAAAAAAACTTTACCTTGTTGAGCAACACAATGACAGATCTACACTGAAAAAAGATTATTTTGGCAGCCAAGTGGAATAGGTATTGCAGAGAATTGAGACTAAAAGCAAGGAAACCAATTTGGAGGTTATTACCATAATTCAGGTGAGATGCAAGAGAAGTAAAAAGATGAGCAAAGACATATGTAAAAATAGCAATTAACAAAACCTGACAGATATAATGAAGGAAGAACTAAAGATGACTCAAAGTTATGAATCTGAGTAACTAGAAGGATGGTGGTCACCTGAACAGAAACAGAAAACTTGAGCAGAGTGGTAAATTTAAGGTTGAAGACAATTATTTCTGTTTTGGATATGTTGAGTCTGAGATGACTGATATGTCAAGGCAGAGATATCCAGTAGCACTTGGTAATGCTTGATATGCAGGAAGAGCAAAGGACTTGATAAATAGATATGAGTCATTTAAACAGATGCGATAGTCCATTAGGAAGTGGAAAATATCAAAGAAGAATAGGTCCAGAGAGAAGATAAAAAAACCAATTGTGACCTACACTATTGCATAAGGAGTAGGAAAAGGATGATGATCTCATAAAGAGACAGAGGAGGAATAGTTAAAACAAGTTAAGAAGATAGCCACTAGAAATGTAAGTAATAGTCCACAATGTCAAAGGTGGTAAAGAAGTCATGAATAAGAGCTAAGAAAATGCTAATGGATTTAGCAAATTGTTGGTAACCTGGGAGAGAGCCCTGGCAATTATGCAACTGAGTAGGAAGTCAGATTACAAGGGGATGAGAAAGACTGGAAGGTGAAGAAACAAAAGCCATAAATGTAGACATTTTTCAAGGAACTTGCCTATGAAAGGGAAAAAAATTATAAGATGATGACTTCAGAAAATGGTCAATGAAGGCTTAAGGATAGGGGAGATATGAACATGTTTGTAGGAAGTCAGGCTCAAGAAAAGAGGGGATGGGGCAAACATGAGATCAAAGAGATAGGAAAGGAACTGATTCTGGAAAGTAAAAGGGATCCTTCTGTATTTGAGATTAAAAGAAGAAATGGGATGACATAAAAGGATTTTGAAGTATAGAAATGAGAGAAAAGAGGGAGTTTGCAGAGAATGGCCTCTAGTGTCTGGCTAATACAAGAGATAGCTCCTTTCCCAAGGATGAAGTGCTATTGATAGAAAGAAAAGGTTTAGAACAGGCTACCATGGGGACTAAATGATAGTCAATCAAGACAAGGATAAAATGATTGCCAGGCAAACATGATGCAGTTGCAATTAGATAAAATAAATTTTAAATGAATCTAAATGCACAATTGTGTGATTGGGTAACTTTCTCCAATAGAATTTAACAGCATGAGAATGAAAGTTTTGGAAAAAAGGTGTCAGAGTTAACCCAAGATAAACATTTTGCAAAACAAGGACAAGAAGACAAGGAATTTGAGTTTGAGATGTATGTAGAGATGTATGTAGGTTACCCAAATGGTTGAGATTCTAAAGGGGAAAAAGTGAAGAGCAGGGTGAGTAGAAGGGGAGAAGGGAATGGAAGTTATGAGGAATATGAGAGAAGGGTTTGAGAAATGAAATAGAAGAATTGTTTAGGATAGAACCTTGTTCAGAGGGAATATAAGCAGATCACAGAAATCAGACATTCAAAGATATTGATGTGTTTGAGCATATTACCATCCCTATATAAGGTGAGTAATAAAAATGGAGATCAAAAGAATCAAGAAACTGATGATCTATCTACATGGCCAGGTAAAATGAAGGAATATCAATACTTATCTATTATTGTAACAGGAGACAAGTCACTCAATCTCTCTAGACCTCAATTTCCTTACTTGTAAAATGAACAGGTTAGGCAAGATGACGTCAGAAGTACTTTTTCTTTTTCTTTTTTCTTTTTCCTTTTTCTGAGGCTGGGGTTAAGTGACTTGCCCAGGGCCACACAGCTAGGAAGTGTTAAGTGTCTGACACCAGATTTGAACTTGGGTCCTCCTGAATTCAGGGCTGGCACTCTACCACCTAGCTGCCCCACCCCCCGAAGTACTTTTCAATTTTCTCTCTATGATATGATGGTAAATAGAAAGTCAGGTGCCTCTCTTAGAAAAGGAAGAAGAATGAGACTGTGAGAAGACAATAGAAAACATTGATGTGTACCTAGCTAAAGGGGAGGACAAAACCACATGGGTTTTATGGAGATACAGGACTAAGATGGAAGGGGAAAGATAAAGAGGAAGAGTAGTATAGGAAGTGATCATCCACCTAGGCACTTATTGAATGATGCAATCAGACAACAACTGCCTAAAGTACAATTACATGATAAAGGCAAATGATGTGAAATGAGTGGTAAGTTACATAGGAACCGGATTGCAGAAGGCTGAAATTTCAGGACAAAAACTTTGCATGCTAGCTTTGGGACTCTGGGCAAATCCTTATTTGTAACAGACCTCAGTTTTCTCATCTATAAAATGATAGAGCTGGGCTTGATAACCTCTAAAGTATAATAATAATTAATAATGATAACAGCAATAACATTTATAGAGTACATAATAATAAATAGCTAGCATTTACATGCCATTTATATACTACCTCATTTAATCTTCACAACAACTCTGGAACGTAGGTACTATTATCCCTCTTTCAGCTCTAAATCTACAATCCTATGATTTTTATTACAAAGTAATTTTACCTATTGGAGGGTCCCATGACAGGGGCCAGAGGATTGCTATTTTAAAGTTCCAATGTAATTATCTCCAAAATGAATAATTTACACATCATAATATAGAAGTAGTTGCATCATTATCAATACATTATAACTCATATAGTCCAAAAGAAAAATGGTATGCTGATTGATATCTGTTAAGTAAAGATAGTCTTTTCTTCCATATGCTATTGATAGAACTAGTACTTTCAAAAATAAAGCACCAGTCCTGTTTTAAACCAATCTGATATGTAGACCTTTATTATGACAACTGTTTATCGTATTCCTTGGTCAGGAACACTCTGTTCCATTACCCCAGAGAAGTACAATAGGAAAGAAACAAAACCCAAAGGCCAAATACTGCTAATACCAATGAAAGTGAAGATTCTAATCAAACAACAAAACAATAAATTTCGATTGAGTAGGCACAAAACAGTCACCTGACCTTGGGTATCTTCCAGGAGGGGCCAAGGGAAGGCTCTTTGGACAGGAAGATGGTGATGATAACAGTCTCAGCAAAGCCCTACATTAAGCAATTAACCCCACCACATGGGACACTGTCCACATTTCTTCTATACATGCCATCCAAGGGGCCAGAGTAAAGTAGCAAATAAAGCATCGAGGAGAAGGCTAACCAGAGGCCAACTCAAGCTATTAACTTATTTTTTGAATTAACTTTTACTTTTGTGATGACTGGAATGTAAATGGAATGTGGGGAAAGTAACATACTGTCCTTGATAGTACTCGGTTTAAAACAGAGAAATGCCCACACCACTAAAACTCTGGGTCATTACAAACAAAAAACAAACAAAAAACCTGTTGATAGCAGTTTAAAAACAGTGTAAGTTTTTTTTTTTTTAAAGTTGTTTTAGTTTATTTGTTTTTTAAAGCATCATAGTTTTCCACATTTTTCCCTTCCTCCTACGTAGTAATTGTACATAATAGCTAATAATAGCTTAACATTTACATAGCATTTACTAAGAGCCAAGTACAATGCTAAACTCTTTACAATTCTTATCTCATTTAGACTCAAAACAATCCAGGGAGAGAAGTGCTGTTATTATCATACCTATTTTATTGATCAGAAAACTGAGGAAAGCAGAAGTTAGGTGACTTGCCCAGAGTCAATGATCTCCTAACTGGCCTAATGCTGCATTTCTTCCTGACTCCAAGCCCTGTATTCTATCCACTGTGCCATCTAGCTGTCCCTATAAAATATAACATAGCATTTTTTTACTTTGCCATCTTGGCTTTACCTCCCAAATAGCATTTTTTTAAAGACAAGAAAAAAAATCTTTACTAAATAAAAAAAGAAAAACAATCAGAATGGATTAATATATCCAAAAAAATATTAATATATGTGAAATGTGCATCACTTATGAACCCTCACACCTCTGCAAGAAAGGGGGATGGGTTAGAGGCAGGGTTTTGTTGTTATTTTTCCATATCTTTTTTTTTCAAACCATTTATATCCCTTATAGCTTTCCAATATTTATGTTTATCCATTCATTAATATTAAGATAAATACCTTGTTTCTATAAAATCAAGTTTTGAATCAAAGCCAGAGGCCACAATTATAAATATCAAGACACAAGAGAGTGAATTTAGTTTTATGAAAATCTAAATTTGAGATGACGAAGGGGGAGGATGAAGACAGAAGAACAATTTAAAACAAGACAAAATTCAAGCATGTCAAAATAATTCTGATTCAAACATTCATAAGAACATCAAATAAAATATGTGTGAAAAATAAATATCCACTTTTTATTATGAAGGCTGAATCACTTTCAGCTCAATTCTACAATCACAAAAAGTAAGATATTTGATAAACAATGAAATAGAAGAATTTTGATCTACAGGTAACATAAAGAGTGGGGTACCCAATCCATTCCTTAAGGAAGTACTTTATTTTAAGCAAGCTCAGCAAGAAGAAAGCTTTCATTTTTCCTGAAAAAAAAATCTTTGAGATATTTTATACGTTTCCCCTTGCTAGAACCTGCTGTCTCTCACATCAAGCATTAACAGCTTTCCTGCTGTTGTTTAAGCTTCTGTAGTTGATTCACAGAATGATAAAAGATCATATACTTTAAATTATATAACACTTACATTTTCAGACAACATAGTTGTATCTTTTAATCATCTTGGATAGTAGGTTCATTACTTTGTAAGCAAAGGCCATATCACATGAAGAAATTAACTCCAAAATGAAAAGTCAATGTTCTAGTTCTGGGACCAAACTGTTTTTATGGAAGATAGTGCTGGGAGAGCTTTTGGCCAATTTACTAATATCTATAAGAATAAATATAAATGTTCAGAATAGGCATGTGACAGCAGAGCAAATATGAAAGGCATACCAATGGTGTTCAGTTTTGAATTCTGAGCCTGAAAAATCAAGTTCTATTCTTTCCTAGCATGGCTCATCATTTTAATCTTTTATTTTGCAAAGCTATCAATTTAGTTTTATGATGCAAAATAATATTAGTAATGATGAACAAGTTATATTTACTATTTTCTGTACCTAAAAAGGTGGAATATTTTGAAAGAGTTTGTTAGAATTACTCAAACTATTTTCAGATATTCCTTGGCCAGCAATAGTTGATACAACAAAAGCTACAATTTCCCAATTACAATCAGCATATAAAGCTTCACAAAAACTCATAAGGACAAGTAATGATTCAATTGCAGTTTTGGAAGGATATTTTTTATCCAAAAATTCATTCAGAAAAGAAAGTCAAAAGCTCACATTCCCATCTATACACAGTTCTATCTGTCAGCACTACTTCAGAGGCTTAAGTCAGTCAAAAGACAGAAATAGTTGAACTATTTATTGTGGGGGTGGAGGGTGGGGAATATAAGAAGGAATGACTTTCCTGATTTATATTCTAAAGAATCACAGCGCTACAAGTCATTTAGTCCATTCTTCTTAATTTAGAGACGAGGAAGTTGAAGCCAAAGAAGGTTGATATGACTTGAAGCAATGTCATTCAAGTAAGACGGGACAGTGCTAGACTTTGAATTCAGGTTTCATGACTCTAAGGTCATTGCTCTTTCCATGGTACCATAATGGCTCTGCTATCAAACTGTGCATGTCCTTTGATCCAGCAGTGTCATTACTGGATCTGTATCCAAAAAAAAACCAAAACTATATAAGCGGGAAAAAGACCCACATGTACAAAAATGTTTATAGCAGCTCTTTTTGTAGCCCTTTTCCAGCAAGGAACTGGAAATTGAGTAGATGCCCATCAGTTGGGCAATGGCTGAATAAGTCATGGTATTGAATGTAATGGAATATTATTTGTTCTATAAGAAATGATGAGCAGGTTGATTTCAGAAAAGCCTGGAAAATTTAGGTGAGCAGATGCTCAATAAAGTGAGTTAAGCAAAACCAAGAGAACTTTGTATCCAGTAACAGTAAGATTATATGATGACTAAGTATGATAGAATTAGCACTTCTCATCAATGCAGTGATCAATTCCAATAGACTTGGGATAGAAAATATTATATACATTTACAGAAAGAATTATGGAGACTGCATGTGTCTTGAAGCATAGCATTTTTACCTTTTATTCAAAATTGTTGTTTACTTTTTTCCCTTATAGTACTTCCCCTTTTGTCAAAATTTTCTTGCATGACATGATAAATTTTGAAATATATTTAAAAGGATTGTACATGTATAATCTATATCAGAATGTTTGCTGTTTTGGGGAAGTAGGGGAGGAAGAGAGAAAAAAATTTGGAACACAAAATCTTACAAAAACGAAAGGTGAAAACTATCTTTACATATATTTGGAAAAAATAAAATATTATTGAGTAAAGAAAAAAGAAAAAAAGTTTAATGGCTCTGGTATTGTTCCTTATTCACTCAATCTGTGATTTCACTGATAAAGGAAATTCCCTCTACCAATTCACTTCAATAGCTTCCCAGGAACTTACAATCTTAAGAATATATAAGTATATTGGGCAGCAAGGTGGTGTAGTGAATAGAGTGCCAGGACTTATAGTCAAGAAGATTCATTTTGCCAAGAAAACCCCAAATGGGATCAGAAAGATACTGCTGAACAATAACAAATGATGTAACTATATTAGACACTATAAGACTTATAGCTCAGATAACTCCTTAGAACATTGAAAGGCCAAATGATTTGTCTGAAATCATGCAGCCAACATGTGTCAAAGATGGGACAATAAACTTCAGTACAATATGAGTATATTGTGTGTATATATATATATATATATATATATATATATATATATATATATATATACACATACATACATACATACATACTAGCAAGGAGTTGTTAAGTGCAAGGTAGAAACTTCTAGTGATGGAGAACGCAGTAGTACCTCCTGGCCTGGATTTTTTGAAAGTCTCTAATTATTGGGAAGTTTTTCCTTTCATTAAGCGAGAAACTGCCTTTTTTGCAAATTTCACCCATACTTCCTAGTTCTATCTTCAAGAACCAAAAAGAACAATCTTATTCACACTTGATCACATTTATACTATAGTCAAAATACACAGTTGCAGCTCTGCCAACATCATCTATATCCTAACTATTCAAAAATTTTATTTGACTTCCTCAAATATATAGTAAATGTTCAATATTTTGGAGGGACAACAGTGTTAGTGGTCCAAACCTGTAATTTCATCAGGGTCATTAATCTGATATAGAAATTCTCTTCATCAACAAAGATCAGCAACTTAGTCATATTTCTAATGAGAATGAATAATAATAGTTAAATAGCCTAAGAGGCACACTGATAACTCCAAAATAATAAAAAGAACATTTATAAAGAAGGCATAGAAAAGAATCAGATAAAGGTTAAAAGATGAGTATATTTTTAACTTATGAGCCTCAGAAAATGGCCAAGAGTATTGAGAGATTAAATGACTTGCCATTTTGTCTCACAGCTAGTATGTGTCAGAGGCAGTAGTGTCATCCAGGTCTTTTTTCATCCCCAATAAGCCCTCTATCTACTATCCCATCACCTCTAAAAGTCCCTCTATAAAATGAGCTCAGACAGTAGCATGTGACACTCATATATTCACTCTTAAGGCAATCCAAAAAGGGAAAGAAAACAAAGAAAAATTGCCTTCTAGTATACATCAAAAATACAAAGCAACGGAAGCTAGAGCTGAGTTAAGGTAGAGGTATTCAGACTGTTCATTAGGGAAATCTATCAATTTTGGCTTTTAAGTTCTAAGCTGACATAAATTATTGATAAAATAAATAATACAGAAGGTAGTGGTACAGTAGAGTTCCACAAGACCTCAGTTTATGTGCTACTTCTGAAATCTACTACTATTGCTACCACTGCTACTGGTATTTAGTGTTAATATGACTATTACTAGCTAACTAGCATTTATATAGCACCTATTTTGTGCCAGATCATGTGTTAAATATTTTACAAATATTATCTCATTAGATCCTTGCAACACCCTTGGAAGGTGGGTGCTGTTAATATTCCTATTTGTAGCTGAAAATAACAAGACAAACACAGGTTAAGCAATTTGTATACAGCTAGCCAGTTTCTGAGCACTGATTTGAAATAAGGATAGGTACAGAACTAAATTAGTAGTTCTCAATTGCTGTTTTGAAACCCTCATTCATAAGGTATCCACAAATCTATTTTCATAAAAATGTATTAATTTTAATATGGTATCAATAATATGAAACCCACATTTTATAAAGGGTTTGTTGGATCTATCTAAAACCATCAGGGTTTTTTTTTTAAATAGAGATAAGCTAGAAACCTTTCTTTTTTATTTTTTTATAATAGTTTTTATTTACTAGATTTTGCATGGGTAATTTTACAACTTGACAGTTGCCAAACATTTGTTCCAATTTTTCCCCTCCTTCCCCTTCAGATGGAAGGTCAACAAGCTGTGGTATATGAATATAATGCAATACTATTATGTAATATGAAATGATGAATAAATAGATTTCGGAAAAACCTGCAAAGACTTGTACAAATTTACACAAAGTGAAATGAACAGAATCAAGAAAACACTGTACACAGTATCAACAACATTGTGTAATGATCTACTATGAATGACTCAGTTCTTCTCACCCTCACAATGATCTAAAACAAATACAAAGGACTCATCAAAGAAAATGATACTCACAGATAGATAAAGAACTGATAGACAAATGAAGATTGGAGCATACTTTTTTCCCCACATACTTTATTCTCTTTTATGTTTTTTAATCCTTTGATCTTTCTTCACAACTGTGACTAATAAGGAAATATGTTTTATGTGATAGCACATGTATAGTCTATATAAAATTACTTACAATTATAGAAAAAGGGGAGAGGAAGAAGGGAGGAAAAAAATTGGAACTCAAAATCTTGTAAAAAAAATGAATGCTAAAAATTGTCTTGACATGTAATTGGGGGAAAAATAAACTAGTATTAAAAATTAAAACATTTTAAAAACTCCTTGGATCCTCAATAATTTTTGAGAGTATAAGTGTCCTGAGACCAAAAAGTCTGAATCCTGTTCCTTTACAATAAGAACAGAGTTACCAAAACAACATCACTGGAGGAATTTCTATACTAGAAGTTTGCTACCAATGAACTCACAGGAAGAAAAAAACACACACACATGCATGTATCCACACTAACAAATACAGACTCCTAAAGTATCAAGACACAATGAAGAAAGCCATGAGAAGAATGAATTCTTACATTTGAAAATCTAGCATTGCCAACTACTATTTGTGAAGCCCAGTATAATTTATGATCTCTTTGGGCTTTAGTCTTTTCATCTGTAAAATGAAAGAATTAGACTAAGTTATTTCTACCATTCTTACTACGTTTTGGGCAGGGTTTTTTGGTGGTTGGGAAACTCATACACAATTGTTTTTCTCAAAGTAACAAATCTTGGGGAAAAGAAACATCCCAGTTGACTAATTTCAGAAGATAGGTTTGATTTGTTCTCATATATGCATTTGTGAAAGAGAAAGAGAAGTCTATATCTTTATTGTCACACATGCTTTTGTTGAAATAAATAATAAATTAAAATCACACTATTGTCTTTAGTCATTAATTTAAAAGTATTCATATAGAATATTTATTTTATATATACATCTATATATATGTATATATATACACACACATATATATATAAAACTACTTTACAATTTCTGTGCATTTGTTTTTGTTTTGTAACCTCAAGAAAATTACATAACAGCATTCAAATTTTATGCAAGACTGTTGAACGATTATCTAGTTTAAGTAAATTGGATGTGTGTGTGTATATATATTTATATGTGTGTGTGTGTGTGTATTTACAAGACATGAGCTTTAACCTTCTTAAAGAATAAGCCTAGGCTAAAGATAAACTTATAAGTTTTTAAACTGTTTATAGCATCAATGTACTACATCAAGTGTTAAATACCCCAAATGAAGTGGCTTGTTTACATTTTCCATCATATTTAAGGCTGAAAATTATCTCCCTATAGTTCTTATCCTGACACATAAATTGGAATGATTTATTATAAAGATTTAACTGAATTATTTTCTCTTGATCTTCCAAATTTGTTTCATTTTTATTCTGCTCTTTCAGTGGGATTTCCTTTGCTTGTCCTATTGTCAGTAAGCTAAATTACCTTCCCTCCCACATACATAAAAGCATTAATTTATAAAATACATAGCCATATGTCATATCTCCCGTAATTCTATTTTACAAATTTCACCGCCACCCAGACTTATCTAACATGAACAAATAGATATTATTTACTGTAGTCAGAACGAGAATTATCTAATGCCACTTACATAGTCATAAATTGATTTTTGATTAATGTTTAAGCAGAAAAGCAAACAAACCCATCTGTTCTAAAAACAAACAAAAAAAGGAAGCTGTACATGTAGTTCATGGGAATTTCTTCAATATTAGGGTTTTTTAAAGCTGTGGATGACAATGGATTTCTTTTCTTGTTATTATATGACAATTCCCTGTTGACAAGAACACTTTTCCTCAGACTTAGCTTCTTCCATCAACTATTAATTTAAAATTAAGATTATTAACTCCGAATTAATAAAAGATCACTTTGTGAAAGAAAAGGAATAAACATAATATGTCTTTCCAACCCACAAGACCTATGACTTCTTTTTCCTTTAATGGGATTTCTTTATAAGAGCATGACTAGAAGCTAAGAAAATCTTAAGTGTAAAAGTACAACCTTTTTACAAGAGATGCTTTCCATGGACAGTATTAAGAATCACAAGAATCACAAAGCCAAACCAAACAAGAACACAAATCAAATGAAGTTTAGTCAGAATTTTAAACTTTTGATTTTAAATTATTTTCACAGAATATTGATGAAATATGAATTTCAATGTTCAACTCAAAATGGACAAGATGATTAAATATCTAAAAAATTTAAAATTAAAAGAGGGAATTTTGATCCATTAAGTGTGAATGTGCCCCAACTTTTGTTCCAACAGGAATGATAAACATGAAATTACATGAACGCCATCTTATGAGAGCATTTTACTTAAATCAATATTCCCAGTGAGCCCTAATGCATAGAAAATAGAGTGAAGAAAAAGGTATTCCTGGAAGACAATGGTAAAAAAAAATAGACTGAATTTTAGAATTGAAAAGAACAGGTTGGGAAGTTTTGTTGTGTTCTGAGAAGATTCAAGAAGACCAGAATTCAGGATACCCTTAGGTTCTGATCTTTCCTCTGCATCTCATTAACTGTGTGACTTAGTACAATTCATCTAACCTCTCTGGATATATGGTTCCTCAACTTGCAAAAAGTAAAGTGCCTTTGAGGGCTTACATTGTGTGCTTTAAAGGTTCATGTGATCTCATCATAGATTTCGAATTAGAGGGGATCTTAGGAGCCATAAAGACCAACCTCTCATTTTACAAAGAAGGAAGCAGAGGTTTACAGAGTTGAAACTACTTGCTTATGGTCATCCAACTAGTTAAATGTCAGAAGTGGTCTTTATTTCAAATCAGGTTCTTAGCCACTGAACCAGGTTCTTCTCAGGTTAAAAGACAGAATAATATTCAAGGCATTTTTGGTAACAGAAACTGAAAAGTACTATGGGAGCAAAAATAAAGCTACTTTTTTTTGGTTAAAAAAGAATAACATTTAACCTGGAACTAAGAAAAAAGTTTAAGTCAATGCAAAACAAAACACCCAAACTCCAAGTTTTTATTTTTAATTTTCATCAAATTTTCACTCTAAGACCAAGAACTTTTTTTTTTGTTAAGTGTGAATATATGATGAAATATGATATAGTCAAAAATTTCAACTCTAAAAATATCAGATATAAAATAAAGATACATAAATAAATATATAAAGGAATTGTTTAAAAAGTCCTTCTGTACTTCTGTTAAAATTACACTCTTAACAGTGGCTCATATTCTAAGAATACATTTTAAAAACATCTTTTAAAAAAGTCTCTCTCTCACAAAATTTGCCTAAAGAACAAACATCTTTGTCGGGCAGTGCCAAAAGACAGTGTCCCGAGGCCCGAGTATTTGCCTTTAACTGAGAGTTCTGGTTCTGGCTTCAGAAAAATAACAGCATGACTGTCCTAAGCTTAAAAAGATAGAAACAAATACTGTTAACACACAAATTACATCAACCTTTTGTAATTACAACATTGCATTTCATTATTCTTCAGGCAAAACAAGTACCTTAAAATCCCAGGACTTCAGGTAAACAAAGCCATATATTGTTCCACTTTTAAAGTTTGTTTTTATAAACATTTCCCCTCAAACCGGAATTACAACAGTAACAAAGGTCCAATTGTTGACCGCAGTCCTGACCTCCATTAAACAATAAGATTCTTCTCCTCTTACTCCACTCTGGGAGTAAAATTAGTGTTAATAAGGAAGTCTCCTCTGATTACAAGACAAAAAGGGGGGGGGAGTGGGAGACCAACTTATTTATATACCATAGATTTCTAAGCTTTCTTTGTGCAAAAATGGTCCTTGCTTTCCTTGCCAGAAAACTGCTTCACCTGCTAGTGCTTCTCTCTAGGGAAAGAGATTAAGAGATTTGTCCTGGAATTTCCTAAGGCAGCCATTTTAGTCAATGCCCACTTCCTACTGAAATTTTCAGCTACCCCTATCCAAAGGGAAAAAAGTAGAGGAAGGAATCAGGCAGCCAAGCCTACCTACATGTCACATGAAGAGCCACACATTTCCAGGAAGGTTGACATAGTACCGAACTTTAACACAGTTTAGCTTATGAATGAAGCCAACAAGTATAGAAGCAAAAAAGTGTTTGTATGTTTTGGGAGAAATTCCTTGTCCAAAGATTTTCAGGGAGAAGACTGGATTCACTTTTAAAGGAAAAATCACAGAGCACTGGAGGCCTCCGCAGGCTGAAGAAGAGAAGCAGCTTACCCAGCTGGCCCGGAGAAATTCATTACCATAACAACGAGTGAGCAAAGGAAGAATGTGGCTTCATAGCTAAGCAGCAAGATGCTCAAAGTCACTCTTTTAATGTTTCCCATAGTTGTTTGTTTCTATACTTTAAAGGCATTCAGCACTCAGCATAGCTGCTAAATAATAGGCTAAGGCATATTAACCAAACTTCTATGATTCCATAACTTGGAAGAGGGCAAAATGGGCTCAATATCATAACCTTCTGTTTGAGACAAAGTTAGAAAAGGATGTTGGCAGTTCTTTGGCTATATATAATTGGTGGTAGTATAAGTAGTAGTCTTATGGTTCAATTTTGTTTAAAAAATAAGGCTAGATCCATCTCAATGGAGCCTTGGCCTCCACAGCAGGCAGGATATTTCTTCTTGATAAATTTACTACAAGAATTAGGAAAAAGTTTATTTGGAATATTGTAGGTGTTGACTAGGTAACACCCTTATGGTAGGGAGGCAAGTGAAGGGGAAGGGGAACTGTTCCCTTTAAGATTATCACTCTTAGAGATTGTCTCCCCTTTTCTGATCTCAAAGATCAGGATCTCCCAGGCTGCAAGGAGTGGAGACAGAGCCCCATCCTCCCAGGAAAAGAGAAGCAATATTATTCAGGGGCAAATCAACGCCCCTAGAAATTCTAAATTCTCATTCAATTGAGGAATCCTGGTCTGATCAGTTCGGGCTGTCCCAGCCCCCACCAAGATACCCAATTTAACAGTTTCCCTCAACTAAGGTCTTTGCAGATGGCCTTAGGTAGCTTGCTCAGCTGCCAGGACCCTTCTGTCGGCTGAGAAAGCATTCTCAGCGCCAAAACTCCATTTCCTAATAGGTGTTTGCCACTATACAAGTCAGTCACTTAACAAACTGATTTCTATCCAACAATAAGTTTTCATTTTGCAACTAATAATTCGGGAATGAGTGAATTCTTTCACTCCTAAATCTGCGACTGATCTAAGGGGGATTGTAACAGCTCTCTAATTGCCACTAACCTCTTCACCACCAGGAATTGAGAGCATTCAAACCGCATCATAAGGAAGGAAGAGAGGGAAGGAAAGGAGGGAGAGAGGGAAGGAAAGAAGGGAGGGAGAGAAAAGGTACAAATTAATAGGTATTGACTCTACAACACTTTTTCTTCCCTAAACCTCTTTCAAAGGGTTACTACTTACTAATTTGTATTTTTCATTGATTGAAATGATATGGCCAAAAAGAGACATGATTTGGCTGGAATGTGGATTGTTTAAAGGGAGAATAAGTAGACATTCAGCTTTGAAAGATATGCTTGGGGTTGGGGTGGCAGCTAGGTGGCACAATAGATAGACCATAGTCACAGGAATCAAGAAGAGCTGAGTTAAAATCTGATTTCAGACACTTGACACTAGCTGTGTGACCCTGGGCAAGTCACTTAAACCCAACTGCCTCCCTCCTCCCCCTCCAAAAAAAAAAAAAAAGATTCTGGAGAAAGAATGTGAAAAGCTTTAAATATTACACAGAAAAAAATGTGCTTTATCCTAATATTAATGAGTAGCCAGTGAAACTTCTTGAGCTGAGGAATAGTATGGTCAGACCTATGCTGGAGGAATATCAATTTATAAGTTCAGTGAAGGATGGATTTGAGAAAGAATAGACTGAATGAAATGAAAATCAGGAAGTTAGTGCAGCAAGAGGTAATAAGAGTTTTGATTTGGTATTACTGATAATTAAATGTAGCAAAATAATCCCCTGGTAAGAAAGGGGATGAGTTTCTGAATAATTTTTCTTTTACTTACTGGGCAAAGACCCCCCCCCCCCCAATTCTAGTATTTGCATGTCAGAAGCCAAGATTGGTACTTTGGGGAGGGGCTGGGGGGAGTGGGTCAGTATTCTGATCTAGTCATTCATGTCACTTAGACTTTAGGACTAGAAAGTCATGAATTTTGCCCGTCTTGCTCATTCCATTCTTGTGAGCAAGCATCTTGTGATGACCTAAAAATTATCATCCATAGTCCTTTGAAAAGCGGAGGGATTTAGCTAGTACAGAAGTCTATTCTCCTACTATTGGCTTTGAAGTAGAGGTGGCAAAACAGGGCAAATAGGACCAAGGTACTAGCAGAGCATTTTATTGTAAAGTGCCTCTCATTATTAGCTAACTCATTCAGTGCTCAAGAAGTGAGTAGCAATATGGGCCCTGACTGGAAGTTTTGAGTTAACCCAGAGCTGAGACAACTAAGATTCATTAAACAAAAGTTTCACTGTGAGACGTTCTTTCTTTCACACTTTTGGAGAACAGATTCTTGTATTTTTCCACTGTCCATTGACTAAGTGGTCACAAGAATGGAGCAGAGAGAGCAAAGGGGCAGAGTCTCAAGGAAACCCATAGGAAGTACAGTATCACCCCCAGATTTATAAGCAATAGACTTTAAGCTGGAAGTTCATTTAGACTCCAGCAGTCTTCCATTTGGATGACTTTAATGGTGTTCTCTGGGCACTGGACAAATAGAGATAAGGCAGAAAATAAAACTAATTTCGTCAACCTAATCCGACACCTTTTAAAAAGCCAGTGTCTGTTGAAAGGTTTCAGTTAGAATGATTCTTTCTAGTATGGTTGTGCCAGAGAACAAAGACATAATTTTTAACCTGGCAATCCCAAGGCTATGTGTTTTATGTCTTATTCCACTTCAGGCAAATGGCTTCCCTTCAATTTCTCACAAACAATTCAGAGTTCAGAAGACCAGACCTAACTCTCACCTACTCCAACTCACAGACCCATTTTCTGCCAAAAGAAGACCCTACTTTTACAAATGAGGAAACTATGGTCAGAGGAAAGAAATGATTTGTCTTTAAAATATAAAGAAAGGATTTGTCCAAGTTAACATATAAGTATGAAGTGGAAGCACCAGGATTTGAACCCTCATTTAAAGAGTTGTTCATTTTCCTGTGCCATGTCCTGTCGTCTCTCATTTACTTGCCAGCTCTTCGCCTATGAGAGGGAGAAGAGAAAATTAGAAAACCTTATGGGAAATGTGGGCACAGGACATATTTTTGCTGTTTTATGTTCAATTTCTCCAATGTATATAAGGGAATTTTTCTCTTCATCTTCCTTTAAAAAAATTCATCTTGGCCACTGGCCCCAACAACATAAGATCTGTCTTGGGACCTCTCCTCCAAAGTAATGTAGCAGTAGTTAAAGGTCAATAAAAATGATTCCCATTTTATTCCGTTCAAGTTATAGCAAATGATGTCTCAGCAAGATAACACTGAAACCTCATTTTTGCCAACAGTTTTGACATTTCTCTTCTAAACTTTTGGTAGAGCTTGTTGAGTAGCAACACATAATGTTCTACTTCTATCTTCCTACCTATCCTCTGGTGGAGGTGCTAATGAGCAATGAAATTGGTCAAAAGGCAGTCAATGGCACAAAGACAAGCAGAGGGTCTGGAAAATACCCAAAACTATTCAGTGACACCTCTTAAATCAGGGAATCAACTGTGACTGGAAATACTGAAATTCATTCAAGCTAGAATGAACTGGACCCCAAACAACTCTCCATAATATCATTTCAAATAAAATCTATTTGGAAGGTAACAATCAAAAGTAAGTATCAAAGGTACTCTTACCCCCACAGCAACTATTTTGAGAAACCTACAACTGAGCTGGCAACCCAATAGAACTCAAATCAGGGCTGCGGTTAAGTTTGTTTCCAGGTGACAACATGCCAGGTGACGCGGTTATTCTTGGATTAAGTGGTTCACTCTCCTTTTCACATTTAAAAGAAATCTCTGTCCTTTACACCATTAAGCTTCCAGCAAACCATAAAAGTTCATGGAATACCCTACAATTCCACCAAAAAAAGAAATCCCTCATATTTATTTATAATGATTTTAAATACTTAGAATGCTAAGCTCAACTGGAGTAAGGGTCATTCTAACTAAAAGGGATACCATTTTTGTTCTAGAAACATTAAAGTCTTTTTAGGAGGGTTTGCTGTTTCTTTGTTATGAGTTAATTATCATTATATGTTAACTGGATTTTAATAAGAAAAGACTAGATGGAAAGGAGGACTGGTTAAATAAATGTTGATTAAAACTGATTTTAAAACAGATAATAGTTGGTATAATTTAGAGTTTGAAGTGTGTTGCAGATGGCTTTTTAAAAGGAGAATGGCTCCAAAAGGGAGGAAACACAAATTATAACAGCTAGTGGAGATGGTGGGATTTAGGGAAGAATTTTTTAAAAATTATTATTATTTTAAAGAAAGGGCAGACTTTGGGCCCCCCTTTGTAGGCAAAAGGGAAAGAAACAGGAGACAGGAGAGATTGAAGATTATATAGGAAATAGATATGACAGAAAAATCTGCCAGAGAAGATGGAAGTAGATGGGATCAGGGTTACATTTAAAAAGCTTGGTCTGGTCAAGCAACAGAAGCCACTTCAACATCGGAGTTGGGAAGGAAGTAGTAAGAGGACAATGTCAGAAGGATGTGAGCTTAAGAGAAAGGAAAAAAATGAGAGAACTCATCAAATAGTTTCTTCTTTTTTCAGTGGGCAATATGAGGCATTGGCCAAGAAGATGGGATAAAATGGAAGGCTTGAGGAGAATAGAGAAAAAAGAACAGAAAAGTTGCTGTGGTATAAGTGAAATAAGGTATCATTTAAGGTAGAGGAGGAATCTGGTTGCCTTGTCCCAGTAAGGGCTCAGTGAAGATTAGCTCACATAAATTGGTAGGGACACAGTTCAGTTTCATGATTTAGTTCTATTTCCCTATATGAAAAAGAGAAAATAAGGGCATAAGTGGGTGTAATCAAAAGTTGGAGGCTATTTGGCAACAGAGCAAGAGAATCTGAGATTTGCAAGTAGAAGATAGTATAGAGTTGAACTGTTTCACTAGGGTCCTAGGGTGATAACAGAAAAGAATATAGCCATAGCAAGGGTGACAGCCTGACAGGCTGTTAAACACTTCTCCTGATTAATCATTTCTTATTTATATAGTATAACATAGCTTATATGTCTGTGTCTTGTCTCTCCTATTAGAGAGTAAGCTCCCTGAGAACAAAAACTATCTTTTGTCTTGTTTTATATCCCCACAGTGTCTGGCATATAACAGGCACAAAATAAATGCTTACTTATTGAGAGAAAAATCTAATAGGATCCAGAATCACAAACCAAAAAGGAATCTCACTCATTTCCAGATGATCATCCTAGATTTTATATTTATTTCTCCCTATCCTTCACAACCTAATTCAGTTTGATTCTAGGTACTCCAATTTTTCCAGCACCTTTAACTTTATTATTATGTCCTAGTTTTTGCCTGTTATCTCTTTCCAGGAACTTAACAAGGCCTTATCCAGGTCAAACCAGCTACTTGAAGAACAAAGGAAACTTTGTTAGAAAAACTAACACCATTGTTTTAACTTCTAAGTGATTTACATGAAAGATAATTGATAAGAATAGCAATTAACAAATAGTTTTTTTGTTGTTGTTTTTTTTTTTTTTTAAGTCTTTCTTGAAGGGGTAAATAGGAAGAGAGAGATTTCCATTATATTAGCCAGTTTGAAAAAAAGCTGCTCATCAATTAATGTTCTTTCCTGTAAATTTTCATTCTACCTACCTCATTTAAGGCCTTTCCAACGTTTGTCTTCTGCTTTGGGGGGGAATTTATCCTCAGACTGGCCTGAATTTGCTTTGACAGGCTACTATAGTCATCTTGGCTCAAAATTCCAGAAAGAAATAAGGAATCTGTTCAATGGATTATGATAGTATTGATGGGAGTGAATCCTGAAACTGTGTCCCCTTTAATCTGTAAAAGAAGGGTGACTCAGGGTCTCAAGCTCTACAGTGGGAAAAGCATAACTTTCCCAGACAAACCCTTCCCAAGTTAAGTGGTTTCATTCAATTGGAGATCTTGGTCAAATCATCCTCCACTGAAACCGGAGATCTTTTGAGGGTGGCTTGGATCCCCTTCAGGGAATTCTCAGACTCTTGGAGAAAGCCTTCCAACTCGCAAGTTAAGCGAATTTATTCAATTGGAGATCTCTGTCTGATGTTCCTCTATTGATTAGCTCAGATAGCTCCAAGCCCCAGGCCAACATTTACCCATATAACCAGAGGTCTGTTAACACACCTTTGCCAAATTCCTAATGAGGAGTTTTGCCCACTAAGAGAACTTCTTCTTAGTGAACAATAAACTTCTCTTTTTTGCCACTCAGATTTCGGGTTTGCAAATTCTCTGGCATCGGACCTGTGAGGGGATTTCTCACCCTAATTCTCACATCTCTTCACTATCTCATCATTTGCACCTCATCAGTATGATATAGTGGGAAGCATGAACTTTGGTTCTGAGCACCAATTGAGAAACATAATATAGGATTGGTGTAGATGGGAGATAGCTATAGAAGAGGTGGAGAACATTTCTACTAGAACAGTTGCTAAGCCTTCCACTTCCTGGGCAATCAGATATCAGACAAACATTGAACTTCTCTGATCCTCTCTTTTTCTCTTTTTTAAAGTAGGGATATTTGTACAATCTAGATGTCAAGATTAGAGTGAAGATCAAATGAGGACGGATGCCAAGAATTTGACAACCATAAAGTACTCTTTAAATGTCAGTCATTGCTTTATTATTATTATTATAATTGATTCCAACAGATTACAGTTCTTTTTCAAATCACATGCAGTTTATTTAACTGTTTATACTATGTATATCTCTACAAATTTTCTCAGTCATTATCTATTTTTTCTTTTTAGCTTTTCGACCCTAAGGCATCTAAGGATCCCAATCCCTCCCACCTTCTTTGGGACAGCTCCAGTGCTCTTCAACTCTGTTAGCTTTAGTCTTTTATCTTTCCAATGCTTCTGCATATCTCTCTGACAATTCTTGGACCTTCACAATATTAAAAAAAAGTTATTCCTTGATCCGTTTGGAGTGATGTTTGACTTCTAATTATCTTAGGGAGAAAATATCTCTAATTGATACTTCCACTTAGAAAAGCAGATAATGTATCCTCTTTAATCTTATTTCTATGGATAAAACCATAATGATTTCTGGTGTTTATCCAATTAACAGTGTCAAGGATTGTGGTATTAAGAACTTTCTTTTCCCATTCATCAGCTCCTGAGAAGGTATGGGCTGAAGGCCTATACAAGACAGTTGTAAAGTCCCATTTCACAGGGGGTAAATACCTGTGACTAAAAAGGACTAAACTCAGGGCAAGTCAACTGAGGGTAAAAGTAGTTGCTACTTCCAGAATGTTTGCTTTTGGAGCATCACTACCTGGGTTTGAGAGGAGACAGCAGTCAGGGTAGCAGTGGTAGTTTGACTTGCCTGGCACATGCTACTTCCTACCTCCCCCTTGTGTTTTCACTGGGTTGGGATGACCTATCCTGTGGGTGGTAATCAATCTAGTTGGTAGGTATAGTTTGTTTTTTTCTTCACAGAGAAGAAACATTTATTAAGTACTGGTACCATGCTGATTGCTTTATCATTATCTCATTTAATTCTCACAACAACCCTGGGAAGTAGATACTACTTTGTTCTCATTTTTATATTTGAGGAAATTGAGGCAACAGGATTAAATGACTTGCCCAGGATCACACAGCTAGTAAGAGTCTGAAGAGAGAATAGATTCAGGTTGCTGGAACTCTGTCTTCCCAGAAATCAGCAGGAGTCAGGATCACTAAAAGTCTTTATTCTTGATCTTTTATGGTCAAGGTCAGGGGATTAGGCCTAGATATCTCACACACACACCTTCCTCCCTCAAACGCCAGGAGAGACTGACTCAGCATCAGAATCTCAATTCCTCTTCCTCCTCCTCCTCCTCCCACACACATCACTTCCCCCTCTTTGTCCCACCAATCAAGTCAGCACAGAATAGCTGGGGAGGGTCAACCTTCAAACAAGTTAATAGGGAACTGTCCAATTGGCAATTAGTCTCACGTGCTTCATTATCCAAGTGCATTGCTCAGTTCTAGCCCTTTACATCAGGTCTTCCTAACTTAGCTTGGCTCAGTGTTCCCTCCATTGTTTCACTCAGCTACTTCTCACAGGGGGATTCTGGACAATTGCTGTAGGGGTTACACTAGAGACAGGGCCAGTGATCTGAGTGGAGCTTTGCTATAGCCAGAGCTCTAAAGGGCTCATCTGCTCATCCTCAAATCCACCTATGGCATTTTGTTTTGTAACCCTGATGTTCTAAACATGTCATGTTTATTGAAACTTTCCATGTTGTGTAAGTGCTTATCTCCCTTACTAAACTTTCAAGTTTCTCAAAGGTAAGTAATCTGCCTCATCTAAAATATTTTATTTCTACTAGCATTTAATAAATATGCACTGATTAATTGGTATTAATCAACATAAGATTTCAGCTTCCACAATCTTTCCCAATGAAGATAATTTAAAGAGTCTACTAGGGGAAACACAAACTAAAATACAAGTTCATGTGAGGATTCCCAACTATGTATGGGGGGTTACAGGAGGGAGAGTTTACCCCTTGCTACCCTATTTATGGAAAACAATCTATGTTTTTGGCATGAAGTGGCTTTTGAATTAAGGGGAAAATATCCTTAGCTTTTGAAATAATATCCTCTTAAAAACAAACACACACCTTCAAGCTGTGGCCATTCTTGGCAAAGGTATATTTAATTATTAGTGCCTGTACCATTCCAGTTTGGGGTCTTCCATTTCTATTATAACCTAGTTTTTCTCTGCCCCCAATGATTCTCTTGAAGCTAAAACAAAAGGTTTCTATTTAAAAGGAAACGTGTCATAGACTTTTATTTTAATATGTGAATCTGAAAGTTAAAAAATTGAAATCATACTATTCTACACATAATCCATAAGGAATTTATAAGAATTTGAGTTTAAAACCAATCATTTCCATCAAATCATTAACCTAATTTCAAATGTCTAATCACTGTGGTTCATCTTTAACAAAGGCTGGCAAGGTCTTTACCTTTAAATGTAATCTGAGGTTTTGTCAAGAAAGGGTAACTGACTCCATCACCTTGACGGCATTAATCACTATATGAGCCTAGTTTATTAGATTTGGGACAACAAGGCATGGGAACTACTTTAGCTATGTGGAGTCCTTCTTTGCTACTTTCCTTTGACACAGTCATCCTATATGAAAGGGTCAAAAGAGCATCCAGAGTAAACACTTAGGGGCACTTATAAGACTTCCTATTTATCTAGACTTCTGATAAAAAAAAAAAAGTTCAAGCTCTTCATTTTCCAGATGAGAAAACTGAAGCACAAAGAGTGAAAGTGAAGTAGAAGTGATTAAGATAAGATAATATCAATATATTTTCTCATATATCTTCTAAAGAGCTCTCACATAAAGTTTACTTTTTTTTTAATAGCACAAAACATCAACATGTCTATAATTAATTGACCAATATAGTGTTCTTATTTTCAGATTTGCCATTTCTAAAAATGGCATTTAATCTTATCCATAATGTCTTAGACTAGTAGGGTATAAACTAGTGGGAGGGATTTTGTTATTGTTGTTTTACATAATCAACCTATTTTTAGAAGCTACTACTTACAAAATTAATTAAAATGATTTTGTCATTGAGATTCTAATTTTTATGTTTTGATATTTTTTTCTAAAATAACCACCTACAAAATATATGGAAATTCTATCACAATTTCCCTCCATTGTGAAATAAATATGAATTAATGGTCCACATTGTGGACACATCGTGATTTATTTTAACAATAATTCATAATCAAATATTTATATAAATCTAGTCAGTAATATATTTTAGAAATTAATTAATTTTGAATCTAAAAATAAAATTATAATTACCTGGTTGCCTCTTCTCTGGAAGTTTGAATGTTAATTTTTTTCCCGCAAATCAAATGGAAAGGGGTAACATTATGAAGTGTTTTAAAAATCAAAGAAAGTTTTATATTTGATCCTGAAGTCAATACAGAGCTAATAGAGTTTTCTGAATAGGGAAATGATGTAGTCAGATATGCACTATAAGAAAATCACTTGAAAGTTGAATGGCTTAGAGCCATTCAGAGTTACAAATTTGGGAGTTATTACTTTTTACTATTTAGTATTACTATTACTTTGAAAGTGATAGCTGAGACCATGAGAATAAATGAAATCTCTGAGGAGGAGATTGTAGATGGAATGGATATTGGCAAAAAAAAAAAAAAAAAAAAAAAAAAAAAAAAGATAAGACAGAAAATTGGGATATGAGCTCCATGGGAGTTTCCACCTTTGTAAAATCAAGAGGTTAGACTAAATTTCCTTGAGCTCTAAAACTCAGAGGATCCTTAAGGTCATCATGAGCTGAGGTAGTCACAAAAAGGGAGGCTTTATGATATATAAAGCATATAAGGTAAGGTTTTAAAGGATGATAATGATTCAGAAAAGAACACCAAGCAGAAGGCCTTCCAGATTAAGGAAAAAAGAATGTCAAATAAGTGAATGTTGAAAATCACAAATTTCTCTTTATAAAGCAAATACTACTTCTTGTTCCTTTATCAAAAAATTTTACATACCATATTTATGGCAAACACTCTAATATATATTAAATTAAGAACCAAAAGGGACATTCCTCTACAAATAAGTTTTACTTTTCTTTTTTGGCTTTAGTTATTAAAAAAATTAAACCATATATCATTAAAAAAAAAAAAAAAGGTGTGCAGAATAAAATATGGGCATTGGTTTCAGTAAAACACTCTGAGCTTAGAAAACAGCAGTGGTCAGCTTTGGTCCATCTGAAATGATTTTGGTCTCTGGCACATGTAGGTTGAAAAAAATTTTTTTCAAGCAAGCTAATGCCAACATGAGAGCCACCCATTTTTCAAGGTCATAATTGGTACATATAAAAAATTTAGAACCACAGAATGTTCCAAAACAGCAGAAAGCTATCATAACTCTACACTCCTGGGATGGAAGAACTACAGCATTCTTTAGCTCCTATTTACAACATGAATACTAAATAGAAATGTTCAAAAATTATTACAGAAAATGAAGTAAAGTCGACATTATTCCTCTGAAGACCAACACCCTGAAGTGAGTCACCACTCAAATTTCAGCTTGCAAATGCATTTTTGAAAGAGAACTTCTTGTTTGCCATCTGTGACCAAAAACAAAACAAAACAAAAAAACCCCACATAAGCTTTAATTAGATATTTGCATTACACCTGGATCATGGAAAAGGAAAATTAAGGTTTCCTTTTTAGGTGAACTTGGCTACTGCAAAGAACAATTTCACCAAATGAAAACTTATGTCACTTAAGAATATTAGTATTAGAAGAAATGATCCTAAAGGTAGGAAAAGATTAAGTTGGAACTAGGCACAAAGGAAAACAAAATCTGACCTAATAGAAGACTAATACTTCCCCCCTTTAAAAAAATCCAATATAAAATTAAGTAATTACTGTAATTTATATAGCACTTCAAAGTTTGCAAAGAATTTTATGGACATTATCTCATCTGATACACAGCTCTCTTAGGTAAAACTAGAGATCACAAGCATCAAACCCACCTGCAAATGCTGAAAGAAATTAAAATATAATCAGGAAATATTGAACAAAGAATAAATTAAAATACAATAAAACATAGATTATGCTACTTTTAAAAACAAAATCAATATGTGCCACAGGGATCCTTATGTACTATTTAGTGCCTCCCTTTTCCATTTGACTTCAACACCCTGCTGTAGAAGTCATTATTCTATTTTATTGCTGAAGAAACTGACGCTATGGAGGCTTTTGAGCTAGAAATTACCAGAAGAGGGAATCTGAACCTAGGTTTTCCAAAGTCTAGCCACTCTACACATTAGGTCAATATGCTTCACTAATGTAGACTAAATGTGTAGACTAATTTAGAATAGAAATATTTTAAAATATATTCATTTTATTATTTTTGTGAATGAAATCAGAGGCAGCTTGGCATACTAACAGCTGGTCTCTGGGGCAGAAACTTAAGTTCAAATTATACCTTTCTTAGGTAGGATACCTGCAGCTTTTTAGATCCTTGAGAAGTGATGGGAGAATTGAAGGAAGAAAAAACAAATCACAACTAAAACTAGACTTAACAAAACATTGCATAGAAGTCCTGAGGGTATTTGCATTACTAGGTAAAAAAAAAATTTGCACTCAGCTTATCTACAATAATGAAAAGATTACTTCCTAAATAACAAAGATTTCTCTCAGGTGCTTTCCCCCCCCTTTCCTTACCTAATTCATATGGGATTTTCATCAAGTTAAATCTAAATTAGACAATTCATTATTGTGTCAAAACACATTTAAAAAAAAGAACACTACACATGTGCATTACAGTTATTTTCTAATTCAGAAACTTCAATACACAAAATCTAAATTTGCAAAGCAAATACATTCGAAGTATTTATATAACAACAACAAAAACTATAGTCTTTAAAATAAGGTGCTAACAGGTTCCTTAGGTAGAAAATAATTGAATGCTAGAGTATTAATATTAAAGATTAATGAAAACTTCACTACATATTGCTTCTCTCAATTTGTCTTCCAATCAGAGGCAGGCTCTCAGTATTATGGTAATATAGCATGATCATTAAATAAAAATCAAGGACTCAAAGGACTAGAAGAATACTCTAGAGGTCCTTATCCATCCTGCATTCATTCAAGACAACAGTCATCCAAGACAATGTTATTCCAAGCAAATCAAATAAAAGGAATAAGCTTACCTCTGCAAGATAAGAGGGCAATCTTAAACTTACATCACAATCTGATGATATAAACAAAAAAAAAACATCCAATAATTTCTAAGAACAAAAGAAAATTTTAATTCATGTAAATAAGGAATCCAAAGGAAAGTGAGAACATACAAACACACACAAACTCTTTCAAAGATTAACAAGTGAAATTGAACTAAATTTCTCAATTAATTTTGAGTTAATTGTCTCCTCATTTCTTCTCCAACACCTTAAGTCTACAATTTTTGTAACCCTCAAATAACAGTAAATTACATAATATATGACTAAAACATTTCCTTCTCAATTTCACCTTTTTCCTGCCAGAAATCACATTTATCGTTTTCCTCCAGATTCACCAGCAGCAGTTTAAAGACAGACATTTAATTTCAAAACTCAAAGGCCTGTATTAATGTAAAATGAAATTAAGGATGACCACTTCAATAAGTATGCTGGGAGAAAAAAAAAGTCTAAACAATATCTTTTACATAGGAAGGAGAAAACACTTCAGTTCATTCCGTCTATTCCCATCTATTTCTTTTCTACTCTCCCAGATCGAGCAGACTTATTGTAATGGTGATTCTTAGTATTAACTAGTTCTAGATTCAGAAAACTAGATTCTGAAATTTCAGGACAAGCAAGATCTATGTTAAGAATACCTTATTTATTCTTTTAAAAGGCAGATATCACTTGGATATAAAACTGATTCTGGTTTGAAGAAGACTTGATAAAAGGATAGGGGTAGCCAATTAAGATCTATACTCAATAATAATAATTATAGCTAACAATTATATAGCACTATGTGCTAACAATTATAACTATTATAAGTATTATAAATATTACATAGTATTGTGAATTTCTGACATTCATTTAAATAGTCCACTGGCATATGGAAAAATCTAGATGCTAAAAAAAAAATCAAGTCTCCCTAAGACTAATTTTTATAAGAGAGGAAATTGGCATACATGTAAATATAAGAAAAGATCTTGAAAACAAGAAAACCTGGTTTCAAGTCAAGCTTCTGATAAACTTTTTAGGGTTTTATTATTTTTAGTGTTTAATGTTTTAGCTATAGGCAAATCACTTAACTTTCATTTTCCCGGGGCAATTTTAGATATTAAGTTTTTCCCCTATTTGTTTTGTTGTTGTTGTTTTGGAATTCTTACTTGATTTTGTTTTAAAAAATCTTCAGACATACAATATTTATAATGGGGAGAAAATACACTATTGTGGGTATTCAACAACAAAGAAAAATTCTTTCCAGTAATTTGTTGCTGTTTTGTTGCTTTTGTTGTTTGACTCATGGTTTTATCCATGTAGAAAATTCCTATACAGAAATTCTTTTCTATCAGAATAGGTCAGTGACTGTAATTTATAGGCTGAAATGACTTGCTCTCATAACAAAGAAAGTATATGCCAGAAGCAGCATTCCACTCCAGATCTTACAGACTCCTCCTAACCCCAGTTCTTGCACTCCTGAGCCATACATCTCTTTTGGTAGTTTTTCACTCATCTCCAATTCTTTGTGACTCCGTTTGTGTTTTTCTTGTCAAAAGATTCTGGAGTGCATTTGCCATTTCTTTTTCCAACTCATTTTTCCAGATGAAGAACTGAGGCAAATAGGGTTAAATGACTTGCCCAGTATCACATAGCTAGCTAGTGTCTGAAGCCAAAAGAGTTTTTACCTAGCTGCGCAAACTTTGCATTTCCTCATTGGCTGAGATGCTCTCTCTAGCATACTCTCTTGTACCTCTGTCTCACTCTCTCTGTTTCTGCTTCCCTCCCTTCCTTTCTCTTGTTATTTCTGTGGAAGAGACTTTTTTTTTAAGGAAGCTAGGTTTGGAATTATCTTATTGCCATTTTCTTTGGGCAGGTTTCATGTTTCTGGTACTTACTACAGCTTTCAAATTTTTAAATTTCATTTTTTGTAAAACAAATTTTATTGATATCTTTTTTCAAAATAAATTCATTTATTTTAACATGAATTTGTAATCTTTCCCTCTAACCATTCTCCCTACTAAACAAACAACAATAATAAAACTCTCATTGTAAATATGTATAGTCCATCAGAACAAACTTTGGTGAAGTCTCAAAATGTCCCTCTTTTTGCATTTCAAAATTCATTACCTCCTTGGCAGGAGGTGAGTGACATTTCAAGTTACATTTTGATAAGTTACATTTTTCAATAAAGCACTACTCCTATAATACAGAAAAAACACACTACAGTCCATTTGACTGGGAAACACTTGCAGGATTAGGACTCTGCTGATTAGACACACTACAGACTTTCACACATCATATATATAGTCAGCAGCTCTAAATGTTTTATTGCCTATTCAGGTGTTCTAAGCACTTTTGAGATATACTTGTCAACTGCAAAATGCAGTACTTCCTTCTGCCTTTATCACACTGGTTGCCAGACAACAGAGAAGAGCTGAAGTGGGTAATGTTACAGTAAACACTTCCCTAAAACATTTATTTGCCATTGATAAACAATAGCAAATTTGAAAAAGAGATAGTGTCACACTATTGCAACCTTCAAACTCTACCCCACTGAGACCTAAGAACTTAAAATCTTCATATACCTAGCAGGAAGGGAAACATGATCCAAGGAAGACTGCTGATTTATAGCTTAAATATGTCTTTCTCTAGAATGTTTAATAGTGAGCTTTAGTCATTCAATATATTTTGAAAATACTATTCAATGATAAATTACAGTAGTTGCAACTTCCATTGCAGCAGTCATAAATATCATTGGGCTTTCAAAAAACCAATTACATAATATTAAATCATTTTACATTGCTTTCAAAAAATCTTTAATTTGAATTTCAACATGGATAACCTGTATAGTCAGAGGGGGACTAGAGTTTAAGCAATGTATCATGTTGTCTTATGTTTGGGACATGAGAAACTCCTGGCCAAACTGACATACAACCAAATGTCCAGCGAGTCATGGCATCATCACTTATGACTTGGTTGGTTCTAAATTATTTAGGTTATTCAAAAGAATATGAAACAACGGAGCAAATTATTTACTGAGCATCTAACCATACTATGCTAGGAAGGATACCCAAAACACATCAGAAGCCATTCTTCTTCTACAGGACTGTCATATTAAAGATGAAACAGGCTCAAAGAGATTAAATTACTTGCTCACATAGATAATAACTAATAGGCATAAGATTCAAACCTAAGTTCTGGAAACTGTAAAGTCTTTACACTGGACCTTAAATAAAATCTAATTGACAAAATTACCATGGGAAGCAACAGCAAAACATAATAAACAAATCAAGTGCTAAGTGCCATGACATAAAATATATTATCAGTAGGAGTTATAGGAAGGTAAAAATTCCTTTGCCATAGGATTTAGGAAGCTTTTGTGAAAAAAAAGGAGACAAGTCATGATTAGAGGTCTGGCTTTTGTGGGAAGGGGTAAAGGGCAATCAAAATGGGAAGAAATGTTATAAGTAAAAGCATGGGAGCAGTAATAAATGTAGCATATTAAGGGATCAGAAGGGATTTCTAGGTATATTAGCCTGAATTCAATGGTGGTTCCCTAATAGGGAATAGTGATAGATAAGTATAGTGTGAAGACATTGGCTATCTGACTCTGGGCAAGGCACTTAACCCGGTTTGCCTCAGTTTCCTCACCTGTAAAATGAGCTAGAGAAGGAAATGGCAAAATACTTTTGTATCTTTGTCAAGAAAACCTCAAATGGGGTCATGAAGAATAAGATATTCCTAAAATGACAGAACAACAACAGTAAAAGTCTGATTATTGAGACCTTTAATAACTAAATAGATTATTTTAGAGCGGAATTTATTAATCTTTTTTTGTGTCTTAAGCCCTTCTGGCAGTCTGGTGGAAATGATGGACTCTTTCTTGGAAGAATGTTTAAAATACAGTAAAACAAATAAGATTACAAAAGAAAACAATAATATTGAAATAGTCATAATGATTTTTTAAAAGTACATGGACCTCAGGTCAAAACCCCATTTAACAACTGTTATGCAACAGTTAGCAGTAAGGAAACAGTAAGGATTTCTGACTAGTATTCGACGTAACTAAAGAATAATTTTTAGGAAAATAAGTACACTATAGAATCACCAAATCACAGATATATTACTGTAAGGTAATCACCTACTTAAAAATGAAAGAGGAATTTGAGGGAAGGATTCTTTAAAATGGGTAACAAACAGAACTAGCATATCTAGGGGGCTGAAAGGAAAATAAGGATATAAATGGAGAGAAATGTGACATTTTGAAGTTAAGATGTGATTAATCAAACAATTAAGTGGAGAAGGAAGATGATTCCCAAACCACTATTATCTGGATACAAGGGAAGGCTGTTGTTTTTTGAAACAAGTAGAGATATAAACACAAGATCTGTCTTAGATGTCATATGTGGAGGTATGGTGAAGACAGTTTTTTTCTAACAAGTAAGAGAAACTTTATGTGTATATGGTGGTGGTAAGGTTGGAGATACATCAATGTTCACAGAAGAACTAAGATGGGGCTGTTTAAAAAAATAAGCAATATTTCATATTGATTAAAGGGGGAAACATAACAGATATGTTGAAAGGGGTTTTTGGATGGCAATGGATTCAATTCACCAATAAAAAAGGAGTCAAACTGCAAAATGAAATAGAAAACTAAAATATTTTCTGCTTAAGGCAACATATATAAAGTCAAGAACAACATAATAAAATGTTATATGTTTACATGAACCTAAAAAAGTAAGAACTGCAATTGCGATTTTAAAAAAATAATCTAATAGAAAGCATAGAAAGATACTGTTGCAAATTATCATTTTAAATGTACTAAAATCACTAATAATAAAAGAAATACAAATTAAACTATTAAAGATGCAACAAAAATCAAGATAATTCCATTGGAAAATTAACAGGATATTGAATCCACAAAAAGATTCAGAATATCTATATTTTAGTAACAACAATAACAAAAGGGAGAAAAACCAAATACATACCATAAAGATATATCATTTAAAATATAACAAACATATGAGAGCCAACCTATCAAAATATACACAAACTTTACACACATCTCCACTGTCACTGCCGCCACTACTACCAGCTACAAAACAAGTGTTTCTCATAAAGTAAATACAAAATAAATGTTTGTTGGTTAATATAAAGGAAGATCATGTTAAAAATGACACTACTCTCTAAATTTTTGGTTTCATTCTACACTGAATTATCAGGATCATAATTTTATAGAATGAAGCAATAGAACAATGAAATTCATGGGTCAAGCATGTCTATGGAATGAACATGTGTATAAATGAAGGAGGTTTGACATTACTAAATTTTAAATTTTATTTTTAAAAAACTATCAGGTACTAAAATTAGGTTAAAGAAATAGATCAGACAAGCAAGAATTAAAAGGAAATGTATACAGCCATTATCTTAAGAAAAAAAAAAAAACTAAGATCAAACAGTAATAACTCTTTATTCAGTCATAACTTCTAGGAAAATTGGATAGCTATATGATAAGATACAGGCTTACATATCAGTGTCTTACATTCTATTCCAAACACACACACATACACACACACACACACACACACACACATATACACACTCACACCAGCACACAAACATACACAGTCAGCAAAAAAAGGAATTTTCTCTTTCATATTTTTTATTTAATTTTTTGGTTCTGAACTTAAAAAGTATTTCCACATACACAAAAAAACATAAAAAGGAATATTGTACATAAAAATGTGAATCACCATTTCATACTACTTAATAAAGGTTCTTTCTCATATAGCTATGAATAGGGGATGAATTCATAACAACTCGTACCATGGAGATCATAAAAAACAAAGTAGTCTATTTCCATTATTTAAAAAAAACACAAAAAGCTATTACACAAATAAGAATGCAATTAAAATGAAAAAAGATACAGACTAGAAGAAAAATTAACCATCTCTAATAAAATTCTGATATCCAAAACTATATAGGGAATTGAGACCAATCTATATTCTTCACCTATTCCCTAAAAGACAGTAAAAGAATATGAATAAAAATTTCAAAAGAAAACAAAAGTATTGACAACCTTCCTAAAAGTGATCAAAATTATTTGTAACCAAAGAAATGCATAAAAAAAACAATTCCAAGGCACGGTTTCCCAAAGAAATGGACAAAAATAGTAAAAGAAAAATTTATCATTGATGGTATTGGCACACACTGGTTCGCTTGTTTTTGGAGCTGTGAATTCTTCTATTTTGAAATATAATTTGAAATTGTGTAAATAAAGCTATAAAACCATTTGAACCAAATGATATCACTATTGAAGTTATGCTCTAAGGATGCTAATAATAATACTACACAAAACAATCATAATAGCATCTTTTTGTAAAAGCAAAAAGTTGGAAACCATGTGCCAAGTGATTAGTCAAGGGGCCAACAAATTGTGGCATATAAATATAACAATATTTCTAAATCAATAACAAATATCAAGAATTCAGATCAATAACATTGTTGATGTTATCTTCCATGCTAGCATTAATTTAAAACATTTCCTTATATAGACTCAAAACTTCTAAAATATAACATTATATGTATCACTAATCAAAATCATTTTATGCCGTTTTGTGTTCAGGAGTATACATGGCATGGAGTTCCAATATATATTGAGATTTTGTATGATTTGCTGAATTAAAATTGAGCAATACAAACTTCAAATTATAACTATGCAAATTTCAAAATATCATTTATGAATACACTAAGATGAAATTTAAACTTTTTGATTTGGGAGGAATATCTTTTAACAACTTTGGAGAACACACACAATACTTTCTTAGATAGCATTATTTTTATATATTGCTAAAAGGATATCCTTATTCTGTTTCTAGTAGCTGAATAACTATATCCTCTTACTGTAAAATGAGGGAGAAGACTCATGGAAATAAAACACATGCAAAACAACAGAGTGCAATCTTGTCTCACTTTTATCACAACCAAGTTATTCTAATCAACAGACAGGATCAATTGGATAGATGATATAAAATCAATAATACTGCCAAGATAAAATGGTCAACTAAAAGATGCTGTTTCAGATTTCTGCTCCAAATAAGTTTGAGAGGAAAATAAGGATTAAAACAAGGTTTTGTTTTTAAATGAAAGTAATGCAAAATTAGAGTCAATGACTGAAAGAGTTTTTACACTTAGAGATCAAAAATGGGAAGTTTAGAAAACAATATAAATTCCCAGGATAATGAAATTAAAATGTGAATTATTTCAAAAATATTTAGCTTAGAATCAACAACTTTGGTAGTATGCTATACATAACTCTGGTGTGTAAATAAGTTTAAAATTCTCCCAGTTCTCATACAGAATGGGAAATGTTACACCTAAAGTACAGGCTAGGTCTTCAAAGCAAATGTGCTCAATAAGTTTTACTTGAAGGAGAGGTGTTGGAGGGTGAGGGGGCAGAATGAATATTTGGATTTTTATATATGAATTTAGAAGCATATATGTGTTCATGTATGTATATATTTTTTAAAAAGCTAACTTGAAAGGGGATGCTGCATTTTTCTATGGCTAAGTCTCATTAAAAAAAATTAAGTCTGATCTCTAGCAGCTGGCAGCTGATTGGTGGTGAGAGGAGGACAGCTTAAGCCATTACTCTTGTTTTGTGGGCATTTGAAGTAGCTGCCAGACATGTGACATCAACTGTTCCAATTGGCTGGTAGTGACATCATTTTATTATTCAACTTTTTGTTTGTACTTGAGCTTCCCCCTTTTAGGGACCTCAGGACCTCACGCAGCCAAGTCAGTTTAGAGGATGAAGAGAGAGGAAGCAGTGTGTCTCCAACATCTATGAAGTACCAAACTTCTTTTGTTTTTCATAACCCACTGTACATGCTTAATACTAGTGAAATGAAGTTTCAAATAACATAACAATGCTGAATTCATTTTCAAACAATATTATTGGGAAGTGGAAAAGGGGTGGTGGTATTGCTGCAGCTAAGGCATGAGTCAATGCTAGTAGAGATTTACATAAAAATTCAGAGGGTTTGTTTTGAAAAAGCCTGAAGACTACCAAATGGAAACCATATGCAGTATAATGATGGAGACTCACTTAACAAACCTGCTTGATGATTTTGCTAAAACACAGATTCGGGTAGGACATCTTTCCCTTCCCCCCCCCCCATTACAATTATGCTTATATTACTTCATCAAACTCTTTATGTTACATTGACACTTGTCAGTGGAAGAAAACCTAGATTTGGTGTTAGAACATTCAGGTTACACTATCATCTCTGCTTCTTAGTGATAACAACAATAATCTCACATTTGAATGAGACTCCAGGGTTTTCAATCCACTTTCCTTTCAAGCAGCTTTGTGAAATAGAGAGTATAGTCCCCCATTTACCATGAAAAAACTGATGTTCAGAGACGCAAATTACCTGTCCCAGGGTTGCAAAGCTAGTAAACATTAGCACTGGAATTTGAATCCAGGTCTTTATAAGTCCAACATCAATGCTTTTTCTACTATACCTGTATGACCTTAGACAATTAAACTCTATGAACACTGAGTTTCTCATCTACAAAATATGGCTGAATTAGAAGATTTCTTAATTTAATCCTAAATTTCTATTCAGCTCTAAATCCCAACAAGTATGAAAATTATTATAGATAATGGTACATCCCAGACAGTGAATTCCCTAAGGGCAGAGGTCATGACATATTTAATCTATGTATCTTTTTCTATGTGCACACATATACACATACATACACCTCATGAGATTCATGTACACACAAACACAAGAGACTTCAGAAATTTTAAAAAATAAAGATACCAAGTGATCAACTGAAATACAAGGCAACAATGATCCTGAGTCTAATGAATTATGTTAGGATCATTATTTCTCTCTCAATATTACAAAGATGGTAAATTTTATTTTATATTCTCTCCCTCCCTCCACCTCCTACTATTTCCCCCTCCCTCTCTGTTGCTGTCCCTCCCTGCCCCTTTCTCTCTCTATTTCTGTCTGGCCGTCTGTTCTTCTCTGTCTCTGTCTCTCTCCTCTTCCCTTCCTATCTCCCTAATCCCATTCTCCTCCATGCCTTCTCTTCTTTTCTCTCTTTTGTTTTTTAAAACATATTTTAAAGCAAAGGAAAGAGCATTGGAATTACAAAGGACCTAAGTTTGAACTTTCACTCTATTTGATCTTGTCTTGGGCAGGTCAATTCCCTTCTCTTGTCAACTTCTTCATTTCAGAAATGAGGGATCAAAGAATCACTAAGATCTCTTCCAGCTCTAAAATACTCTGTTGAAATTTATGAAGAAATATTAAAATCGGAATTTACGTAAACCATTCCAGTCTAAGAGAAATTGTAACAAGGGATGTATACATAGTTATTAACACACTCAAAAACTTTCCTTACTAAGGGCAGCACAAAGGGTGGGCACAATGAGGTGATTGGGAAAAAAAGGGCACCAGCTTTTCTTCCAGGGCTGGCATAAAATATGAGAGAAATCATTCTGACTATCATCATTAATGTCAAACATTATTTTGAGGATAGTTTAGATATTTTAAAGATGATCTAATTTAAGCAATGATGGAAATTTTCCACCACCATGAAGGGCTAACAACATCTTTTCTTTCCTAATCTCACTGCTTTATTCTGCCCAGACTTGCCATTCAATTATTATTTAGAATTTAGATAGTAGTTCATATTTGCAAAGTACTCAGCAAACATTTATAATCCTTCACAAAACCTCAGTGATGAAACTACTTTGGGGGAGGGAAGGAAAGAAAAGAAAAGAGGTACTTGCCTAAAGTCAGAATTCATGAAAAAACTTAAATATATCTTTGTCATTTGAGCTTCCAACTCCCTCATTGCTTCCTTTGTTCTCTTTTCTAATACTTGTCTCCTTATACTCCATGAGGCTTCGAATAACCAAACTGCTTCCCATCTCTGTCACATCAAACAAGATGTTTTCTTTTGTTTCTGTTTTTAAAATAATGACCTGGTAGAAAAGCATTCTTTATTCACCATTGCAATGAGCATTTATTAAGCACCTACTTTGTTCCAGGAATTTATTAATTACTAGCAATATATCAACAACAAAAAGTGATATAATTCTGGGCTTTGAGGAAATATTGGGAATATTTAGAAAATAATATATACTCACCTATTTATTAATCAATAAGCATTTATTAAACATCTGCTATATGTTTAAGATGGTTGGTAAATTCCCTGTACATTTTCATTGGTCTTTTCAAACAAATACTATTTTTTCCAACATTCAAAACTTTTCCCTTTTTGCCTTCAGAATCTGATTCAGAGGGCTGCTACATAGTGCAGTGGATAGAGCACCAACATTGAAATCAGAGAATCCGGATTCAAATCTGATCTCAGACATTTAATATTAACTAGCTTTGTGTAAGTCATTTAATCCCAATTTTGCCTGGCCAAAACAACATAAAACACAAAAATATGATCCAAGAGAAACATTCTCAGAACTATTTGAAATCTGCTTTCCCAAAATCTAGATTATTGTCAAACTGTGCCCATATTTCCTTTATTTCTTTATCACAAATTCTAGGGTCACTCCACTCTCAAAGATCCCATAATTTCCTTGCCTATAACCAATTCCTCTCTGCTAGACAATCAGATCTAGAATGAATTTCCATTTGTTGGTTAATCTAACTTTTGAAGGATGACTTCAGGACAGCAATTGAAAAGTTATTAAATGCTCTGCTTTTGGTTTGAGAGAGCTTTCTTTGAAGGGGGGAAAAAGAGGGGCAAGGAGATGAGAAAGTTGGAGAGAGGAAGAGGAAAAGGAAGGAAGGAAAGAGATATTTAACTAAATGTCTGGATACCTTAAGTTTCCCCCCTCGCTTCTCCCTTACTAATATGCATCTGTGCCTTGTGCTATTTAACACACTATTCATCTATTTCTTCTTTCTTTCTAGATGGTCTGTGGTATATTCAAAGACAAAAATCATGCCTATTTCTCCTATCTTTGGCTTTCAGCTAAACAGCCTTACAGGTTCTTCGATTTCCTCAGGAATATACCTTCTTAATATTCATTACAGCCTCTACCTCCCTGTTTCTTTGGAATAGGCCACGGCCCAGTAATGAATTTCATACCCCAAGTCTCCGTGATACCTATAAGATATTATAAATTTATTCCTTAACATGATTCCTCTTGTTTGTTGTGTAAATTTTTGGCAATTATGTACGGATACTTGAAACCATGGATTTTGCTACAAGTTCCTTTCTTAGATTTTTGTCTTTTATAAATTTCTCAGCATTTCATTTTCTTTTCTTCTTCCTTTTTATGGCTACAATCTATTGTTTTTAACTTCAGGGATATGCAAAGTTTTCTGCCTACTCCACATTTAGTTTAAAAGTCATTTTGGTCAGATTTGCAAAACAAATTTAAGGTACATAAATAAGTGGATTCAAAATTATTCAAGGCAACAAATACAAAGTAATGGTAAGGGGCAAGCTCTAGCAACTAGGAAGGAGCTGAACAAAATTTTCATGCAGGAGATAACGACTGATTTTAGCCTTGAAGAAAGCTAAGGATTTGAAGAAGTACAAGAGGAGAAATACATTTACAATACAGGTGAAGAGGAGGGGAAGATTGGGACACAGGGCAGCCTTTGCAAATGTATAGAGACAAGAGATTAAATGTCATATGTAAAGAACAGAAAAAAAAAAGAAAGAAAGGACAGTTGGGGCAGAATATAAAAGGTATGGAGGGCAGCAGTCAAGTGACCCAATTTGTAATTCAAAATTTGCTACTACTATAGGTAATCTTAGGCAAATCACTTTCTATTCCTCAGTTTCATCATCAGTCAAATTGAGAATATAATAGCTGTTCTACTTACTTCACAGGATTTGAAAATATTTTGAAAATGTAAAAACCTCTTTATAAAATATGATCATGCCTTCTCTATTCAGCTTCACCCCTTTAGAACAGAGCAAAAAAACAGGAAGCAATAAAAGGGCTCTCAATAGCCAAAAGGAAAGCCATAAAGTCCACAAATGAATTAATGAATGAAAAAGCATTTATTAAGCATTTACTATGTGCCAAGCTCTGTGCTAAGTACTAGGGATACATCAGAACTTCAAAAATAGCTCTCCAAGCTCATGAAAATTCATGCAATTTAGAAACAGGGATGTTTGCTGGATTCTTATTCCATAGACCCATTTACTTTCATTTTACAAACAATTCTAAAAATATACATTATCTAGTTACAAGTCCACAGTAGGCACACAAATTGTAGCAAAAAGTGATAACTGAGATACAGGGACTAAAGGAAAAAAAAAACCTAGAGAAAACAGACATAAACAAACCCTGGGGGCATCTGTGTATTTCACAATGATAAAAATAAATAAGGTTAAAATCATATTGCTTAGGTGATCTTGAGCAAATCATACATTCTTACTTGGCCTCAGTTTCTTCCCACTACAAAATTCTTACTTTATGATTTTCCTCACTAAGGCCCATTAACTTGCTTCCATTTTCTACAAAAAAAAAGTCATCTATTAAATTACTGAAAAGATAGCAGAAATCTGAAAAAGGTCCCTTAACTTCCCACGTCTTTATGTTAAATTTCTTTTATCTCCACCCAGTCTAGCGGTTTCTGCTTCTCTCTTTAAGGACATTTGTATGCTCTATTGTTAAAACCTCCTGCTAGGTCAGTGCATTATCAATGATCTCCTCTCTCTTTCTTCAATCCAACCCTATTCATTTAGTCTTCATCTCTACTCCTCTAAAGACATGCTTATATTTCTCTTACTCTTAACCTGTGTATTTTCACACACACACACACCCATTATAGATCTATACACAAAGGATAGATTGATACTACTCCAATGATTTTATCTTATAAGACAACAATAAGGAAACTAGCTATCAATGTAAATCTGTACCTTAACTTCAAATATAATTAATTATTAGAGGGTGGCCCGAGGTAATAAAAATAAACTTAGCACTAAGAATCAAAGACTAGACTTTCAATCACACCTTCCTGATTTCTTTCTCCTTCTCCCCCAAAGTCTGGCTCTCTCTAACCATTATACCTACTAGTTTAACAATATTCCTCCCCATATATATATGTACATATGCATATATGTACATATATATATGTGGACACATACATCTTACATGTTTTCACTATTCCCTTCACTAGTAAATGTCATTTTACAATAAATAACACAGGGTTATGAGGAAGATTAAATGAAGATGATTTCTGTAAAAATACCTAGTGCCTATAATCAGGCATTTATTAGGCCTATAGATAAATTAATAAATCCCTTATAAAAGCAGTCTAGACGTTCCATCTTCTATTCCTTACTGCCTATTCTAGTCCTTAATCCTTCGAAAAATGTCTTCTGTCCTAATTAAACTACTAAAATTGTTCTTTCATCTGATCTTAATCACCAAATCCAATGGTCTTTTCTAAGACTTTATTCCTCCTTAACATTTCTGATGCTTTTGTCAAAGGCAACTGTCCTTGGGATTTTCCCTTGAAAGGTTCAGTAACAAGAAGTTCTCAATTGAATGATGTGGACAAATCCTGTAACCTCCCTATTTCTCAGTTTCCACATCTGTAAAATGAAGGCTTCCAGGTTTATGTTCTATGAATCTGGCTGGTTTCTCTGTCCCATCCCTCTTGTCTATACTTACAGGGATTCTGTACATGGTCTTCTTATCCTTTATATTTCTTTTTTTGCAAAATCATCGAATCTCACAGTTTCATATATCAAACTCTCAAATTTTTAATTCCCAATTCCAACCCTGTCATGAGTTCCTGACTAGAATTTTCCAAATGTTTACCATAAACCATTACTCAGATCTCTGTAACATACCTCAAAAATCAATTACTTATCTTTTCCCTAAAAACTCCACCCTATTATTTCTGAATATCCCATTTCTATTAATAGCACTATATTTCCCCAGGTTCAAAATCTTTGTCACCCTTGACTCTTCCTTCCTTCTATCTTTTCACCTCCCACATGTAATCAGTCACCAAATCTTATCAATTATATATCTGAAATATCTTATATCTGACACCCCCTCATTCCTACTGAAAGCAACCTAGCTCAATTTTCTGAGATCCCTCTAATCAACCACTTTTGCCCAAGAACCCATCCCACATTTTTTTGCTAGATTAATCCTCCTAAAAGAGGATCACACCATATCACACCTCCAACTATTCACCATTGCTTCCTGGGTAAATAAGATATCCTAACTCCTTGGTCTGATATTTGGGGTCTTCTATAATTTGATCTTAAACTACTTTTACAGGTTTATCTATCATTATTGCTCTTCATTAAAAATCATTCCAGTCAGCTATACTACTGCATCTAAAACTTATGCTTTTGCCTCTATAGCCACCAAATTTCTCCTATTAGAAAAGTCTTTATCCTGTTCTACCTATCTAATTTTACCCAATCTTTAAATTATGAAATACAGCTCACTCCGTTCCCTTCTCTAAGCCTTTCTTAATTCTCCCAGGTGGGAGGAAATAATCTCTTTTACCTTGAACTTTTAAAGAGTTTTGTTTGGGCTTTTACTGGAGTTTCATGTTGTTATTACTTTGGCATATACAATAGGACCCTAGATTAAAAGCTGGAAGAGACCAGGAAGCTTGCTTTACATACAGGCAGTAAGTGGAAGTGCTGGACTTTTACCCAAAGTCCTCTGACTCTAAATTTACTATTCTTTTCACTGAAAAATGCTACCATCTCATCTCTTAAAGATAAACTTATAAGACTTTTAAGAGCTTATAAGACTATAACCTCTATGAGGACAGAATGGATGCTAATCACTTTTGGATTCTTCTGTTTTAGTTTTCTGGTTTTAATCCAGACTCAGCTCAAAGCTCATCTTCTACAGGAGGCAAAACTGCTAATACCTTCTTTCAGATTACCATTTACTTTGTCTCTTTTATGTACCTATTTATTTGGCACATTGTTTCCCCTTCAGAATGTTTCATATATTCCTTGAGCAAAGACTGTCTTTGCTTCTCTTAGTATACCTTGCACTTGACATAGTGTCTCATATGTATTGAGCATGTAATCAAATAATAAATATCTATTAAGCACCTAATATGTGCTAGGCACTATGTTAAATGCTGGGTAATAAATTCATCTAGATTCTCTGATAAAGCATTTTTTTTTTTTTTACAAAATTGGTGTTGAATGTTTTCTAAATTATTCCATGTTGGCAATGCAATAACTCTTATTTATTCAAAGATATTTTAATTATGTTCAGTATGGACTACTAAGGAAAGCAGAACTTTCATACTAGAAGAATTTTATTCCTCAATAATTTTATTTGTAAAGGTTTGGTGCTCAAAGGGGCAAATTTTCTCTGGGCTACCCAAAATGACTAATTCCACAAAGGTTCTGATTTGCATAGTTTTACTGCATAAGGCATTATTAGTCATCAGAACGCCAGTGACCCAGTAGAATTCCCCCAGGAGGGCATGTCCTTCTGAATTTGTGTGTTTCCCCCTTACTCTATTAAATGGCACTAGGCAGAAAAGACAAACTAGATGGACTGGATTTCCAAATGAGTTGTTTTTACTTATATTTTTATAATGTTGTATTAACCATGACATATTCTTTTTACATATAAGTAATTATGCATATGTTAACTGACTAATCCAATTATTCCAGATTTTAAAAAAATTACAATGAGGTCCCTGTTCAAAGTGTGGGGGGGCGACAGAATCATTCTCAGAAGTAGTAGAATAATCATGAAATGAGATTTTTATAAATTTCAAAATAAAAGCAGCAAAGATGTATCACCATTTCCCCCAAAGGTTGTCTATTGGTTCTGAGAAACCATAATGAACCTCTCTCCCCTAACCTCCCTCTACTACTTCTCAGTCAAACTGTCCTGAGAAGGGGCCATTTTTAAAAATTCTACTCCCAGATTCCTCTAGAGACATACTGGGACAAGAGAGAATAATTAAATGTAATGTCCACAGTGAATTCTCATTCAAATTTCTTGACCCCCAGGGAGAATTGTGTCTCAAGGTTAAGTTAAAATACAGACCTGCCACAGACACAGCATGCAAAACAAATCAACCAAGAATAAAGGAAGAAGCTAGGGAAAGGCCCAAAGATCTTTTTATCTACAACCACAACAGCAGTCAAGGATGCTATGGTACCAGCTTGGTTCACATAGATTTTGACAAGTCCACTTTTTCAAACAAACTGGGAGATCCAAAGAGTCTATGTTGCACTTAAGATGGTCTTTATTCCTCTCTCAGCATCCATGAAATAATGTGCATGCAAGTAGCTGCTTAATAAATAGAGTTCAATAAAAATTGAATTGAGAAGAAAATTAAAAATGGACCCATAAAATACATAAATAACATCTAGTTTATTAAATACATCATATGTACCAAGGAGTAGACAATTAGCTTTACAAATATATTTCATTTGATCCTCAAAAACAACTTGGGAGAAAGGTGCTACAATTATTCCCATTTTATAGTTGAGGAAATTGAGGCAGACAGAAGTTTGAGTGATTTATTTGCTGAGGGTTACAAAGCTAGTGAATGAGTGAGATCAAATTCAACTCAGATCTTCCCGACTTCAGGCCCAGTACTCCATCCACCATATCCCCTTAGCTGCCTTTATATTATGTACTTCAGTAGCACTTAAAGTGTTTTCTATAATTCAATCCAGCTAACAAGTATATGGCACTGAAGGTACAAAGACAAAAGAGTAGGTAAGCCATGAGGAGCTTACATTCTGACAGGGATAATATCATATATTCACATATTAGCAAATATAAGACAATTTGGGGAGGAAGAGAGGGAGAGAGGAAAGGAGAGAGATAAAAGAAGGGCAGAGGGAAAGGAGGACATAAAAGAAAGAGGGAGGGAGAGAATGAAAGAAAGAAAGGGAAACAAGGGAAATCAGGAAAAGCTTCAAAGGAACCTAGGAAAAAAAAAGTATTCTGAGAGTTAGAAATGAATAAAATGGCTTGTGGTAAGGCTTGGATGTAGGAGATGGCATGTGAAAGTTTGAGCAATTAGTAGTCTAATTTGGCTGAAACCAAATATGTACAGGGGACGTGGAGGACCTCAAACACTTGAGAAGCTTGTATTTTATTCTGAAGTCAATAGGGAGCTAACATATTTTTAGAGAGAAAGTAATAGGGTCCAATCCATACCTTAAGAAAGTAACTCTCACAGCAGAAGAGTCATTCTTTGAATAATTAGATCTGAGAACACATTTTATTCAATCTGAGTCATTATTCAGAGCTAGGTCTAGGGCTCCTCAAGGCAGGCAGTCATGTTAGGGGCAGCTCTAGTGATAAATGCTTCCATTTACAATACCAGAAAATTCTACTTTGCACAAATATTTATTCTATGATAAGTCAGGTGATATGTCTACAATAAAGACTCAAAGTTTCTGAGGGAAATATGTAACAAATTTTCCCAGTTTTCAAATTCTGCTTAGAATTTACCCAGCTCTTCCATAATCTTCTGGCCATCAAATTAAGATGAAGCAGGCAAATAGAGTTTTATCTGTGGAAGATATGCGTATTGCCTACATAGATTATATGTATGTCCATGAAAATTTGTCTAAAGAGTAACTTTTAAGAAGTCATAAATATTTTTTTTCTGGAATTGTATATTTCTACTGCAAGAGTGAATTGTTTTTATATAAAGGGGAGCAGGAGACTGGGGCCAGAGATTGCTAACTCTGTTCACCTCAGAGGAGTATTGGAATATATCTGTCCTCTTTATATACTGTTGCTTTAAGAGAAATAAGTTTTAGGTTCAAGCCACTTTCCTACCTCTTAATGGGGAAGGAGTGCTCCAACTGTATTTGAAAGCTTGACTGTTCACCTAATACCTGGTATATGAAGATCATCAAAAAATTGAAATATTTATTCAAACTTACAGCAAACAGAAATAAATAACAGGGCTGAGTCTTAGATTATATCTGTATTTTCTGAGTTGTTCTCTATCAATGAGTCTTGAACTTCTTGGTCTCAGGACTCCTTCACACTCAAAAAAAATTAATGAGCATCTCAAGAAACTTTAGTGTATCTAGGATTTACATGTCAATACCTATTTTGCTGTATTTAAAATGAAAGCTTGATAAATTACTTGATTTTATTAATTAATTTTAAATTATCGATTAATTTAAAAACAATAAATTCATTGCATATTATAAAAATGTTTTTATGAAAATAACAATATTTTCCAAACCAAAAATTGTAGTGAAAACAGCAGCATTATTTCATGTATTTGTGTACCTCTAATATCTGACACAACAGGAGAGCACTAAATTCTCATATAAGTTTCTGCACTCAAACGAAGAAAATCCAGCCTGTAGATAGAAAGAGGTGGCATATTTTAAAACACAAATAGCATTTTAGTAATATTATAAAATAGTGTTGATCTTGTGGACCCCCTGAAGATGTTTGAGAGAGATCTGGACACCAGATTATCACAAGTGCTGCCCATATTACTGGACATCTTTATTTTAATTTTATCTATAAAATAGGCGGAGGGGAAGGAATCTCCTTCATTGACATTATAGAGGAATAACAGGGTTAATGGGCTGATACCTATAATAATCTTTGAAATGTTTGAAATAAAAGCACTCGTTTTATAACACATTCAGTATTCAATATATGGGGAGAGGAAACTGTTTTTTGAAATTTTTTCAATATTTCCCTCTGGGAATTGCTCACTTACTTGGTCATAGAACCGTCCAATGTAAGTCACTTGAAGGCAAGGGCAACTCTGTCTTGTACACTCAATTTTTAACATGAAACCATGGCACATAGTAGCTTTAATAAATGTTTGTTGAATCAAAACCACAAGGATTGAAGAGTGGGAAAGGGAAAGTAATTTTCTTAGATGCTACTCTAACATTCAGGAAATGTTTGGGAAAGATGTTGAATGTGATTCCAATTATTGGGGGGGGGATAGAGAAATTGGTGGAGGAAAGATTAGGGAATACAATAGTATATCCATTGGAACAGATACAGAAACCACCAAATCTTAAATGAAAATCTTCAAGTCATAGTCAGAGAATGGAAAAAAGGAGTAAAATGATCCTGTGTCCTAGGGAGTTCTCACCTCTTCAGGGCTTTACCAGACCAAAAGTGAAACTTTAGATTAAACTGCATTAATTATTTTTATATGTTGTTTGTTATAATTCTAGATTCTAGAATGAATCTCTCTTATACTGACCAAGAGATTTAGAAAAGGCAGGACAAGAGGTAAGTCCAGCTTCACCCCCCTCTGACTCTCTACACCCAGCCTCCTCCAAAAACATCAAATATTTTCTTCCATAAATAATTGCAATAGGATGCCGTAGCTTTTCCCAAACAAACAATAGCCCGATTGTGTAATGTTTGCCATCGGCACAGCCCAGAGGACACAAAGACCTGCTTTCAGAGCTCCAGGCCTCTCACTACAGAGTTGTGGACATTTTCTCTCAGGAGTCTCTCTATGTCTCTGTACATGTGCTTGTGTCTGTCTCTGTCTCTTTCTTCAAAAGCTTTTGCGTATTCTCTCCAATGCAAGGCCATTATAAAAGACGCAACTTGAAGCTCTTGCTACTTGAAGGAAAAAGAGAAACTTACTTTAAAAGACCAGCCTTTGTTCCCCAATTTTTCTGTTTTTAGACCTCACACAGTGAGAAATTTCTTATTTCACCAGAAGAGGGCCTTTTGCTCAAAAGAGCTAAGTTATTCTATTTTATGCTGGTGATTTTAAATTGTAATAATTATCCTTTCAAAATGTTCCTGCTTTAATAGACTTACAAACTAGTTTCTGAATTAATAATTAGTGTTATAATTAGTGTACCATACTTAGTATAACTTTTTTTTTGATACAAAAAATGGAATAACAGATAAAACTGCTAGCCTTGCATGAAAAAAAAAATACAAAAACTTAAATATACTTCCAGAAATCTGGCTTCATCTTTCCATGGAAAATTTGCGAAGTCACAGCGCAGGCTGAAAATTCAGTAGGAACAGCACAGGTGAATTCATAGTTACCTGTTTTACAGAATCAGTAAGGGAATTTAGGTCTGTGTAATGTTCTGCATAGCTTTTAACAAACATTATCTTTAACTACTACCTTCCAACATGATAGGGAACAAAAACACTCTTTTTTCTTCCTATCTTTCTTAAAAAACAACAACAATCAGAAAACATGGAATTCCCCACAAAAGCATCAAACAGTAGAGCTGCAAAACTTAAAGGATATTCCAAAATATCAAACCAGTGCAGTCTAATATGCCTCTTTCAAGATATGAAAACTGAGGTCTAAAAGATAAATGGTTACAATATATCTAAAGGCAACCTTATGTTTGAAATATTTTATTTAAATCTTTTCTGTCCTGAGAACAAATCTATTCCAGTATTTTTAAAAATACATTTTGTATAAAACTTGTAGGAACATACAATATATGAAGATATATTATCTAATTTTCAAATAAACTCAACCCCTGTAAAGGAGTAATCTTCAGTTTTATCATTTAATTTATTATTCTATTAATTATAATAATAAAATAAAGGAAAATAAATGCTTCTTATTGGAATTTCTCTAGTGATTTGAGCCATGAATAGGAAATATTTTATGTATCACCTTGCATATTTCATTTATATCAGAATAGCCTCTGAGAAGCACTTCAATATTCTTCTGAGATTTTACTACTGAAAGCTAAAGTCACTTTGACATAATCAATTTTGGACCTTCTGTCACAATGGTAACATTTGCCATTATAAGCATTCTATAAGCATAGCAGATTGAGATACTTAATAAATGTAGGAACAACAAGGTAGCCATTGAAAGTGACCTTTGATAAACTCATTACTGACACTCACAAAGATTAAAATTTGTTGAGCTTGTAAGATCTGCTCAATTGTTTCTAAATAATGCTACCAATGAGGGAAATTCCCTGTTTCAATCTCCAAATAGTCACTTAGAACCTTCTGTTCCCCTAAGAAAGATCAAAATCCTAAACTCAGCCAATTTTTTGCAAATGTCTCTGGTGGTCCCAAAGGAAAATAGATGAGAACCACTGGAGTATCAATTTTTTTTTAATTGAGCAAAACCAACCAATATTTGACCACATTTATTGGCATGTGCATCATTCTCCACCTATAGTCTATCTACTTCTCTAATGAAAAAAAAAATAGTTTATTTTTCTTTACTACAGAACTAAGCTAAGTGATAATAATTACATAGAGAGCAGGCTTTTAGTTTTTGTCCCGTTTACATTGCAATCACTGTGCACATTGTTTTTCTGGTTATATATTTAAAACAATCCTTCCCATATTTCTTTCAAGCTCTCATTAATTAACATTTTCTCCAAATTTCTTTATTCACATCATTGTATGAACAACCTTGACTATTTGCTATTCTTTGAGAATGAATGATGTTTGTTGAATGTTCTGAAGGGTTGAGGGTTTATATCCTAACCTTTTAATTTTAACTGTTTAGGGATAGGAACCTTTCTTATATAGATTCCAGTTACTAAACATCTTCAGGGCTCAAGAATTTTTAGATACCAGGTTGCCATGGCACTGAACTATTTTATTGTGGCACTCAGTATTTCCAAAGCAATCTTATTCTTAATTTCAAAAATTCATTTCATTTTTCCTATTCACATTTTAATATTATAATAACTGGAAAAAACTGTACCACTGGACAGCATCGCTCAGTAGACACAGAAGCAAACATCTAACTGGACATTCCTTGGGCTTCTCAGATTTCATTTCACCTATTGGAACTCTTAAGGTTAAGAGGATGAGGGATGGAGTTAGATGATTATATATGGATGGGTTTGAAAAGTAAGTGTTATTGGCCACCAGGATTTCACTCAAATTTACATACAGCATAGAAAATATCCTGATCAGATCTTCCAAAGAAAAATGAGTGATTTTATATAAAATTCTTCAAAATACTTCTCTAGTCTACAGAGTCAGAACTAATTTACCAATCAACAAGCATTTATTGAACACATATTATTTGCCAGAATTAAAGAATCCCTATTAACAGTATGCTAATACTCAAGTGCATTATGTAAGATATTTTTTCGTTCACCAAATGATGAATATTCTCTTTCTAGTTCTTTATACAATAAAAAGTACCGATATGAATATTCTGGCACACGGGGAAACATTCTGTTTTTAATCTTTTTGGAGTACATAACTAGCAGTATGATCTCTAGGTCAAAACATCTGATCATTTTAGAGACACTTTCCACATAATTACAAAGTCTTTTGCAGAATGTCAAATGTAGCAGATAGGCTAAGAAGTAAAAGGAAAGTGTAAGCACTGATTTTAGTCAACTTTTTCAAGGAATTTGGCTGTGAAAGGGAAGGAGAGATAAAGGATGATACCTTGAGGGGATAGGAAAGTCTAGTAAAAGTTTTTAAAGATGGGGCAGACTTGGGCATGTTGAAGACAGGGAAAAAAATAAGTTGATAGGGAAAGTTTAAAATTCAAAGTAAAGGACTGAGGATACAATCTATAGAAGCATTTGAATGTAAACGATCAAGAACACATGTAAAGGGTTAACCCTGACAAGAAGGGCTACATCTTTATCAGATATCTGGGCAAAGGAGATAGTGGGAAATAATGCCAAGGTGTTTGTAGATAAATAAATTGAAGGGCAAAGGAGATCACATTGATAGCCTCAACTTGTTTTCAATAAAGTAAGAGGCAAAATTCTTAGATTTGGTTGGGAATAGAAGTGAGGTATAGAAGCATGAGGAAGGGAGAAATGGAATAATGGAGTTCCTACTTAGAGAAGTCTAACACTTGTGAATAACAATAGGACCTAATGTATAACCATGCTGATGTGCAGGGTGAAAGGCTGGGAAAGAGACAGGTTAAGGAAGTTGGAAAGGTTGAGCTGAGGGAGCATCCACATGTATACAAAAGTCCTCTAGTAGGGCTTCTTAAACTTTTTTCCACTCTCAATCCCCTTCTGCCTGAGAAATTTTTGTGTGAACTCGGGTATATAGATATAAAAATAGGTATACAAATCACTGTTAACAATTTTAAAACAACTCTTTGGTATATATATAATTTTGCTATTTATTAAAGATGAATGCAAATTTGCATTCTAATGAGATGGATATGCTTGTTTATTTTTACATAAAGAATTAAATCTTGGCTGAATATTTGATATTTTTTACTATTGCCAATTTTTTTTTTGTGACCTACATATTTGGTTATATGACCCCATGTGGGATACAATTCACAGTTTAAGAAGCTTTGCTTTAATATAAGGTCAGGAGTTCCGGAGTAGGTAGAAGATGATGAGCCCGTTGTTCAATTTCTTGAGAAAAGAGAGACCATAACTTGCGTGATTAGTATGTTGTCACTGCAGAGACATGCATCCTGCCTTCCCTCTTGAAACTGCTGAATTAAATTTGTTGGACAATGTCTTGATCCCAGTATGTTATGATAAGCCTGTAGAATCTACAGTAATGAGGAACAAGTGATTGTGTAATTTCAATCCCCAACAGTCTCAGCACAAAGCTATCCTCTACCTCTTTGGCTCTTTTTGCTGCTGAGTATCTATAGCTGGTTTTACTTCCTACCTGCGTCAGTTGCTGTTAGCACTGTTAACGTTGCCTACTCACTGATGCCAAGGTCTCTAATATTCATTGATTTGTCTCCTTTTATTTCACTCATAATTCTCAGCTTTCCTATGATCGGGTAGGTATTTTATAATCATGGCCAAGGAATTATAGCGCTTCTTTCCTCCCAAAAGATGTGCCAGGTCTTTAGGTCTCTCAATTTTTATTTTTTTCCATTTTGTGAGTTGCTTAGGGGAACTGTGGTTTTGCCATCAGAACCATTATAGGAGGTGATGGGAAAGGAGCTGCTTCCAAGTTATGAACCACTGTAAAAGTATGGTTCTAGAAAGATAAGTGCTAAACCCTAAAGCATAATTTTAACATTGTTATTAGAAGAATATTAGTAATATTAAATGACCTTTCTTCATTTCAGGTAGAATCTTGGGGTTACTAAAAGAATTATGCAATTTTCCAAATAAAATACATCCAGAATTTGTCAAAGATATATATGCTAATGGATTAGCTTGACAGACTGTCCATTCTTTATATATTCTAGGCATTTTTCATCTGCTTTGGCTTTCCTGTGTGAATGGCCAAACCAAATTCTTTAAAGGTATTATGGATCTTATTTAGGAGATTCTCTAGAGCTCTGAAGCTTGATGCAATCACCACAATACCATTCATAAAAGTGAACATCTGGGCAACCTCATAATACATAGGGAATTCCTTCTTGATATCCAACATTTTACATTACAGAAGGGAATAATTTCATATTTTGTGCTCTGTTCAACATTAACGATCAGAGATTTGTCCAATAAAATTATCATTGTTGTTATAACTTTATATAAAAATTATACATACATAATAAGAAATTAATAAATTTTTGTGGCAAACCGTTGACTTATGTGTTATTCCTCAAAAAAACTTCATAAACAGAGGAACAAAGATGCATTTTAATTTTAGTTTTGTAAACTTTGTTCCTCTGTTTATTCTTCAAAATATTAAAAACCAAAATGCATTCCCCCTATTAAAAAGAAAACTAACAGTTTCAGGATTCTAGTGAGAAGCACCTCGTGCTTTGGGTAGGAGATTGCACAAGTTGAATTCCAAGGTCACTTTCAAACCCTGGAATTCTATTATTTCAACCTGCTATTCAGGCAGTCAAGTTATCACAACAGTAATCACATGAATCATTCATAGTTCTTGTCTCTTTTCCAAAAATCACACAAATATAGTCAGTTTTTCAAGTTAGGGTAAAACAGTTCAAAATTTACCTTTAAAACTAGAAAGTTTCTTTGTGGGAACCAGAGAGAAGTTCATGAATTATAAAAGGTCATTTCCATGAATAAGTAGGACCGGTCATATCTTAGTCACAAGATGAATTCAAGTAAAAGGAAAAAAGAAATCTATCCTACTGTATTTGTAAGATATTGAATTTTTTCTTTGGGGTAAAGGGAAAAGGAGACAGAGCTCACAACCAGTCATTTCTAAAGTTTATATAAATTGTTTTCAACATGTCAATCAAGGTTTTCATTTAAAATTCATAGTCATTCTAGGATTTTCATGTTACTTCATTTTTCCTCAATCAAACTGGTTATAACTCATTTACTGAATGCCTTATTTTTGCTTTCTTTGAACTGATAACTGTCTTGCTTCATCCTACTGGCACACCCAACACTATTCTTTCACAGCTGCTATTAGAATTTACTCCACAATTTCTAGTCCCAAAATATGATACTGAAATTCCAAAACACTAAGGATCAAATTCAGAAATCTTACTTTTGTTATGCAAATTGATTTTCTATACAGATGCTTCTTTTCACACTAAACTGAACTATTTTATACTATGTAAGATACTGAAACTTCCTTCAGTTAATCAAGTCCTACTGCTAGATATCTCTCTCTCTCTCTCTCTCTCACACACACACACACACACACACACACACACACACACACAGAGCAAGGGAAAAATCATGTATACTAGCAAAAGGAAGAACTTTACTTTGAAATTATACGGGAAATTAAAACAATCTTCAATGCAACTTCTACAATATATACACTTCTAATTGAAAAAAAAATTACCATTTCTCTAATAAGTTTTATTCCAAATACACCTCCAGTGTTCTTAAACTTACAACTCCAGTAATCTCTGTCATATTAAGCTACTTTTTCATTCAATCAGTCATTTTCAACTCTTCACGGGAGGCCTTCTTTGGCAAAGATACTGGAGTAGTTTGCTGTTTCCCTCTCCCTTTAAATGATTTGCCCAGGAAAACATGGTTAATTAATACCTAAGGCCAAATTGGAGCTCAGGAAGATGAAGCTACTTTATCCACTGTACCATCCAGTTACCAGAAGTAACTTTATGGAAGCATAATATCCAGAATCAGGGAGGTTCTAGTCCATTTTGCATTCTATATTAGGGGCATCCCATCTAAAGTCTTGGGTTTAGTTTTGAAAGGCCACATTCAAAAGGACACAGTCACTCTTCTCTGCATGTGATAGAGGACAACAGGATTAGAAAGTCATCAGGGATCAGCTGAAAAAGTTGGGAATTAAGTTGGAAAAGGCAAAACTTAGGAGGGACATAATTGCTGTCTTGAGAAACTATGACATGACATGTTATAAAGTGAATCATTTTATTCTGCTTGGCCCTAAAGGGAAGAACTAGAAGCAACAAGTAGAAGGTACAAAAAAGCAGGACCAGGCTTCATGAAGTAAAAATTTCCTAACAGGAGGAATTGTCCAAAGTGAAATGCCTTTTGAGGTAGAGGGTTTCCCATAAAGCAGTAACTGGAAGAGTGCTTATGTGGAGATAATCTGGAAAGAATTCCTGCTTGGCTATGAGCTGATGATGTTCTTTCTGAGGACCCTTCCAGCTCAGCAGCCCCATGATTCTATTCTACCTCCAAGATGATATAGAAAAAGTTTCACTCCAAGCATATGCTGTGGATTTTTTTTTCTATTTGCCCACATACTGGATGAACCTCTCCATTTCAAGTAATATTAACTTTTAAGCTCTATGAATTATATCTTTCCCTTGTGAAAAAAAGATGCCAAATATCTCTAAGGCATTTGCATGAATTGAAATTTTCATAAAGTTATATTGCACAATGTGTCACTGATTGGATAGGGGAAAGTTCTTAATTACTAAGGCTACTTCCTTAATATAGTCACTTAAAAATTTCTATTATATAGAACCTCAGTTTGAATGAACACCCTACTATCTACTTTGTACTGTTCTGAAAAATCATTATTAATAATAGCTAATATTTATATAGTTTCTATTATGTTCCAGGAATCAAATAAATGTTATCTTATTTGATACTGTCAGGCAGACCCTTTTATCATCCCCAATTTACAGTGAGGAATATAGGCAGTTAAGTGTTATCCCAGAGGTCACTTAGCTAAGTAATATCTGAGGCTGGATTTGAATTCAGATCTTTCTGAAAACAAGTTCAGTATTCTATTCATTGCCTTAACTGCCTCCCAGTGAATTCATTAATCTTCTAAATATATTCAAAACCTTACGAGGTAGATCGAAATAGCATTTCTTCAGAAATAGATTTAAAAGAAAGAAAACAATCAAGCATTTAAATGCTGAAGGCAGCTAGATAGTTCAGTGAGTTGAGACCTGGAATCAGGAGACCACAGTTTGAATGTAGCCTCATACACTTAATTAACTGTGTGACGTGGACAAGCACTTAGTCATTGTCCCTCTCAGCATCCTTTTCTATAAAATGGGGATGATGATAATAGTAATTGTATCCCAATATTGTGAGAGCATTTAGGGAGATAATATTTGTGAAGTAGTTTGCAAAATTAAAATAATAAGATCTAATTATAAATACGCTAACTTGCGTATTTTAGTAAAATATGCATACATATACATGCACATGTATATGTAAAAAGATACTTAGTAAATCTTGAATGATTGAATAAAAAAGGTGAGAAAGAGGGTTTTAATAGGAGGTTTCAACTTTCCAGACTTCTCAAGAAAAAAAGAGAGCCAACAGCAGTAATTCTTGGATCATGAAACAACAAAGTATTATATTTTATTAAGGATGAGGAAGATAAGAGGAAACATTTAAATGCTAAGAAAAAGAATCATAGACAACACCACTCTGGTCAATGTGAATAGCATTAGATGTCATAGGAACTTTATGGTCAATGGTAGCCTAGAGAAAAATGAACAGAGAATATTTCATGTTCTGCTGTGGTGGTGATAGGGGAGACTGATAATAGTGAATCTTTCATTGTAAAATAGTTTCTCTTTGGGCTTTACTATACCATTAAAGTAAGGCTTGGAATTGGCCTGTTTAAGTGATTCTATAACTACTGAACTTTAGGGAGAAATGCACCAGAAAGACTGCCCAGAACATGAGTCTCTCTATGACTCAAAGTTGGCTTTCTTCTTCAGTGTACTGAAAATATTAGTTTTAAGAGAATTTTCATAGGGGACACTGGCAAAAGTCAAGCAACAGTTCATTTCAAACTGCATTCAACCCAAAGCATTACAAAAGTTTCTATCAGGCATATAAAATCTCTTCCACTCCTATTATCCTTGTCACAAACCAAAATGGGGGCAGGCACAGGTGGTAAATTCAACAGATATTTCACCTTCAGTGTTGGCTCAAGGGCCACATAATGAGTGATTGAGGTAAAACAGCTGCCCAAATCCCAGTTGATCTGAGTCAGTTTATTCTTTATAAACCACTTGAGTAGACACTGTAGGAGTTTAGGTTATCAGATGTACACTGCAGGTCAACTCTTTGGTCCTAGGGGAGCTCTGTACTATCTTCGCCAGAATTATCATTTTGTTTTGTTTTAGTTTTGGTTCCTCCTACTGCTTCTCCACCCCCACCTTCCTTCCAGGCCTTACCACAATCCTACATTCAGCTGGGGGTGAGGGTAGGGGTGGGGGTGAGGGATGGAGGGAGTCAAGGGAGGGGTGGTTGGCTTTTGTTATTTCCTGGAATGCTCATCCAATTGGAAATGGAAACAGCTGTGAGGCAGGCCTTCTTGTAGAAGCTCTCCCCCTGAACCAGGCCTCCCTGACAGGCAGGGGCATGTGAAGAATGGCCACTTAGCAGTTCTTCCCTAACTGCCACCCACACACGTTTTTCTGTAGCCTGGGTCTAAGTGACAGCTCCTGAAGGATGAAGAGTATAGTCTGAAAAACAGTTTTCCTCCTAACCAGACCTATAAGCTACCACATAGCCTAAAGTTTTGTGATCCCTTCTTCTCAGATGCTCTTTTCAAATGAATCAGATCTTTTCATTTACCCCTCATAGGAAAGATGCCCTCTAAGAAAAAGCTTTTTTCCCCCTTACTCTATCTATAATTTAAAAATAAACACTAAGATAAATTTGGACCTGACCTCTACAAAGTTACTAAAATGCCTAATAATTTAACACTCATCTCTCTCTAAAATAAAATCAAATGATTAATCAACATTTCTTTTCCTTTACCAAAATAAATTTTAAATAGAAACAAAAAAATTTAGATAGGCAGGAGTGACACAGTTCTGTATGAATTCAAAACCTGTGTGCCATTTCATTAATAACAATCATACTTTTCTTGTAATCCCAAATCTGCTCCTCCCTCCTCTCAAAACCCTCTAAAATGTCTTTTTTGAACATCATTCACATAAGAGACCAAGGTTTGCTTTTGCATTATTTCCCCAGTTCACTTACGGGGTAATTCACTTCAACCCTAGAGAAAAACAACATTTTGTGGGAGGGGAGAATTTCACACTGGTCCATGGTCCTTGCTTAGTGGTCTAGTAGCGCCACTCCTCCCCTGAGAAAGAAAACCAGGAGGAACTAAAAATAAGCCAGTCTTTGGATGTTTCCAAAAATATTCCATAATCTATCATTGATATTTTGGACAACAAGCCATCATGGACATAACTATGTTTCTTTTAAAGTAAAAAAGGGAGGAGATAGTCAGAATTTATAAATAAAACACTCTTCTTGATGTCTCTCCCTAATCTAGGAACCTAGGAGAGTGACCTGGACATTAGAATATGTTCAGAATGACTGGATTTAAGTGGTGCTCTATTTACTAGCAATTAAAGCACTTTAGTATTCCTGCCCCCTCAATAAGATCCATTAGGGAAAAAATAGAAATAAGTCTACAACCTAAACATTCCAATTCCTTCTGGAATCAATGATTATAAGAGTGTATTAAAATGCACATGTCATTTGGAAGTCAGTCTTGTTGCTGTATTTCAATAAAGGGATTGGAGAGATCCACACTTGAAAGAAAACAAACCTAGAGGAATATTAATATTAACTCAGTGAGAAATGAAAACATTTAATCTCAAAAGTGAAAGCTGGATTTTAATGAATTTAGTGAAAGTAATCTATCAATGTTGTCATCATCAAACACTGCTATAAAAGGAGTATCTAATATTTTATCTTGAATTTATGAGCTTATCTCCAGGAACAGGCTAAGATGCCTCAGAAAATGGAGTTCTCAATAATAACAATGAAAAATACATATAAAGAAACTAAAGAAGAAAATTCTTATGCTACAAATAATTTCAAGAGCTGGTAAACCAGCAGCAAGCCTCTGAGAACTTACTTAGGATCCGTCAGATAGTCTCCATCTTCAATTATTTTTACCTTTCACGTTTGTTTAGTCAGTGGATCCACAGGGATTTATGGAGAAGTCAGTTTAGCATAATAGCTACAAGATGAAATTTGAAAACAGTGAGACAAGGGTTCAAATCCATTTGTTGACTTCCTTGACCAATTTCCAAGCAGCAATTCCTAGAACTTGGTAGATAAATCAATGAAAGGTTTGGTATGGTGCTGGATCAAATGGCTCCCACAAAGAGAATTAATTCCCCTTATTGCTAAAAAAATTACAGATCCTCCCTATATTTGAGTAACATGTACCAAGTATGGTTGAATACCTGAAGGTTTTCAAAACTGTAACTGTAACCCTGAGGTCAACTGATGAACAGATGCTTCATTTCCTCTTTCTTCTTATTTTCTAATGTTTCTCTTAAGTAATTCTCATTCTCCTTTTGTTGTTGTTGTTGTTGTGTTCAGTCTATGAAGTAAAATCTATTGTTCCCTGCAATCAAATCATTGACATTCCATTAAAAAAATCTCTTCCTCCACTCTCCCTTTATGATTTTCTTTAGTTCTACATCAGGATATTTAATACTAGCTGTATCCATGCTCATTTGGAAGTGAAAAATTATTCTATTAAAGCCAAACTATGCTTTTCCTATAGTCAACTATGAATTTTATAAACTTCTGCAGGTATCAAGCTAATTTTGAATCTCATTAAATAGCCAACCAAACAATCGGATGGAATATACTGCTAATTTTCTCAGTATTATTGCATTCCAACCAGCTGTAATACATAAGTACTATTAGCTTAAACCATGGCTGTGGAACAGAAGACCATCATTGAGAGCAGTACATTTTTAATTACCTCCAACTTACTGATTCCAGCTTGCACAGAAAAAAGCAGCAGGAGACCACTTTTTTTCCATTGTGTTCAAGTCAGCTCCAATTAAAAACTTCCTAGCTCAGTGTCAACTAAACTGAAACAAACAATTATCAATAAAATATTACACACTACAGCATTTACTGTTCAGTCTTTGTGGCAGGATTCTTATCTGAGTAAAATACACTAAAAGCTTTGTGGCAGAAAGTATATTTAAAATAAAATTTTGTAAGCAGAAATCTAGAACTCTTTGATAATGATTTAATTCTAAGTAAAGATCATTGCCCCATGAAGGAAAGCAAAAATATACAATGTTAGTTAGAGTAGTTCCAGATTTAAAAGTGGAAAATATGTGTTGAAATACACACACACACACACACACACACACACACACACACACACAATTCCAACTAAGGACTCCAACACCTCAACTCTTTGGAACATAATGTAAATTCAGAAAAAAGCCAAAAAAAAAAAAAAAAAAAGCTACTGAACATCAAGGAAAAAAAAGCTAACATATACTTTGCTACTTAAGAAAGGAGTATAAATATTTTTAGGTTAGAGGCTAATACAAAAGATTGGGAGGAATGTGGAGATAGGGAACAAACAATTGTATACATCACAATAACCACTAAGGATAAAACTATATTATGCTACAAGACATCTCATTCTCAGAGGCTGCATCGAGTATACAATCATCTATAAACAAAAAATCGTCCACCAATTCTCCGTTTACTCTAGTCTTGGTTTGTTACCATCAATGATCTTGATGCCATTTTCATTCTCATTGAAGGCATCTGACAACATCATGGAAAACATCATGCTAAAAAGCATGCAAGCAAGTATATAGTCCTGCTTCACTTCACTTCACTGGTGACCATGCAAGTATGTCATCACAAATCTGGTGTACAATACTGATGAATTTTTCTGGGCAATCACATTTCACCAAATTTCTACACTGATTGACCATATCAAAAGTTTTAATTGGGTTGATGAACAATGTATACAGACTGTTATTCTGCTCCTAGAATATCTCCTAAAGTTCTAGGGCAGCAAACACCATATCAACTGCTCCTTGGTTCTTTCTGAAGCCACACTGAGAAGACAGTCTTCCAAGTAAAAGATAAACCATTTAAAAGTGATTAACATATACTTTAACATATTTAACATGTATGGGACTTCCTGCCATTTAGGAAAGGGACTGGAGGGAAGAAAAAAAAAAAAAAAACCTATGTAGACAATGAGTCAATAGTAGATAAGGTAGGGCAGAAGTGGTTGACTAACATTACTAACGCTGTCACTCCACACTAATATATTGATTAAGGATCTAACTTCATGAAAGACACTGTTATTACTGAAATAAACCATGTATTGAATTATTTAAAAAAAGAATTATTGAGGACCCCCAAAATCTTTTATTTATGTTGGTTATATCTGTCAATATTTATCATAACGGAAATAAATGAATCAAATTTGAAAAAATGTAAAAAACAAATAAATAAATAAATAAAAGTGACTCTGGCAAAAATTTTGCCAGGAATGATTAAGAAAGAGACCACCCCTACCTTTATCTCCTGTGATAATCATAGGATGATCTATTTCCTTTTCCTTTATAGAAATGGATAATGAAGGCAATCTTTGATCTCCTGAGGATTACCTCCTTTTGCAATGTAACCCCGAAGATTTCAGCCAGTTTCTGTACGAGCAATAAACCTTCTATCTTGTAACTCTGCTTAGATAGAATCAGTGCCAGGCCTTTTGCCACATGAGAAGAGCCTAATAGACTTCAACACTTTGTCTTCAATTGGAAGTTCAACTACAGACGGACTGGCTTCAACTTGAAGGGATACAATCAATGGCTTCAACACTGATGACAGTTTGTTGAGAATGTATGAAAGTGTTCAGTCCACATCTCCCGGATCACGTCCTTATTTATCACTGATCAATTTGGCTCCATCAGTGTTGGATAGTTAAGAGGCATCAGAGATCTTTGGCAATTTTGGCCTGACAAGCAGCAACAAGAAAACAGAGGCTCTTCACCAGCCAGCACCACACTATCCACGTGTTAGAACCATTACTTACCACAAGTGGAGAAATTTGGAATTCTGTGGAAAAGTGCTTTTGGCAATATATTTTCCAGAGAAGTTCACACAGATGATGAGGTTGATACATGCATTGTCAAAGTTAGTTCAATGTTTGGGATGCTCCAAAAGAAAGAATGGGAGAGAAGAGGTATTAGTCTGCCTACCAAACTGAAGGTCTACAGAGCCTTTGTGCAGATCTTTTTATTGTATGCCTGTGAAATCTGGAGAGTCTATGAGAGCCATGTCAGAAAATCAAACTACATCTATTTGATTGTTTTAGAAAAATTCTGAAGATACTTTTCCAGGTAAGGTACCAGACCCTGAGGTCCTTTCTCAAGCTGAACTGCCAAACATTCAAACTCTGCTGAAATGAGCACAATTCTGACAGGCTGGCCACATAGCCAGAATGCCAAAAGTACATTAATCTAAATAACTATTTTATGAAGAATTCACACGAGGTAAGTTCTCACATGGAGGTCAGAAGAAGCTGTACAAGGACACTCTCAGAATCTCTCTGAAGAACTTTAGTATTGATTATAACATATGAGAGATATGAGAGAGGCATGAACAAAACAGAACTGAAGTAGCTCAAAGGAAATAGGAGATGTGCAAATCTAGAAATGTCTCCATCTCAATGTTCAAATGAATGATCTGGCCTCAGACACTTAACACACTGGCTGTGTGACCCTGGGCAAGTCACAACCCAATTGCCTCAACAACAAAAAATTCTGTTTATAAAACATTTTATGAATACTGTTATCATTTCCTATTCATTTTTTGATAGTTTCCACATTCATAGATAAACTTCAGTCACTTGAAAAATTCACTCATTCAGAATCACTACTTCCCTTTTTATGCCAGAGGAAAACAGTTTATTTGGAATGACTATGACTGCATGGAGGAGTACATGCCTTCCTCTTTTCTCTGTAGTCTCTCAGCCACTTCCATGTTGAATGTCTCTCTGGTATCCCTGCTTCCCGTCTTTCCCTTCTTCTATCCATCTTTCATAGGAATGAACATGCTCTCTTATATCTGAACAGTTAAAGGATTTTTTTTTTCTTATTCAGATAGCAACATGGAGGCTTAATAGTGTCCTATAGACTCATTCAATAAGTTAAAAACAAACTTCTATGTAAGGGGAAAGCCAGCAACACATTTACTACAAGTGCCCATTGGCCAAAAATTAATGTTTATTTAGTCATTTGGAAAACAGGGAGCAAATTATCTCACAAAAAATTCAATCCACTTTAATCACCTTCCATTACTTCTAAAACTTCAATTGTTCCAGTTTTTTCAACATAGTTTTAACACTCAAAGATGAAAAGTTTAAATGATGGCAGAATTAACTCATAAAAGGGCTTACTGGCATACTATAAACCAGTAGTGTCAAAATTCAAATAGAAACTTGTAACATATCCACTTAGAAAATCATAAATTAACATTAGTTAAATTATATTTTGATTTATCTTGTAAATATTTCCTGAACACATTTTAACCTGATTCCAGACTCTGATATAAATTTATATTAAAAATCTAAATTTCTAATTTTACCATGTCTAAGACAATGGTGACTAGATTCAATCAACAGTGGAAAAGCTCATTGCAATAATACTTCAGGGTTATTATGAGTCTCAAACTAGATAATATTTGTAAAATGCTTAGCACAGTGCCCAGCACATTGGTAAATATTTTATATAATGCTTTAAATGAGGTATAAGGTTAATCTTAAAGCAGATGTTCCCATGAAAAAAAAATTAAAGAATTTTCTTTTTTTTTTTTGGTATGACCCTTAGTAAAGAGGTAGTTTCTGGTTACAGCCAACATAATTATGTTTGATGACCCATTAAGATTTTATCAACACTTATCAATTGCATCTCCTCAATATTTTCAGCATTCATACCTTTCTCTTTACCTGCATTCAGCTCTTCTATTACAAAGCCCTTTTAATAGCACTATTTCAATAGTTTCCTCTTCTGACTGTAAATTAGATTCTATGGACTTTCTATTCTAAACCTCCAAACTGGGTGGCTCCATTGCTTTGTTCATAGTCCTTTTCTGTTTTCTTTTATTTGTTATCTTCTTCCATTTGAATTTAAGCTCCTTGAAAGCAGGGACTGTATTTCTACTAGTATTCTTAGAGGACAGTTTGGAGCTTGCACCATCCACAGTAAGCAGCTTACTTAACAAATACATATTGATATCTAATTGGTCTCCCTGCATTTAGCTGCTTCCTTTACCGCTCTGTCAAGATGGTTAATAAGTAACAGCTCTCACCAAGTAATTTCTCTATATAATAAGTGGATTCTCATTGCCTTTAGCTTAAAACATAAACTCCTGTGTTTACCATTTGAAGTCCTTCATAATTTGGCTCTAGCTTTTCTTTTTTTCAAGGCAGAAGCATTTAATGAACCGATATAGGTCTGATATAGGTTAGCCTCAGAGTTCAAGCCAGTCTCATCTTTGAAGTGAGACTACCTAATAACAACAAGTTCTTGATGATGCTTCTCTAATTAAACAGGTTATATTTCAAAGTTGATCAACTTTATGCTGAACTCTGATTCATAAAGAAGTGAGAAAAAGAAGTTCTTATACAATCCTCCTCTGGAAAAAAACCAAACAAACCCTGAATGCTTATCAACAGTGTATGGATATAATTTTTAAAATGTGGGGTGTAGTCTTTTTCCTCAGCCACATGAGCAACTATGAAGGAAGGGGATTCTTCACTAGCTTTAAAGAGCTTATTGTCAGTAATTAGGTTTCTAGTCCTATGTAGTCACTACTGTTAGAGCTCAAACAAGCAGCTTTAACTGGGTCGTCTATCTCTTTGTGTTTTTGTTTTGATAGAGGTTCAATTATGCTCAAGACAATGCCTTGTCTCTTCATTTTGCTCTGAATAGGAAGTGAGGGTGCCATTGTCACACAGCTTCCAATTCAGTTGCCAGGACAAAGGGGTCTGAAGTGCCATAAATAATGGGCTACAGTAAAGTAGCTGGGGTGGAAGGGAGTTGGGGGGGAAGGAGAGGAGAAGGAGAGGGAGAGGGAGAGGGAGAGGGAGAGAGAGGGAGGGAGAGAGTTAGTTGGGTGTGGGCAGAAGCTCCAAGAAGCCACAGCCTTATTCAGTTAGAAAGCAACAACCACCCACTAATTTAAGTGTGAAAGCTGGTATGACACAACAAGGTTAAAGCAACATTGGTACAACTGCTCACAAGAATTTGGGGAGAAAGGGGAACCACAGGCAACAGCTCATAAACCTAACACGTCCATGGGAAGTCTGAGCATCAATTAAATGGCAAGCAATAGGGAAAGCAAGCAGGTTTAGCAAAGTTTAGATTCTTTTTTTTCCTTCTCTCTGAATTCATCCCACTCCGTTTTTCCCCTCAGACTCTAGTAGGCTAGTAAATCACCAACACTTTAAATATTAAGACAAACAAGCAAACACAAAAAACACAAATATGTAATATGACAACTTTAAAAAGCCACGGAGAAAGGAACGGAGTTTGTGTTGTCAAAAATAAGTAAATCATGTTTAAAATAAAACATCAATTAGATGATTTACCAGTGAATGGAACCTATTACCAGGCTGTTCCTGTAACACAAACTCTCTCTCCTCCTCCCCTTTTGCGATGCCTCATTCATAAAAAGGCTTGCTCTGAACTGTGGCTGCACAAGCAAGGGACTCAGTTTGTGTTTGTTTGGACTTCTTAATGGTTGTTTGTTTTTGTTGTTCTCACAAGAACAGAGGGAAGGAGGAATAAAAGTCAAGTGAACATACAGAAGACCTAATTTTATTGCTATCCAAAATTTTGTTCTTCTTCCTCAATACTCCCCCTATCTCTTATTCTTTTAACCTATTATTCAACATGAGAAAAAAGAAAATTGTGTATGTGTGTGTGTGTGTGTGTGTGTGTGTGTGTGTTTTTCCAGAATAGATTTAACTCTAAAAAGCCCTGAGGTTCCGTTACAGTAATCCTGACATGCTGAGTCATGGGCGGTATCTTTCAACACTATAAAGAAAATTAAATTGTTACTCATTAATATATGATGGAACAACTAGTTTTGTTTTTTAAAGAATTATTAGGAAGAGGGAGCAACTCAAAATGAGTCAAGTCTACAGCAGAAATGAAATTTTTACTTGGTTTTAAAATAGTCACCATAATATTTTATTATACATAAACATACTTTGAAGTCAACCTTCAAATCGTATCACTCAATGAATATTCATTTAATATGTTATTTTAAAATTTCTTACTGACAAAAATCTTCATCAGCCAATCCCACATTTTCTAATCCATTAATTTTTTAAACTGATCTTTCATATTAATATGGCTAAGGATTTAATCATACAGAAATCTGCCTCTGAACACATCAGGTGACTACAATTTTCTTTGAGAGTCTCAGAGTAAACACTTAGGAAGTTTCTTCTAGGCCTTCTGTCCTATTATGATTTTTGGTTTTAAAACTGGATCTTGGACAGATGGGCATGTTCTAATTGACAGGGAGAGTTTTCATGTAAAGATTAAACAGCAACTGAGGACTGATAATAGAAAAACACCCTCTTGTCATAACACCAGAATTGTATTATAGTGAATCGAGATATAAATTATCTCCACAGACAAGGTTATCAGAACTATTTACCTTCTCAATCTAAAAACAGAAATCATGATTTCAAAAATCTCATCTGAAAAAAAAAATCTGTTAGTTTCACAAAATATTAACTTTAACAGCACTGTTTCCTCCATGAGCTAATCCTAGTAATCAGTGCTAGAGACCAGAGGTTGTTCATTTTCACACAAGCCTGCATCTAACTGTAATAATAATAAAAAAAAATCTCACAGCTCCTCTTTGGTAAACATTAATTTTTCTTAAAAGGAGAATTGTGGGAGTGGAGCCCTGGGTACTTATATTCCAGGAGACAGATAAGACTTTCAGTGGTACAAAGGTAATATTGTTGAAACTAGACCTCTGATTAATTTATAATTTTACCATTCCCTTACTGTTATCAACTCCCCTCCCACTAAAAGACAAAATAGAATAAAGATCACAACTCACACATTATTCTTCAAAATGATGTAATGGGAAAGTGAGGCAAAAATTTCTTTACTTTTGCTCTAAAATGTGGAGGAGGTTATTGTCTACTAATCTATTTATAGATTTACATATCTATACCTGTCTGAGCCTGGGAACATATTACAGATAAAGGGAAGGCTAGTTTTGGGAGCTGTTTAAAGAAAGTATAATAGGCATGCAGATTAAACCTGATCTAGACTTCTTGATTCCCTCTGGGCCCCACTCCCCTCCATCATCAAGTTAATCATCAAAATGTTTCTTAAGTATTTGGGTGTGTGCAGAATTACACAAAGATGACAATGTATTTTCCCTTAAGGAAAAAGAAAATACACTCTAGGACAAAAGTAAGGAGTTTAATCTAGTACAGGGAAACTTTCTTCCCCCTCACCTCTTATTATTTTTGGTTGTCTGGCTTACTTTTTATTTGTGAAGTTCATTTCCCTTAGTCACATCCTCCTAGCATTTTGGTGAGGCAGAGTATATGATACTGGGGGTCTCTGAGCTAGGTAAAGGTTGACTCATAAAGAGCAGGGGAGACTTCAGACAGAGAAGGAAATCTGTCACAATTATGATTAGATAACATATGAGGCACTTTAGAAATATTATAAGCATGTGAGTTATAATTATCAATACAGATATTGTACAAAGCCTAAAGTTACTAAACAGCAGTGAAGCATTTATGTTATAATCTACTTCAATCCCTTTTGGTTTTTCCCTTCTTTATTTCCTCAACATCACAGAAAATCATTCAATGTGAGAGCCTGATTTATCTAACACCCATGAATGGGACTGATTGGATGAAATTTTCTCAGTTTGAGACTAAGCCACATGATCCCTATTCCGAGAGCCAGAAGATCAGGTCTTGGACCTTGGGTTTCAGGGAGTCACTTGGCTTCTTCTAAAGGTCAGACCCTTAGGAAGTTATAAGAAATGACCTGTGGGAAGCAGACAACATTGGTGACCATTGGTCCGGGAGGATTACATTCTTTTAGTCTATCCAATGAAAAGGCTTAGGCTTTTACTATTTAAACCCCTGACAAGTGGGAAGCTGATCAGGTTCCAGGAGCACATGGTGGGAGCTGGGATGGCTCCCAGGTGTGTCTGGGTCTCTCCCTGCAGGGATTAAATAAATGCTTTCTCTTTTGTACCTGAAGAGGTTTCTGATTAGTTAATTTAAGATAGGGGGCCTAGCACCCATCCCACACCAACACTAATGAAATGAGCTCCAAAACATCAGGCAAATATGGACAACTCTGGCAGCTTCTTTGAGAAATGAACCTAAAAAGTATATTGAAGCTAATATATACAAAAAATAAACATGATTGTTCTTATACAATCCTTTTTATTTTTTCCTGTGTATTCAACATATTTTATGATTGTTAAATCCAAAATAAAAAAATAAAGGAGAGTTTTTTCCATGTCTATTCTAGATATTGCCTTTGTTTTCCAATTGTGGGCTTCTCAATAGGATTCTGTTGGGAAAAGCAAATGTTCAGGAACTTCTTTTCCAATAGTACATAAAACAAACTAAAGCCAACATTTAATTAGAGGTCCTTTTCATCACTATCAACTTAGTACACTGAAAAAAAGTTAACTTGTCTACAAAGTTATTAATAAATCAGGTTTGAGTGCATGTTCAAGTTTAAAGTCAAGTCAATGCAATAGGAAGAGCATCCTCACTTTTGTTCTAGTAATGTCCTTAATGTTCTAGCAGCAGGAGATCCCTTTGCCATAAAAAGTGAGAGTTTATAGAATCATCCAGTAACCCTCAGCTTCTGTCTTAACTCTAGGGATAATTTTCATTGCTAGAGATAGAGAAAAAAAGTTCTGTTAAGCCTCTTCCAGAGATGTACCCAGTTACAAATTAAATACAACTGCAGTTTTATCATCTACAGTGAAAGCTTTGTTAGACTCAGGATAAAAAAAAAAAAAATAATAATAATCTCTTTGATTACCATCATCTGAAAGTATAACGATCTATAAAGTCTGGTCAAGAAACACTGAAATTAACACCTGGTGTAGGTAGAGTTTTTTTCTTTCTTTTTTTTTTTAAATTTTTATCTCCAACACCTAGCAAAATTCCTGGCACATAGTTGATACTTTATAAGTAGTTGGTTGACTATATTACTAATAACATCTCAGATTTATTGAATGGGTTTTATATAAAGAATACATTTTACATATATTATAATTTGTTGATTTTTACAACAATCCTCCAAGTATAAAGCCTATTTTAAAAGATGAAGAAAGTAATTAAAAAAAAAAAACAAGCTACACAGGATTACACAGTCATTGCTCTATCCACTGCACCATCTTTTTTTTTTTTAAACAAGTATTTTGATAACTACATTTCAATATAGTTGGATTCCTTTATGGTCTTACATATTTTATTTTATACATTTAAAAACAATATTCTGAGAAAGAGTTCAAAGGTTTCATCAAACAACAAAAGAATTCTGACACACAAAAAAGCTAAGAACCTCTGATCTACAGAGATGCAGAAGCTATTTCTTGAAAAGGAAAAAGTTGGAGAATTAAGCATCCATCTCTGGAAAAGATCTACCACTTTGGTAGTGCAAGATAAGCTAGTGCTCAATCCTGTTAAAAATAACTGAAAGATCTAGAGACAGTGGTCACTCTATAATCATTATAAAGAAAACTCAAGTTACTTAACAGTCACACATCTGTCACTATAAATGAATAACCTCTATCCACAACCATCAATTGCCAAATAGCCTAACTGTTCAAACATTCATAGTGAGTTTTCCCTTTTCCCTCATTAGGTCTGAATGCAGTGATGGCAAATGTCTGAAAAAACAGTAGCATAAAAATACTTTGACTGCAACAAATATTCTAACTTCAGAATCTAACCAGGTCTTCTATCTATTCTTGCACAACCCAGACATCATGTGACTTCTATGAAATGGAAAAATCACCACTTTGACTTTTAATGTCCTGCTTAACAATACAGTTATTACAAATGTAATGAAGACAAAAGCTACATAACTGCCTCAGTGTATACACAACAAGTTTTCTAATTATGCACGAGAACAGCACTGATAACCATTAGGAAAGGTCCAGGACCATTTTAAGCAGAAAAATATGGGGAAGTAAAGAGTTCTGTGAATGAATAATAGACTTAAAAATAAACCAGAAGGAAATACAATCAATTAAAATTGCCATTTAAATCACAAAATTAATGTTTATTAAAAATAATTTAAATCACAGGTGTGAAGATTTAATCTGCTATGCTTTCTCTAGAAAAAAGAAATCTCATTTCTTAATTCTTAATCTTAATATTATTATGATGATGATTATTGTTATTTTTGCTGATGCAATTGAGGTTAAGTGACTTGCCCAGGGTCACACAGCTAAGAAGTGTTAAGTATCTGAGACCAGATTTGAACTTAAGATACTCCTGGCTTCAGGGCTGGTGCTCTGTCCACTGCGCCCTCTAGCTGCCCCTATTTTTATTATTCAGAAGAAAAAAAAAAAAAACAGTGAGAGGCAATATGAAATAGTAGACAGATTAGTAGACTTGGGGTCAGGATGGCATGGCTTCATATTCTACCTGACATTTCCTAACTAGTTAATCTGGTCAAGCCCTTTAACTTTTCCATGCTTCATTTCCCTATTGTACTAAATGGGGAGAACAATGGTGCAAATGAGATAATTACATAAAAAACTGAGCAAAGATAAAGTGCTATGTGAGCTGAGAGAAGTTATATATTTTAAAGCACCATTTTTGCTTCCTCAATGATAAATGTATTTTTTTGAGAAAAAAAAATAGATGATTTAAGGCAAGTCAACATGTTAAAACTAAAATAACATGCCATGAAGATAGTCTTTTTTCTTAAAAATCTCTTCCTTATTCCCATCCAATTTGTACAATGATTTTACTTCTCATTTTAATCAAGAAAAATTATTTTTTAAATGGGAAAAGGCAGAATAAAAATTACAGAAAACTAAAGCCTACAAGAGCTGAAATATGAGAGTCTGCAGCACATATCTAAAAAGTAAACTGTGTAATGAAAGATAAAGGGAGACATAATTTAACAGAAGTACATATGAAAAAGACCATGTCACTCTCTGATAAAAAAAATTCAATGGCTTCCCATTGACAAATGACATTCTTTAGCAGGTAAAGTCTTTTATCTAGGTCCAGCCTATCTTTCCAAGTTGATTTTACTTTCTTCTTCATGAACTATATCATCTAGCCATATGGGTCTACTTGCTATTTTATGAAAATGACCTTCCCATGTTAACTCTATATTTTGGTGCAAGTTATTCCTTATGCCTGGAAGATTCTCCTCTATTTCCTTCATCTCTTAGAATGCTCAAATTCCTTTAGTTCTCAGCTAATGGACTCCTCTCTACACAAGATCTTTTTGGGCTTGCTTAATTCTTAGGGCATGCTTACTCTCCCCAAATTACTTTCTTCTTATTTTTATATATTTTTGAATTTATTCATCTGTCTATATATTATTTCTCCCCACCTTCCTCAACATTCTCAAGCAAAATGTAAGCTCTTTGAGAGAAGCACTATTTGCTTCTCCTTGTCTTCTAGGATAAGACCTAGAACATTATTGGCACTTGATTGCTTTTTGAGCTGAATTCTAGCTTACATGTGTGCGTGTATATGTGTACTGCATTATACTCAAGATAGAAGAATGTACACTATAAGAGTCCTCAAGATTGAAGACATTAACAGGATATCTCTGACAGAAAAAGGTTTCTTCTTTGTTGGGATAAAAGAATGTTAACACATTCTTTTCCTTACAGACCCCCAAGAATAAATTATAGGTTGATGTCAGCACAGTGAAAGAGACTTGAAGCAAAAGATATTTCTTTGAATAAATACTGTGCATCAGAGAATACATTTTAAGTTATAAATATTTAGCAAGAGATAGTAGTAGCATATTTACTAATATTGCATGTCAAAACATCAACAAATTAACCAACATTTCAACAGGCTAGCTTCTCATTTTGGTATGTCAGGGGAAGTGACTGGGTTTTCCTTTTCTTTTTAATAAAATTGGTTGTAACTACAATGAGAAGATGGATGAACTTGCATCTCCCTAACTAATAGGACCTTTTCAATCTTCCCTTCACTCTGTATGGATATTCTATGTATTGATTCATACACATTCTATGTACATTCTACCGTTAGGATGTGATCTCTTTGAGGGCAGACACTGTTTTTCTTTTAAATTGACTTTTGAAATCCCTTTGTAGACTCTTTTTCTATCAAGTTGAATGAAAACCTATTTCTTAATTGCTGGCAAGGAGGGGACTCTTTAAATATGAATATAGACTTTGAAAAAGTCTGTTTACCACTAACATCAACCAGACCTCAACAATCAAATTTGCTATGTCTTTTCAAACACAAAGAATCCAGATATAAAGCTGAAAACTTAATAAGAAAATATGGGATTTACAGATTCATTTGTAAGTTATGAAAGAATTGTACAAAATTTCAAAGAAAATAAGTACCAATTGCTCTATAGGTCCCAGAAATTTTCCCCGCTGTGATACAGTGGGAAATGGCATCTTTATATTAATGAAGAACATAAGAGATTTTCTGAAGGAATACTAAAGTTGTTGATAAATAATATGATAATTTTATAGTTTACTGAGCTACAGGACATAGAAACATCTTACTAGTAATCTGCCCATAGTATGTTAGTAGGTATTGAGACTTTATAAGGGTCTACATGCAACAAAATCTGAAACATTTATGAAGAATAACATTGTTTTAGGAACAACATTATAAAGATGCTCAAAAAAAGCTGTTTAAAGTGAACAATAACTTAATTCTATATGTGACAGTAGACATTACTACCCGTAGAAGTATATTCCCATTTTGCTCGATGGTACCGAATTATAATCCCTGCAACATTGGTACTATTGTAATATAAATTCCAGAGAATCATTAGTAATTAATATCAGAAATTTAAAGAAAGATTAATGATGGAATACTTTTTTAATTCAAAATTTCAGGAATGCCATCGAACATACTGAATGGAGTTTGAGAAGGTAGGAGGGTTATGAAAAGAGACTCTTTTTCAGGTTGGCTGTATTCAGCTTAAGAAAACTATTGAATCATTTCACATTTAAATCCATTAATTTAGCAACATTAAGGATAACAGCTACAATAAATAGATTAAGAAAAATTCAATCAATTTGAAATATGTCAAAAAGAGACCTCAAGAGAATAGAAAAAAAATTTTAATTAGTATTAAAATATGGTTTTAACTAATATGTCTTTTTTATATTCCCAACATACAGACAGATATGTATCATCCTGTAAAATGAGAAGCACATCTTAGTTTGGAAATGTCATAATACAAGAATTATATTGATACAAATTCATTCCATAAAATACATAAAGATAATAATATTTAAGAGCTTCTCTTTAAGAGTACTTTTATACAATTTTATACTACAGATTTTATTTAAAACATAAATGTACTGAGGAAAAGTGATTTAAGTTTCTACAAGTGTTTACAACCAGTCCTCTTTGTCTTTCAAATAGTTCTAATATATTACCATAATATTATTACAGTGTTCTTAATGTTAATGGCAGCTCACACAACCCAGGGAGGGAGGTAAGGGCAGCAAGGGCAAATATTATTCCCATTTTAAAGATAAGGAAAATGAGGTTCAGATACAGTTATATAAGATATATGTTATACACACATGTCTATATACATGTGATTGTATGTAGGTACATAACCTCATCATTCTTGATTCCTTACTTTTCCAGTCTCTCTACCTACGTCTCTTTTTCCTTGTCTCCAAATCTCTTTCCCTCTCTTCTTCCCCCTTTCTTCTATTCTTTCTTCTCTCTCCTTCTTCTCTTCTCTTGCATTATTATTACAATTGTCCTCAGGGCTACAAGTCTCTGCTTCCTCTGGTCCATCTGCCACAAAACTTTAGCACAAGAATAAGTATTACAGTTGGAGTCACAGGCAGGACCTGAATTCCAATCCCACCCCTGCCACTTAAATTATGGGACCCTGACCAAATCACCTAAATTTTCTGGGGCCTCAATTTCCTCATTTACAAAAGGAGGGTGCCAGACAGGATAACACCTAAGATTGCTTCCAGCTCAGTGTATGATTCCATGATACCTCCTCCAAAAACTCCAGGGGTTTCTTATTTACTCAAGGATCAAATACAAACTCCTTTGTGTGACAAGGGATGCATACTTTTTTTCAGGCTTTTAAAAAAAGTATTCTCCTTCAAACAAACTATGATCTCCCCCACCAATCTGGATTTCTTGCTTTTCTTTAGTCCCAATATTCCACCTCCAGTCTCTGTGCTTTTACACATGCTATCCCTCTTGTCTGGATCTCTAATTTCTTTCAAAACTCAGCTCAAGTACCATCTCATCTCAGATTCAGATCTCCCCATCTGTTCAGGCATCTCAACTCCCCAGTCCCATTCCTCTATCACCTTAAATTTACTTTGTATATATTTTTGTACTTACTCATATATTCACATGCTGTTTTCATGAATAAAAATGAGCTCCATGAGAGCAAAGAGTTATTGGCTTTCTGTTTTTGTATCTCTACTGTCTACAACGATGATATGCAATTAGAAGGTACTTAATTAATGCTTATGACTGACAGACTTCCATTCAGTTCTGATATTTCAATAGTATTTTCCACTAGATAAAATCACTATAAGTGATTCCACATCTACTCACACATATTAAGTATCCAACAATGAACTATGTCAGGCTTCAAGAAGGAGGGAAAAGACAATAAAACAGAGTCCTTACTTTCAAGGAATTTTCATACTATAACCTTGGGATTCACATCTTAAATCTTACTTACATAGACAAAATGCCACCCCATTACAAATAACTACAGCTCCTCTCATAAGCAGCCAATTTGTATTTTTTATTTTTTATTTTTTTACTGGTATCACTTTATTACAGCTCTGGGTTCCTGGAAATGCCCATTAAGGCCAGTTTGCTATGAGTCTCTCCTGTTCAGTGATCTGATTGAGGAATCCAGTTCTGATTGATTCTTGATTTACTGTAAGTTTGAATTTTATAATGAGATTAATTTGTCACTGTAACTATTAATAGCATTCAGTATTGCAGTTTTATATTCATAGGCACTGAAGCTTATGTCAAGATATATATTGTTATTCAAAACACCGGGCCACTATGTAATTCTAGAAGATAGGGACTGGAATCCAGGACCTGGATTCAAATCTCACCTCTGACAATTATTGACATATGAAATTATGGACAAAAAAATGAGGTAGGTGGTACAGAGATATAGTGCTGAGTCTAAAATTAGGAAGACTTGAATACAAATCTGGCCTCATATATGTAATAGCTATATGACTGTGGGCAAATCATTTCATCTCCATTTGCCTCAATGTCCTCGATTATAAAATGGAAATGATAATAATAGTACATATTCCCCAAGGCTGTTGTAATAAGAATCAAATGAGATAAAAACTATAAAGCATTTAATACAGTATCTGGCACATAGTAACTGCTGTATAAATATTAGCTATTACTATTATTAAATTACATAATCTGACTCAGCCAAAGTTCCTTCATCTGTAAAAACAGGAATTATTAGAATAGTATCACCTACCCCACAAGGATATTGTGGGGGAAGCACTTTGTAGATTGTAAAATGCAATATAAATGTGAATTATTAATTTGTTCTACAAGCAAATATATTTTTGGCAACTTCGGCATAACACAGATCTATCTAAAAAGAATATACTACTTTCTATAAGTAAATCTTACCTACATTTAGCAAATACATACACACATACACACACACACACACACACACTCCTTTCTGAAAGGGTACTAATTCTTGCTGGAATCCATTTAAATTTGCATGAAAATGATAATTTTGGTTACATTTTATAGTGTTTCATTGACAGCCTCTCATTGATGTCTAAACATTTAAAAATATATACACCACTCTATTTGAAATCCTAAAGTTTCTCAAAGCAAAATAGAGGCAGAAATTCCTTAAGTAAACAAGCTTCAAATTTGTCTTGGCTGAAATCAGTGGTGTACACACAAGTATCTACCCAGCTTACAATGCTTAATGTTTAATAACCATGCACTGGCATTTGCCTGAAGAAAAAGCTAAGTTTATACATGGTCTTTTCTCAAGTGGTAAAGCAATGTCTTAATTTGAGATACCAAGGGGTATTTTTGGCCACCAGTATTCCCCACCCTCAGAGTCCACTTCACATGTGACAAGGTCAGTGGTCATAACCAGGGGCTAAAATAGGCAAGCCGAAGGGTGTGGATAAGGCATATCTGTTAATGTCTCTGATCTCCTTAACTTTCTTTATTTTCTAAGAGTTTAAATGCATACCTAATATGCATAGAATTCATACACAGAAAGTATCTTAGATATCACACCAATTTAGGGGGGAAAATAGCTTTCAGGAAAATTTTTTCAATTCTAAAAGAATATTAACTCTCATAGAAACCTGGACCTGCAAAAATATTTGTTTTATGTATACTTATATATAATATGATAATAATATATCATATATTTTATAGATTTATAAAATACTTTATAAATCACCCTCATAACCACCCTGGGAAGTAGGTGTTATGTGATACTCATTTTACAAATAAGAAAATTAAACTGGGCAGAGGTTAAATACTTTGCTCAAGGTCATAAGGCAGATGAATCTGAAGCTGGATTTGAACTCAAGATCCACTGCATCACTTACATATTTTGGATAAACTATATGATGAGAGGTGTGCCTTATTTTTGTTTGTGTCCTCTTAACACAGTGCTTTGCAGATAGAGGCAATATAGTTTGATGAATGCTAGAGCATAAATTCTTTATTTCACTAATGGTCTAAAATAAGTTCCATGAATTTACAGGTCTAGCTCCTGCATGCTAACTTGTTTCTATGAAGAAATAAATCCCACTTTATGTTTTTTATTAAAAGAAAGTTTGGAATGAACTTAATTCTAATTAACTCTTAGGAACAACAGAAGTATGTAAAGAGAACACATCTTACTGCTGTGGACAATTAGTTTTTCTTATCTGTATTCTGAAGAAGAAAGGGGAAGGGGAAGGAAAGAAGTCCCAAAATGAAGTAAAGGAATGAAAAGACATATGTATTGCCTTCTCATTTATGTCTCTCAGAAAGTACATTTTGGTCTATTTTTAGTTATAAAAGAATAAATGAAATTGAGGAATAATTTATTAATAAGCAAAGAACTTGAACACTGAATTTAATATCAGAGAGTAAAATCTAGTACCTACTGGTATTGGAAGCACTTACTAGACAGAAAACGTCAGGTGCTAAATATATGAGCTTTAATTTCTTCATCTATAAAATAGTGATAATAATAATTGTACTACTTATTTTCCAAAAATGCTAGTAGACTCAAACAACATACTAAATGTGAAAGCAATGTATAAACATCTCTTATTGTTCACCAATGCCTATGGAACTCAAAATGTGAGGGAAGAATAAAAAGCTTTCAATGAATGAAAAAAGTGTAAGTGTGCTAAGCACTGAGAATGCAAATAGAAGAAAGTCAGCCAGTTCTCAAAGAAAATTAAGCTGCAGTCATAATGAAAGTTTTTAAGTCCTAAAGGTATAGCAGTAGGGGTGCTGGCAAGATTTGGGGATCCTTAAGCTCCCCAAGTAGTTTAGATGGTAGTGTTTGGGGCTTGCAGGACATAGAGTTGGAGTAGGTAGAAAGGTCTAGAAGACCTTAGGAGGCAGTAGTAAGGCAGATGGTTAGGTATGGTGATCTTAACTCTCTCTGTATAGAAACGAATTGTTGATTCTTATAACCCAACCACTAGTGATGCAGCCCAGATAAAGGAAGAAAACAAGGTATAAAGTACACCCACTGCAATGGCAGGTCTAATATAAATTTTCTACTCTATCATTACTAGAAGGGAAAAAATATATACTTAGTCCTCATCCCTAACTCACTTTGTCATTTCTGTGCTCTGCATTTTCTCAAGAACTTAGAAATTAAAAAAAAAAGTTTTGGGCATAAAAGCATATAGTCTATCTAAATTCAGCTTATACATGGAGGAAACCAACCAAGAAAACCCCCAAAAATGCTGAATATTAAACCTCAGTTATTATAAATGACTTTTCTGAAGTCCCACAGCCTCTCCACCAGATCTGGAATGAAAATTCAGATTTTCTGATTCATGATGTGCTCTTCTTTCTGGCTATTGCTCCCTTCTATCACCCCTAGTATTGTGTGTTTTACATTATAATTATGTACTTCCTTATAGTCATTTCCTAGTTTATACATATGCATAAAAATACAAACATGTATACTTAAAACAAAATAAAGGATGACATTAAGCATGTTATTTTAACTTCAACCTTTCTTTCCCAAACACCCATAATGTGTGGAAATTAACCTGCTCACTTTCCATTTTGTCCTCCATCTTCTGTGAATTGCTTCTCAGATAATATTTCTTAGGCTAGGCTTAATCATTTCAAGCAATGTGAACAGAAGAAGGGACTTTCTTGAAGAATCTTATAATTGGAAAGGATTTTATAGCTCATCTAGTACATACTTGTTCATTTAAAAAGAAAATGGTACCAAATCTCAGCATAATATCTATTCATTCATGACTGTTGTTCTTATTAATTTAATTTTCAGAGTGTAAACTAATTTGGAAACTTTCCCCTTTCCACAATAACCTCACTGCCTGATTACAAAAGTGCACTTTATAAACACTATTACTATATACAATTACCCTGAAGAAATACCAGATACCCCTCCTCTTAAGAAAGGTATGTCTAAGTATTCTTAGCTTGATATAAGGACACACTCTGCAGCAGGCTTGAAGAAAGGTCTGCAGTCATCAACAAAGAACTCACATTTCTCAGAAAGGCAAGTACATAAGAGACCTGCAGTACAGTGAGGTTAATCTGTATCATATCAATTTGGAGTGCTTAGGTATGGTTTATTTTGTAGATAGGAGGGAATTCAACATGGATTGGTGGGTTTGGGTTTTTTGCTTGTTTGTTTTTTGCTTATTACACTGTATATCGAGTAATTTTATAAATTTAATGTAAACAGTACTAAACTTTATCACATCTTGAAGTTTCCAATGGGCAAAAAAAAAAGTTTCACACAATACCATTGTATAAGACTAGAACAATCTGTTCTTGTGGGCACCTTGGGTTTGTTTCTTTCAATCTAAGGATAAATAAAGGATGCAACTAAAGACTTAACAATTTAAACACAAAGAGATTAAGTTGGCAATAGCAACCTCAGTTACACTTAAGACATCCTTTTACAGATGGATGAAAGCAAGTCAGGAACTAAAATCACCTTTAAAATATTTATTAAATAATATATTAAAATATATTAAAAATAAAATATAAAAAATAAATAAAATATTAAAAAAAATTTGTCCTGTTTTGCCTAAAGAACAATCAACATCTGAAAACTGAGACATAAAGCAAAGTCAAGTTGTGGTCAAAAAAAATTCACTTGAAAAAGACTATTTATATTTGAACTATCTTGAAGGGGTATATGGATTAAGGCTGAGAAATCACAAGGGACATTTACCAAATACACACACACACACACACACACACACACACACTCCTCACAATATATTTAATAGAATTTCTGCCACTGCATAAAAAGTTTGAGAAAAAAATCATTTATTCACTACTACAATGTTAACAATCTGAATTAAATTATTTGTCTTTATGTTCATAAGTAGTAGCAATCAAAACAGTACCTCACCACCCTCCTAAAATACTAATTAGCATAGCTTAATAAAACAAATCAAATTTCTGATGAATATCAAAGCCTGAAAAAATCTAGGAGAACTAACAGATTGAAAGAATTATTTAACTTGCTAAGAAAACTGTTTGCTTTTCATTAAAAAATAGAAAAAACACATTTATATACTTTTCTCTTTGAGTATTATGGCCATGTGTAATATTATTTATTATAAAGAAATATGGAAAAAACAAAAATTCTCTTTAAGCAAAAATTTGCACCTAATAATGAGAAAAGTCAAGATATTTACCATGTTCTAGGAATAGGTCTATGAAGGAAAAATGTATTTTTTTTAATAGTCTTACAAATCATTTTTTTGGAAAATGACAACTATTACACTATTTCCTTTGGCCTTTCATTGCTGATTGCTAGGTAATAGGTAATAATAATAACAATAACTTTATATTTGTGCTTGACATCAATTGACTGCCACCAATGAAAAACATATCAAACAGTTCCTTCGTCTTATAGTATCTTTCTTCAATGATATCAAAATATTTCTTGTACTAAGTAAAAGAAAAATCCTTAATGTGAACTAAGAAAAGAATGAAGACCTAAATTCAGTATTCAAAAGGAACCAAAGGATGAAAATTATATAAATGCCTTAGTTGCCTCCATTATAAACCTGTAAAGGAAAAAGTTGAAGTCCAATATGTTAAAAGACCTTCCAGCATCCTGAAATCACAGCTCAATGGAAGATTACATTTAAAGCCATTAACATCTATTGAATCGCATTCTTAAATACACTTTTGGAATTGTGAAATAGACCATAACTGACTTAAAAAGTGTGCTTTAAAACATATAATATTAACAAAAACACAGGACCTAAGGAGATTAGAGAAAGATTAACATTTGTTTGCCAAAAAAGGAAGAAAATTAAGAGTCATCTTTGTACATGGAAAAAAAATGATTAAAAAAACCCTACAGAAATACTTTTGGATCAATCAAACATCATGTCACTAGCCCATAGTAAAGGTAAATAACAGGTCCATGCCTTTGAAATGCTTGAACGTAACCAAAAGTAGTTTATTTTCAGTTATTTTGTCTAAGATGCAAAAATATAGCTAAAGTATCTTCTACTGGCAACATTCATATTAGCTCAAACAATAATATGATGACAAAGAAACATAAACCAATACTGAGTCAAGAGGATGTGTCTATTGAAAACAGAAACTTATGATGGCACCAAAAGGTTATCCTTAAGGAGCCCAGAATTGGTGATCATTTCAGTAAGGAAGTTGTAGAAACTGTGTGATACATTATTACAGGCTATAAAAAAAATTACTATCACCTAACTAAATAGCAAGCTCTGACTTGATGACTAATTGTATATCAAAAGTTTGTTCCCATTACGGTCTTAGAGACAACACATAACTAGAATGTACCCATAGACCTCAAAATATTCCATGGAATTCAAACAATAAACTATACTGGAATTAGTGTATTATCATAAACTGAGCTGTTATCCACAATAACCCAGGCATAAATAACAATGAGCCATGAAAATCTAAGTACAACATTTTTAATAGATGTTGTCATACCAAATGCTCGTGTAAACCTGCATTTATAATATACATGGGACAGTGACAACAACATAGTATAAACTGGTATAAACAATTCCCAGGTGATGAAATTCTCTTTACCAATGCAGGCTGCAATTTTCTCTGAAATTTATATTCTGAAGAGCTCACAGAGAAACTGTGAGATTTGCCCAGGGCTTTATGGTACTTATCAGTCAGAGGAAGAATTTGAACTCCTATCTTTCCAGTTTTGAGGCTGGCTCTCTTTCTGCTATACCATACTGACTTCTGTTGCCACCCCCCTTTCTGTCTGTCTTGTCTCTCTGTGTCTGTCTGTCTCCCTCTCTATCTCTGTCTGCCTCTGTCTCTCTCTCTCTCTCTGAAAAGTTTCCAAATTAGAGACCTTGCAAAAGAAATCAAAATCATTTGGGATAAGCTTATATAATTTTGTGCAACTACAAAAAGCAATTCATCCACCTGTGCAACAGTCTGCTGAACATTAAATAAAAAGAGAAAACTAACAGGATAGAGATTTAGGGGGGGCAAATAGATGGTTACAGTGAATAGAGCACTGGTCCTGGAGAACTTGAGTTCAAATCCAATCTCAGACACTTAATGTTTCCTAGCTGTGTGAACCTGCACAATTGTCTCTTCAAAAGAAATTAAAAAAAAAATTGTCCCAGGACTACTCCTATCAGAACTCTATTGTATTGGATAAGAATAATCTTCCTGCAAAAACAATTTTTTTTAAAAGTTATTTTTATAAAACTTTATATAGTTTATAAAAGACACTATGTACATTCTCTCAGCTAATTATTCCAACAACAAGTAAAGCAGATAGTGCTGTTGTTATTATCCCAATTTTATAAATGAGGAAAACGAGACCCCAAAAAATGAAGAAAGTGGGCCAAGTTTACAAAGCTAGTGACTATATATGGTCAAAGGTTAAAACTCAAGTCTTCAGCATCCAGATCCAGAGCGCCTTTGGACTAGACACAGCACCCTCACCCAAAGAGTTGCCTCTTTCTGAGAGGAAGTCTGTGAGAAGATACCCACAATCCCTGCTCTTTTATTCTACCAACCCAAAGGCTTTCAGATTATAGTTACTTTTGGAAACAAACTGACTACCATTCGAATGTAAATTCTGAGGGTGGCATATATAATGTGATGCTTTTATATTAAAATCTGTTCACTGGTGAGTATATCTAAGACATCTGGTGATATATGAGCCTACAGATGAAGCACATTTGCATATACACTTACATGCACAAGATACCACACCAATCTTTTTAGGTTTTTGTGTTTTTGTTTTTTTTAAAAGTGCTGCAAGCACTATTAACTCCAATTATCAAAGAAGAACAGCAAGAATGTGTACTAACAGAAGAGGCAAATGTGAATCACTAAATTTAATGTGCAAAATAAAATCCTCCTTTTGTACCACACAGATACATTTTTCCAAAATGTTGCCTAAGAACTAAAGTTAATCACTGACACTTCCCTTTTCTTCTCTAATTCCATCCCCTTCATGGTTCTTTATTATTTTTAAATTTTAAAATAATTGTCTAATTATAAATGTCCTCTGAAGAATTATACAAAATCAAGTACAGCCCACACCAACAGGAAAATCTAACTTTATGACAACTTTTGAGTATTCTTTAATCCCTTTCTGTTTGAAAATAGGAGAAAGACATGACTAGGGCATCTTGGAAGTTTCCAGCTCATATTTCTTAATACAGTTGTAAAGTCTGGGGTATTAAGGTTCCTCAGAAAAGATGGTTTAATCTCTAGATTCAACAAAAACATAAAATGCAACCATCACTTAAAGAGAATGCAAGTGTGAGAAATATATAAGAGAATTATCCTAGGACTCCAAACATTTATTAAAAAGGAAATATCTCTCAGTTGTAGATCTGACCATCATCATATGTGATGTGCTTGTTTTTTTCTATTCATAGGCTGCTTAAATATCTCAGGGAGTACAACAAAATGGAGATAAAAGGATGTAGTGCATTAATTCATAACCACACCATAGATAGTTCTCCCCCTGCTCAATTTTTGTCTTTGTCCTTCGCTGTCTCTCCCCTTGCTGTTTCTCTCTCCCTCTCTCTTTCCCTCTCCCTGCTCTCTCCTGTATTTTCTTCTTTCCCTCCCTTTTCCCCACTATTCACCCTTTTCTTTCTCCCCCCTCCTTTGTTCTCTCTCCTCTCTTTCTCCGTTGGTCTCTCTCTTTCCCTCCATTCACTGATTATCTCCATGTCTATTTCTCTCCCCCATCTTCTGTCTTCTCTTTCCCTCTCTCTCTCCTTGCCTCCTTCATTTCTCTCTCTCTCTCTCTCTCTCTCTCTCTCTCTCTCTCTCTCTCTCTCTCTCTCTCTCTCTCTCTCTCTCTCTCTCTCTCTCTCTCTCTCTCTCCCCCCCCTTTATATATGAAAATAAGAAAGGCAAGAGAAAAAAAAGATGCTGTATATGTATTTAGGATCTGGCTCTAAGTAATGATGAAATTATAGCTTTTTTCTGGATTTTTTTTTTTTTTTTTGCAAGAGAGAGGTCAATGAAGTTATAAAACTAGAAACATTCAAAAATAAGAAATACCTCAAGTCTCAAGAGCAATTGTTAAAGGTTGTTGATAGATCTAAGGGCATTTGCCATGGGTGCCAAATCTCTATACATTACTCTTGGAAGTTTGTCAACAATATATATTTTTTAAAGATGATGTTTTATTTCTAAAATCTGACTGAAGCAAATGGAGTTGTAAATCCCACCTTTAAGCCAGAGCCATTTCCTAATAATAGTTCCTCCCCCCCCCCAAAAAAAAATCTACAACAAATAATTGGTGAGGGAATCTATAGCAGAAAAGCCCTACACAACTTCACTTCCCTACTGCAAATCAATCTGCTATTCCTATTGCTTTATATCTTGGAATGAAGAAAGATGCAACTGAGAAAAATGAATATAATCAGCAGCAGACTGGAGAGGATATTTGCTTTAGGCACACAACCTATGAAAATAAGAATTTAGAAAAGATAATTAAGGGATGCTTTATTCACTTTACAAAAATACTTATTTTATGAAGGATTCACTCAAGTAGAAAGGTGTCTGTCTAATTCTAAAATCATTAGATAAAAAAAAATATCTGCAATTTTAAAAAAACCCATAAGAAAATGAGTGTAAACTGTGAGCATTTTTTTTGTTTGTTTTTCTTCCCAGATTATTTTTACCTTCCGAATACAATTCTTCCTTTGCAACAACAACAACAGCAAAATTCGGTTCTGCACATATATGTTGTACCTAGGCTATATTATAAGATATTTAATATGTATGGGAATGCCTGCCATCTAGGGGAGGGGATGGAGGGAAGGAGGGGAAAAACTCAGAACAGAAGGGAGTACAAGGGATAATGTTGTAAAAAAAATACCTATGCATATGTACTGTCAAAAAAATGTTATAATTATAAAATTAATTTTAAAAAACCCCACAAGAAGCCTATAAAGAAAATGTGCTATATAATGGAAACAGAGAGAGACTGCCTTCAAATACCACTGATGCCAAAGCCAAGCTATCTATTTTCTCTCAAGTGGGTGAACTATGGGAAAAGGTCAGAAAAGTTTTTAGCTATCTTTAGCAATTAAGGCCACGACAGGATTATCCACAAAGGACTGTCATTCTTCCTGAATTTAATGCTGGATGAGCCCAATCATAACAACTTTATTTGTCTGAGATTCACATAACAAGTTTGTGAAGTAAGCATGTGTGGATTATTATTTCACAAAAAAGAAATTAAATTATTTATCTCAAGTCAGACTAATAGGGATGAAACACCTTGAGTGTGAGTATTATTTCATTTTTTGTATTTGTATGTCCAATTCCTGGTAAATAACTGGTACTTAATAAATGCTTGTTGCTTACTTGACAGAGCCAAACAAAGAGGTAAATCTATTTTTCCACTATATCACTTTCATGTGTTTATGCTCATCACCATCCCTCTGCTTCCAGCCTCTTCCCCTTCCTCATCTCACCTTCACTTTAAGCACTTCAAAAGACCTTTAAAGTGAAATCAGATACCAAAATTAATTATATTGCAAAATATAATCCTCATTTATAAAACCTCAGCAACATGCAGTGCCATCAGACAAGTGAAACGTACAAGACATTATTTGCTGAAAGTTATAACTACCAGTGACTTCTATGACAAGTACAAATCAGTTTGTAAAAGATGAAGGTTGAGAAAGGCAGGCGCTGAATTGAAGCTAAGTATTGGAAAAATAAGAAATTATCCCTAACCAGGTTAAAGCACTGTGGCAACATTGTCTTCCAGCTAGTGTTTTCCCAAAGATTTGGGAGACTGTTTTATATTGTAGATAAGAGGCACATCTATCTCGTTTAAAGAAAACACAAATACAAATAATTCCAAACTGCCCAAACATAAATTATTAAGACTGCTACCCTTTCCAGGCACTTTGCCATTCTATTCTTCTCCTATGCCTGCAGGGCTATTAGGACCATATGTAATGAGAGACCCAGCAATATCTAGAAGTATATCGACCCTTGGCTACATGATAATAAAAGAGACTATTCAATAGAGGATGCACTGTACTTTACAGTCCTGTCTAATTCATTGTGACCCCATTTGGGGTTTTCTTGATAAAAATACTGGAAGGATTTGCCATTTCCTTTTCCAGCTCATTTGACAGGATTAAATGACTTGCCTAAGATCACAATGCCAGTAAGCATTGAAGGCTATATTTGAACTCAGGTCTTCCTGAATCCAGACCCAGTGCTCTAGCCACTGTGCCACTTACCTGTCCTGTAGGGATACTATCTAATGATTTTTCACTTATTTTTCCTACATGTCAAGATCAGACTTGTTGTCATGAAAATCTTCTGAATAGCAATATAATCAGTAAAGAATTTTTAATGATATTATTATGTTAAGAAAGATAAAAAGTTCTTAAATTCTCTGTGATATCATATGCTAACTGGGCGCAAAACGAATTGAAACATCTAGAAAATAATAGGGAGAAACAAAGTATGATGAGAAAAGTTAACAGAATCATAGTAATATGAATTTTAAACTATAGAGGCTCTAGGTAATCTAATTGAAAGTCTTTTTTCATTTTTCATTTTACAATTTTTTTTCATTTTACACATTTTATAATTTTTACAATTTCTTTTACTTTACAAATGAAGAAACTGAGACCCCAATTTTGAAGTAACTTTTCCAAATTCAAAAAAGTATTAAATGGATGAATGAAGGTTTGAATCTTCAAGCCCAGTGACTAAATCCAGAACTCTATTCACTCATACTCTACCTCTTTGGACAAAATGGGTTTGCAATGTTTTTTTTGAGCTATCAATATTCTCTGATACAAAGAAAAGTAGGATTCCATTCTTTATAGAATGAGATCATTGCTAATGAAAGAATATCATTAACTATTTACTGCTTTAATAGTAATTGCCTTAAATGGGCCAAGCTGAAGACAGGAATTAAAGCAAGAATCCCTTGCAATTAATTATCCATAAGGGTGACTGAGGTCTCATTAGAAGACAAGTAGTGGTGAGTATAGTTCAGTAGTTTAGTTCCAGGGGTATACAAACACAAGTATGGTAGACAAAGGATCAGATAATCAGAGGTCAGAATTTATTCTCCCCTCCCTTTGTTTTGTTAACACTGATTTCTTCTAGTTCTTATACCTTTCAAATGAATCTTTTTTTTTTTTTTTTTTTTTTTTTTTTTTTGTCTCCATGGGTCAGAGTTCCAAATTTGATGTCAGAGAATATGGTCTAAACATGGCTTCTGGTCACCTGTGTGACCATGGACAAGCTACTTAACGACTCTTTTGGTCCATTTCCTCATCTGTAACATGGAGGTTGGAAAAGATGAACAGTGTAGATTCTATTTTTCTTTATCTTTTGCCAGCACCTAAACAAATAGTATCTAAGTACATAATAATTTTTTTTGTTAAATCGAAGATTTTTCATTGCTTTATCACTGTAACCTTACACTTAAATGTGGGTGCTCTTTAAGCTTTTGGCCTATGTGCTGTCCCCTCATCATTTACCCTCCTGTTAAGCAACACTATTAGCTATTACCTGAATTCAACATGTCATCTCTTCCCTCCATGAATTAGCACATATTGTCTCCACTGTCACCACTTTCAATTTATAATGCACTATTTTCCTTATTTCTGCTTTTTCTTTTTTCCTTATTCTCTGCTATAAAGACTGGGCCCAGTCTAAGAACTTCCTCTTCTGCTCCCCTTTGTTGAAAATTTTTTCCCTCACTTTAAATTTTCATTGAGCATTTTATCTGCCTCTCTCCTTAGCTCCAACAACTAAAATGTAAACTTCTTGAGAAGAACCGTTAGGCCATGATTCATCTTTGGCGTTCCAAGTATGCTCCAGTAAATCAACCAATAAACATTTATTATGTACCTAACCCTAACTCAGCGCAGCTAGATTGTATAATGGATAAAGTGCCAGACCTAGAGTAAAGAAGATCTGAATTCAAATGCAGCCTCAGTCACTTACTAGCTGTGAGACCTTGGGAAAATAACCCTACCCAGTTTGCCTCAGTTTCCTCATCTACAAAATGAGCTGGAGAAGAAAATAACAAACAACTCCAGGTCATTGTCAAGAACACCCCAAATGGATTTGACTGGAAGAACTTGACAAAATGCACATGCCAGGTACTGAACTGAAGAAAAGCATTTCAAATAAAAAGAAAAGTAAAAAATGGACTATGTTCTCAAGGAGCACCACACATAATAGACACTTTATAACTATTTGCTGAATTGAACTGAATTGTAGTGAGGAGGAAAAAAGGCTGGTTAGATCTGGAGTGAAACAGAGTTAATTTTCCTTTTTACCATGATTGAAATCAGGCTGTTGACAGGGAACAGACAGAAGCAGAGTCAGTGAGCTGGGTCAGAATCAGATAAATGGTGAGGCAAGTACAATCTGTACCTAAGTCAGAAGGACTAGGCAAAACCTTCACGGAAGGGCAGCTGTGTCAATGGAGCTTCTCCACTAGGTTGGCTGGAGGAAGTACCCCTAATCACATCTTATATCCAAGGATATTTAGGTTCTGTTAAAATTATCTTCCCTAGTAATAAGTCCTCTGAATTAAACTAAAAAGGGAAATAAGAGGGAAATTACGAGGCACTCAGAACCTCACAAGCTTAACCAATGATATCACACCTATCCTGATTTTTTCTTTTCTATTTAATCTTCTCCTCTAGCTATTGACACTAACTTCAATAGTCAGGACAGAGATGCAAAAATCAAACATTTCACAGCACTGCATACTACAATGAGGAAAGGATTTCAGCAATCATCTATTTTGCTCTTTCTCAAACTTTTCTCCAAGGAACCAAAAAACATTAGGGGTGATGATGGTTTTTTTTTTTTTTTTTTTTTAATGTTCATTAGTATGATTAATGTCAGGCATTAAAATAACTTTAGCATCTCTTATTACAAGAGTTGTACCAAAATTTTGTTTAAACAAAGCATTACAAGGAGTCTGAGACTCACTGTTTTTAGTCCAACCTCCTAATTTTATTACTGAAGAAAGAAACTGGAGACCCAGATTGGCACGACTAGCTCCCCTAGTAAAATTATTTAGAAAATAATTTTAATTATTGTAGAAGGAAAATCATTTGTAGTCAAAAAATCATAAACTCTTAAAAATAAAAATGCACATATGAATTGGCATTTATATTTGCTTTTTGCTCTGCAGTCATTTTTCAATCATATTCAATGCCTTTGTAACCTCTTTGGGGATTTTTTTCAGCAAAGATATTACAGTGGTTTCCCACTTCCTTCTTCAGGCATTTATATACCATTTTACAAATATTAACTCCATGCATCCTCAATAACCCTGAGGGTGTAGAGGAGGTGCTATTAATATCACCATTTTATAGATGGAAAAAAAAACTGAGTCAGTTAAGCAATTTGGCCAATTTTTATCACAGAATAGTATCAAAGGAAGCATTCTCACTCAGTTCTTCCTGACCTGGCAATTTTGTACCAGTTAGCACACTAGTCATTATTCTCAAATATTTTCCACCAGGTGGGCTAGGTAAGAATTGAGATAAAAGGTAGGCTAACTTACCATCAAAAAAGTTCATTTTGGGAGAGGAAGTTCCTCAAGGATTCTGGCCAGAATAGTAGACCTTAATTCATAAAGACCAAGGTCATCTATTAAATTCCAAGTCATCACCAGGTCATCCTCTCCTCATGACCTTAATCTTGTCACTGAGCTCCATCGTAGGAGAGAGTGAGACTAACTTTTTTGCATAACTCTCCCTCACTTAAATTCAATTCAGCACAAGGCAAGACATCACCCTCAAGGACAAAGGACCACCATCAACAACAACAACCATAAGGAAAATGGATTGTAAGTTACTACTAGTTGTTGCCTTTAGCAGTATCATTAGACAGAACTGGTACAAGCTGACCTCAATTTGGAGGAAGATTTTTTTAAACTTCAAAAATTAACATATTATGGTGACATACTGTTTAGGTCTATTGAACACTTTGGATTCACATCAAAAAATAATGATGCTAAATGTCTTTTTTTTTTTTAATAACACTGAGGCAATTGGGATTAAGTGACTTGCCCAGGATCACACAGCTAGGAAGTGTCTGAGGGCAGATTTGAACTCAGGTCTTTCTGACTTCAGGGATGGTGCTCTATCCACTGTGCCACCTAGCTACCCCCCCACTTTTTTTTTTTTTAAAGAAACAAAACTTTAATTCTACAAAAATTCAATCTTTAAAATCAAATACTTTCTTAAATTGAGTTATCAGCATCCCTTAAGTTATCAAATGGTGTCTCAAAGCATAAAACTTTAAAAAGCGGTATTCAAGCAAATATCACCTTTGGCCATTATTAACAATATTCCCTATCCTACTCTAAAAAGCAACACTAAGGCAGCTAAATGGACATGGTGTCATTTTGACTTGATTTTCCATATGGCCTCAAATACTTATGAGATGAGTAACTCTAAGAAAGTCACTTAATCTCTGTCTACCTCATTTGTAAAAATAAAATAAAATTTGTGGTGATGATGATAATAACACCTACCTCCCAAACCTTAAACCTTAAAAAGCTCTATAAATGCTAGCTATTATTATTCCAAAAAGTCATTTTGAGGAAAATGTTTCTGAAGGAGAAAAATATTTAATTTGTCTGTGGATGTACTTCTCATTTACTCACCACAAAGAGCTATTTTATTTTAAATTCCAATTTAAATAACAAGAAGAAAGTTTTATCATACCCCAAATCAAAAACACAGAAAAATTGTCACTCAGCAACCAAGATGAATAGGCATGTAGCTTCCCTCAAATAAGTATATAGCTCTTTATAAGTCAAATCAACTTCCTGTTGACCAGCCAGATGTACACCACATTCTACATGTGCATTAGCACATAATCAGTAATTCTCAACTAAAAGGAGATTAATATTTTATGTATATACTTAAAAATCATGCCTTTAAGCTAAATGTTCTCTCCTTTTTGGTGGGGAGAGGGGGAGGAGGGGAGAATGGCATGAGGAAGACTTTCAACAACAGGGGTCTAGGATTATATACTTCAAACATAATAGAACATTCACAGATGTTGGGACAAAAAAGTTTCGCCTTCACTTATTAAAAAAAAAAAGTTATTGAGTAACTTCCTTAAAAAGCCCAAAGTAAATAAAAAGCAAGTAAGAGAATGTTTTTAAAATTAAAATGTCCTCAACTTAAAATTAAAGAATATATCAATTGTATTTCCATCAGTCAGGTCCATTTCTAAAAAGGTCTATTCTTTGTTTAAAACAGTTTTAACCTAGGAACACAGAACTTCAAGAGGTCTGTGAACTTGATTGGGGGAAAATTATATCTTTATTTTCACTAACCTCTAATTAAAATATAGCAGTTTTTCTGTTATGAATTTTTAAAAATCAACACATTCTTTTGGGAAAGGCTCCAAAGGCTTTGCCAGACTGCCAATAGGGCCTATGCCACAAAAGAGGTTAAGGATCCCAGTTTAATTGATTAATTATCTGGGTGAAAGTAAAAATAACAAAAAAAAAGGTTGACTTAATGTTTTAAGGTTTTAAAAACCTCTAAACTTCTTAAGAAAAGATATTATGACAAAGTGAGATGTACTCACTAGATGTACCTAGTTATCTTTAGGAGATGAGAAAAATCATTAAATAATGTAAACTGATGCTAAAAAACTCTTCAGAGGTCAGTGGCCATTACGATTTTCACTTTTGCCACAGGGATAACAACATTTTTGTTTTGTTTTGTTTTTATTTAAATATCTTTAGATAGATTACTCAGGTAGCTAGGTGTCAAAGTGGAGAGACAACAGACCTGGAGACAGAAAAATTCATTTTTGGGGGGTCAAATCTAGCCTCAGACATTACTAGCTGTATGATCTTAGAGAAGTCATTTAACACTGTTTGCTTAGTTTCTTCAACTGTAAAATGAGCTGGAAAAGGAAATGGAAAGGCACTACAATATCTTTGCCAAGAAAACCCCAAATAGGATTATCAAGAATCAGAAATAACTAAAAAAAAATGACTGAAAGATGGATAGCTCACTGAACTTCTCTGAGGCTTAATTTCCTTATTGTAAAATGAGAATACTAGTATTTTTAAGATCCTGGATTTAGAGATGGAATGACCTTAGTAGCACAACACTCTTTCTTCAAAGATTAAAAATTTGAGGACCAAGGAGTTTCAATGACTTGACTGTGCCTTGAAATCAGATCACTTATGAGCTAGGGCTTTTTTACTGTACCAGCAGGTTTCCATGGTCAACTGACTTCACAGAGTTGATAGAAGGCTCAAATAGGACAAGGTATATAAAATGCTTTGTAAACTTTAAAGCAATCTGTAAATGTCTATTGTTATCTATTTCATTATTTGTTTTTGGGGGGGCAACAGAAATGGAGAAGATTCCCATAACTTCAAAGGTGCAATTCTGAATATATAATGAAATTTCTTCAATTTATATTAGTTAAGGAGTCCAATATGAATTAGTGAAAATATAGAAATAGGTAAACCTATATGTATAGTACACATTTGTGTGTACACACACATACATACACACACACACACACACACACACACACACACACACTTCTTTCTGTACTCAAACAGATTCAAGAATTCAATTAAGATAGCCAAGTATTTCTTAAAAGAAAACATTAGGGAACTGCTTTAATGAATAGATAAGAAAAATCTGTAATTAGCATGTCAATTTTGTGTGTAAACAGGCACTTCTGAAGTACCAGAAGGTACTTGAAAAGTTCTAAGTAGTTTAAACATTCTCCCTATAACCTCTTTAGTATTGTTAGATTAGCAAATCTTTTTTTTTTTTTTTTTTTGGTGAATCTTACAAAGGTAAATTTCAGCCTAACATCTGATTTTAGCAACTCAGTGGAGTTCAAATTAATGTTGTTTACCTTAATTAATAACATTAAAAACCCCTTAGTTCCAGGACTTGCTCACAGATCAAGGTATGGTTCACTGAATAGTAGCTAATACAAGAAATTATACTAGAACTTTGAAACTACTATATAATTCTCTGGTGTAAAAAGCTATGAACTGATAAAACCTAGTTATAAAGGACAGAATGTTAACAGAGTGCAGTAGATACTCTCCTTCTCAAAGTTCCAGCTGCCCATCTTTTGTCCTGTTCTACTATCACCAAGCAGCATATCTGGTTTCCAGGTTTCTGCCCTTAAAACTGCTGTGGTAGCTTAGCCAAAACTCATTGAGCACCAGCTAACATTGCTTAGGCAAACTTGTCTTTACAAAACCTGGTAAGTCAATCAAAGGTCCCACAATCTGGGCAGTTTGGGGGGGGGCTCTATTTCACTTTCTGAACGGACTGCGATAGGAAGTGGGCGACTTTTGTACTCACTGAGTAACTCTAGGCAAATTATCTGCTGCATCATTCTAAGCCTCAGCTTCCTCATGGATAAGATGTGGGCTGTGCACTCCCTGATCTTTTAACTTTATCATCTATGGATGTTGTTGTTGTTGCCGAGTCATTTCTGTGGTGTACAATTCTTCGTGACCCCATTTGGATTGGCCAGATTTTAGCTAAGGAAGATGAATATTTCTGACTCCAGGCTCAGGACTATCCACTGTGCCACTTTGCTGCCCAAATATGGAACAGACCACCTAAAATCAGTGAGTAAGTCTGTGGAAGGCAGCTGATGGAGCCAAGAGAAAGGTAACATCGGTGTTGCTAGAGGAGCTGAATCTCTAAGGTAGTTATTTTCATACTTTGCTCACTACAGGAGAGGCATTAGAAATGATCATATTGATCACGCAACTTTCTGCAATGTTTCAAAACTTGATGAAAATGTTTATAATGGATGACCTATTATCCAAAAATGGATACTCTATTTCTTAAAACAAAGTAAAAGAATTTAAAAAGTCAACTAATTGTTAGAAGTCATCATTAAATACGTCTCTGTCTCCTCGACATTCTGGGACATACTAGATTATGCAACTGATGAAAAATTTATTGTCTTGGGAATTTCCAGAGCCCTGTAGCAAAGCCAAAATATACCGACCTTGACTACAATGTTCTTAAATAATGCAGAGGGCACCTTGGATTGGCACTGCTCAGTAATTCTCAGGATACTACTATCGGCAACTACTTTGACAGTACTTTAGAAAAGCGCACAAATTTTAATCTTTTCATTTCAAATGCATTATGTACTCTGATCCTTAATGACAGCTGCTCACTGACCAGTAAGCAAGCACAGCTGAATTTTGTGTACTTTAAAAGCATTTCACCTCATAAAATGGAAAAATTTCCATGTATAGAAATTCCAAAGATACCACAGTCAATTGCAACTCCAATAGTAGAGATATCCAATCAGAACCTACAGGAAATATCACTGTAATAAAGCAAACTCTATCACTGCCAAGACTAAATCACATGATTTTTAGTACACATAAATATCGTTCAAGACTTCTTGTAGTCAGAATCTCAGAGTTGGAAGAAACTCTGGAGGTCACAAAACCTCTTGTCTGATGTGGAAATCCCCTGCAACAACAAGGATATTGGTTGATTAGTCAACTAGCCACATAAATTATATAACCAATTTGATTTTATCAAAACAGCTTTTACCTCTGCAAAAGAGGTCTGAACAACTGCAAGCTCCCTTATGAACACTGAAAGATCTTTTCTCTCAAGAGGCTTATGATCTAAAGCTGACAGTGATGTAGAAAAACATGCAATAAAACGTAGCAACAAGATGAAAATTTGTCAAAAACAATACAATAAAAGTAAGAAACCAAACAGAGTATTTATCATTATGCTGGCAAGAAGTGCACCTCAAGGAAAGATATGGAAACTGCCCTAAGTTCTAAATAAACTTAAAATCAACCAGAATCAAAAGACAGTCTGAGCAAGAGATGCAATCCCATTTTTCTACTACTGCCCTTGAAGTGACTGGACATCACACATGAAAATTTTTATTTTCTGGTTCTTCTCACAGCACACAACCAAAATATATATCTGATACACATCAGAGATAACAATAGTATAATGAAAAATAAAATAACTGGATTTAATAGTCAGAAGACTTAGGCTCAAGTTACAGTTTTTAACAATTATTAGCCATGTGACCGTATGGACACATAACCCTTCTGAGACTTTGTTTCCTTATCTATAAACTAGGAGTATGACTCCTCTAACATTCCCCATGGGGGAATCAGAAAGTTTTTAATGAGTCAATACATTTTAAATGTTTGTAATACAAAGAGAGCAAACGATTCTCAAGGAGTAGTCCAGGATTAATCTTTTCAAGGGGCTGATGATATCAAAACCATTTTTATAAGATATTAAAATATTTTTTCCTTATATAGTAAATATAGTCCATATAGACAAAAAAAGCTCTTTAGGAGTTCTCAGTAATTTTTAAAAGTGTAAATGGATCTTGAGACAAAAAAAAAGAGAGAGAGAGAACCCTAAAGCATTGTATGAATGAAAGTTATTAAATGATTCTGTCTTCTCTTATTATATGATTCTGCTCCCTCTAACGTTCCCCATCGTTTTCATTATCAGATTAGTGAGAATCCTAATCCTTCAATTTCACATAGTTCTATTTTCCAGGGGAATTTCAGCATTGTTCCAATTTACTACTGATTTCTCCCTCCTGGAGCCTCATCTATTTGCTCAGGCAACTGCACTGTCATGCTACAGGATTTGAACTCAGGTCTCCCTTCATAACATTTGGAATCGTTTCTTTTAATGAAGATCCTGAACTATATTTCCTTTCAAAAGCATTTGCAATCACAAAACCACAAGCATCCCTGAATTTACCAGTCTTGATAACAACAGAAGCTAACATTTTATAGAGTAAGATAGGGAACAATTCTGCGAGGTGGATCCCATGAGGATTCTTAGCCTTTTTTCATAGAGGGATTTCAGTACACTATTCCTTATTTATGTATAATAATAAAACATTATCATTAAATTCATTAAGTGACTGTGTCAATCAGTACTTTTCTGCTGCTATCCTATCCCCCTCAGGATTTTACAAATAAAAAGAAGCTTCATCCAGCTTTGAAAACTTACAATTAACAATTGCTAGTCTTTCAGACCCTGAATTATCAGGTAATACAGTAAAAAAGGGGAAAAAAACTAGCAGAAGGAAAAAAAGACTATTAGAGGAGACTTGATGGTCTCAAAATGACTAGATATCACCACTAAGAATGTTTATTTCATAGTCCTCCATATAGCACACAATTGAAAATGCATCTGACATACATCAAGGGCAACAGAAGCATAGCAAAACTTTTTATGTAGGTAGAATGTTCAAAAATAGATTTAATTGTATTTTAAATTACCATCTCCTCAAAATAAATTTTAATTTTTTAAAAATATCAAACTATTCAATGTGTTTGTCTGGCTTTCCATGACCCACAAAGACATACAACTGCTGGCTCATCTATAGGCTTCTAGTCAGAAGAATACAAGAGATATGTCATTAAAAGCAGACCCTAATGAACTGTTCTAGAGAATTTCTACACTAGAGGCAAGTGAAAAATTTAAATGAGGCTTGTGATTAGCAGACTAATGTGGGTTTAGCAGACTAGCTACCCTAGCCTCCAGCCACTGGTTTGCCACACTTGTGCTAAAACAGCATCTGTGCATACTTCAGAAAACCAAGCTGCAGACTTTCCCCAAAGTCCCTGCTCATAGAGGAGAAGGTTAAATGGAGCTGCAAGAATACAAAAAACAAAACTTTCTGCAATAGCCACATGGATGTCCATCCCCCTCCAAAAAAAATCACATGAACTTGTCAATTCCAGAAGGTCTCACATAAAAAATTTTCAAAAGCAACTGTATCCACTATCAACAAGTTCATGAAACCAGAGAGACAGAGCCATTACACCATCATTTCAGTAAAAAAAAAAAATTCAGTGGGGAAAGGGGAAGAAAAGAGAAGGAAACATGCATTTATTGAGTGTTTACTTTGTGCCAGGCACTGTGCTAAGCACTTTACAAATATTATCTCAATTGATCCTCACAATAATCCTAGGAGATAGGTGCTCTTATTAATTTATCCCCATTTTACAGTTGAAGAAACAGAAACATTAAAGTGAAGCAGTTATCCACCCAGTGTGTGAGGATAGATTTGAACGGGTCTTTTGATTTTTAGCTCCCATCACTCTCTCTATAATACCACCTAGCTGCCTCACTTTAGGGAAAAAAATAACTATTATCATAACTGAACTATCAGATGAATTACTTTTTAATAAGTTGTTCCTTTTAGGAGTTCTACAGAACACACTCCTTCTCTCTTCCCCCATTCCTAGACAGAACGTCTATTTGGGAAATGTAAGTCAAACAAGAGATCCCTGTTACACTGAAGTTGCTTAATTGGGGGTGTAGAGAAGTTGGTGAAAAGAGGTATTTAGGAGGAGAAGAGCAGTAATTATTAGGGTTGATCCTATCTGCTTTCAGATATACCTAGGTGTTCATTGGTGAACCTTTGATTCATAACCTATATGGATGATTGAAGAAGGTATATATATCTATATCTATCTATATACACATACACATATGTATACATATATAAAATCATAACACACATGTATACACACATGTATACATATATGTATGTGTATATATGTATATGTGTGTATATACATATATATGTACATATGTGTATATATAAAATATGATTATCTACAAGTATTTGGATTGCAACACTACCTAAAAACTACTGGTTTGGAGGGAAGGAGAAAGAGATTCTCCCTCTTCCCATCTCTCCCTCCCTTCCTCCCTCTCTCTCTCTTCCTCAAACCACACACATACAATAAACTCACTTCAATAAAATCATAGGTGATTTTCTTTAAACCAGGGTGAGTCAAAAGCTTACTTAAAATTGGGTATAATTAAGCAAAAGTTTGTGTCTGATTAAGGCCAAAAGAAGAATTACAATATTTTAAAGCAAGTATCCTTTTAAAGGACATACTGATGAATGAGAAATATACTACATTTCTTCTTTACCTTGAGACACCACACATTTCTGTTCTTTCACCCCACTCTAGGTTTTACTAATTTCACAGGATTAGCTCATTATTGAACGAATCCTTCAGTTTAGACTAGACCAATCATATATTCAAATATTAAGCTAGGGTTGTGAGCTTTATCACTCTCTATTTACTCATCCTATATCAAGATTTTTTTTCCCCAGATAAAGTCCTTTATCCCTCCTTCACAGCATTCTGAAGTGAGAACTATTTCTAATGAAATTTAACCAAAAGTATTTCATTTAATTCAAATTCAAAAGATATTTATTGAGCACCAACTCTTTACTTGGCACTACTTGGAGATCTAGAAGAAAACAATCTCTTCTTTCAAAGACCCTATATTCTTTTGGAGGGAAAACCCAAATTCCCATTCTTCCAAAACTGATGCATGAGTTAACATCTATTTAGAAAGAAAGAAGTACATACCAAGATATCATATGACAATCTAAATTTTTGTTAGAAGTCTGGGAGGTCATCAATCACTTGTTTTTTTAACCTGAAACTCTTCCAAAATAAAAATCATCAAAATTATAGAATCAAATATTTGGGGCTCAGAAAGCAAAAAGAGACTAGCAAATTAAATTCTATTATGGAAGTCAAAAAGAAACTAAGTGTAATAAACAGATGAGACTGAGCTGTCCAGAGACAATAGGCAATACATTTAGGTACTGTCAATAATGAGATTTGAGGAAAGGGAAGAAACGAGATTTTGTTAAGGGCCTAGCCTTTGTGCCAGGTACTGTATTGAGTGCTTTACAAACATTATCTTCTTGGATCCTCACAGGTGGACTCTTTAATAGCCCACTACTCTCAAGCTAAAGATGAAACCTAATCCTAAAAATTTGGGGCAAATAGATCATAGCAAATATGACCTTTATTAAGAAAAAAAAGAATAGAAAGGAGGAAGCCAACTGTGAAAGAACTGGGTTCTGACTTTTTCAAAATATAATTGGTGGGTTAAGAGACAATAAAATAGAATATATTATTCAATTTTCAGTGAATATTTCAGGGGTGGATACTTGTGGAAGTTTTTCTTTTTAAGAATAAATTTATGAAATCCTTTTATATTGGAAACATATGCATTTATATATCCCATTCCCACTCTATTACGTGAAACATCCTTCCCAACAAAGAAAATCTATTAAACAACAACAACAAATAAAGATAGTGACTTCATCTGACAATCTATACAACTTTCTGCCTAGAGGATACAAATATTTTTCATTTTTTTTCTGAGATTATCCTTGATTTTGCAATTCAAGCTTTAGGTTTCCTTTTAAGGGTAACACTGTTTTCCTGGTTTTGATTATTTCACTTTGTATCAGTTCATATAAATCTTCCAAGAATTCTCTGAATATTTCATATTCAGCATTGATTACTGCACAATACTAACCTATTACATTCATATTTGATAGTATATTCTTAGTTGAGTTTTTTGCTACCACACAAGAACAGCGATAAATTTTTTTAGTGTTCAACTGCTTTTAAAATTTTATGTAGCAACATCCCTACATATCTTTTTAAAATAGTATTTTATTTTTCCAAATACATGCAAAAATAGCTTTCAACATTCACCTTTGCAAAATCTTATGTTCCAAATTTTTCTCCCTCTCTCCATCCCCCACTCCTCCCCAAGAGGAGTGATCTATATACATCCACTTGCATACATATATAAAATCACATAACCTATATGTGTACACACATATACACATATATACAGCAAGCATCAAGAGAGCAAGCAATCTGATCCCTACATACATTTGAAGAAAATGTAAAGGTTATTATTTTTTCCCTTTATGAAGAAACAATGTCCTCAAATTCTCACCTAAATTTAGTACATAGGCATTTTTTAATGATTCTCTTTCAAGGTGGAAATGGGGAAGAGGCCCTTTTCTGTACCTTCTGAAATGTGACAGTATCCAGAAAGTAGGTAGTAACTAGAAACAAATATCTGATAAACATTTCCATGTTAGGAAGAATTGCCAAATTCTCTTCTCTCTACTAACTTATAATAGATGACCAAAAAAAAAACAAAAAAAAAACTCCCACCCAAAAAAAAAAATTCCACAAAGCAAGTGATTTAATTTCAGAGAGAAACTTTTAAACAGATGTGTGTAAAATGTGAGGATTGACAGTTCAATTCTGAGACAAAATGTAAATCAATTTGTAGCTTAATTCATTTTGTTAAACAAGAAAAGCGTCAATTAAAAGGAAGAGCAGCCCAGGCTCACTTCCTTGTGCTGTCTTAAGAGAATTGGGGGGGGGCATTTATTGCTGCTCAGCACTCTATTCCTCTTTCAATGCAATCTCTGATGAAGATATTACATTTCAGAATGAGATCGTTATCATCAGTTGTCATGGAAGACAGTGTAATACGAAAGCTCTACTCTGTGTTTAGGACGAACTCACTGTCATTTTCCTTTTCTCTCAGGTGAAAAGCAATGAAATTAACATAACTGCTCTTTTTAATCGATTTTTTAACAGTCACCCCAATTTTGAGTCTTTTCAACCTCTTTTCAGTTTGGCTAATTTGGGCTAATTGGCTACATATAGTATAGTTTGCTAATTCTTAAACAAATGTTAACCATTTGTTCTATAGAAAACAGGGCTTATACTATGGAGGCTCCAGGAGACATTATTCTTATAATAATGCAGTAATATTAGAAATCATTATACTTCTTTTTTTCTATTCAAGCATGCTAGGAATTATGAAGAAGTAGCCAAAAATAATTAAATTATAATTCACTATAAAATGCAATTATCTGTAACTGGGATGGTATCAGATATACTTTTTGCATGAATTTTCTAGGCTGAAAATTTGTTGTAAACAAGCACCTGTTTCCTGTTTTCAGAAAAATTTAAAGTATTTCTAAGCGTATACCAAGGAGTCATATTTTAAAGATAATTATTTGTGTTTTTGTCTTCATTAAAATTCTTGGGCTTAATTAATAAACTTTGGAAGTACACTCGAAAAGTCATCAATATAGTTACAGAAAATGTAAACAATTTTTTTGAAATCATCTGTGTGGAACAGTTTTTCTTTTAGTTTTTCCAAAGCTCCTATGAAACACCACTAGAGGGTAGACAGAAAATATTTCCACACTGGAAAAATAGAAAAACAAAGACACACTATTATCCTTTTTGTGTGGGGGTGATTGTGGGGGCTGAAGTACGGTCATATAGCTACATTGCTGTTTTTAGGTAAAAATCATCACAATCTAACAATTGCCCTGACTCAAACTATCTTCACTCCCAAGAGAAACAGACAGACACACAATACACATTATAATAGCTTAAATTAAACCTTTTCTTCTCAAATTTGAAAGAATTGCATCATCATTTTATTTAATTTCCTTCATATAACAAAGGAGTCATTCTATAAAGTGTCACTTCCCAAGAGACAAACTATAGAGTGAACTATACCCTCTCTTACAAGAGACATGCTTTCTAAATCATAAACCACAATCTTTCTCAATATATTTTAAGGACAGCTACTTTCAATCAGAAAGAGAGGAAAAGGCTAAAAAAAAAAAAAAATCAGAACAAAATCAATAAGGGAATTAGTGAGATTAGTGAGAGGGATTAAGGGAATAGTGGCAAGGCACCCAGCTCTAGGTGACATAAAGAAATTCTTCATTTTATCCAGAAACAAAGGGCAGATGACCACTTGTCAGTACTTAGAATAATGTGGTATTAATAAATGCTTGTTGATTTATTGATTCTAGCTTTACTGTCCTATAAACACTTGAAAATATAGTCCTATATACAGGTGTACAAGGGAAAGAAGGAAACTGTGTAACAAAGGAATGGACTCAACTGGATGCCACCAGACCTTTTCCCTCCCTGTAAAGAAGTATATACATACTCTTCTTTGCTCTCTTTTCTCACAAGCCATTAGAGGGAGATTCTGAAGAAATATGAGAATTTTAATATGGATCCATAAAGCATTCTTTGCCCTCCAAACCATTAGAACCTGTGTTTAAGTCCAGGCCATGCATACTAAGAATGCTGTCTAGTCACTCAGGATTCTAATCACTCAGTTTTTGCTGTAGCTTCTAGGTCTAGAATTTAGCCTTGAGCATATTGAAGACCAAGTGAAGTACCATAGATATTGTTTCATTTCAGGTCTGGAACTGGAATTTTAATCCCAATGCTTCCAGTTCTTTAGGGAAGTCAGTTGGACAGATTGGTGACACAGAGGAAACAGTGATAGGCTAGAGTCAGGAAGACATCTTCCCAAGCCCAAATATGGCCTCAGACTTTTACTCGTGTGACCCTGCTTGTTTTGATTTCCTCATCTATAAAATGACCGGGACAAAAAATTGGCAACCCACTCTTTGACATGAAAACCCCAAATGGGCTCACAAAGAGTATCAGTCAATTGATGTTGAGTTCTTTGGAACTCATCAAATGAGTGAACTGGGGTAGATATCTGATAATAGCTCTTCCAGATTTAAATCTATGATCCTAAACCTACAGGTAAACAACAACAGAAGCAGCCAACACTCAAACTGGTTGGGTGGTCTGACTCCTGACCTTAATATGGTTAATGCATAATCCCTCATCAAAGAAACAAATAACAAATTGAACAGAACACAGGAAAAGAAAGGGAGAGAATGTAGGACTCTAAGATCTGGAGAAAGAATGTAGGATAGACCTAGGGAGAAATCCTGCTTTACCAATAGAGGAAATTTTGTTGCCTTTTGAATGAAAACACTGCATTTGTAAACCAAAGACAACCCTAATCATAGCTGATAAGTATAAACACTGATAAGGCCAAAGATTTCCACCATTCTATTCATTTAACAACAACTGTTACACAGCAGCTATTGATAAACCAGATTCAAACAAATGCAGAATTATTGGAAGAAGGCCCCTTGGTTCAATGAAAAAGAACACTGGATTTTGAGTCAGAGGACCAGGATTTCAGACCCCAATTCTGCTATTTATTAGTGACCTGTTCATTCTTGTGCAAGTCACTTTAATTTTTTTTTTTCTTTTTTTTTTCAGTATTTGTTTCTGCCTCAGCTTCCTTCTTGGAAAATGAAGAGGGGTGGACTAAGGACCTCTGTAGTCCCTTCTCTTTTCTTGAATTTGTGATCTTGAGTCCAGAATATGGGATTCTCTCCTGCATTCCTTCTTACAAGCAGTTATCCAGCTGTTTTTTAAAGACCTCCAGTGAGGGAACTCTGGATGCAGCTCCATTCTATTCCAGAAAATTCAAATGGTTAGAACATTTTTCAATACTTACGTCTTTAAAACTTACTATGCTCCTGGTTTTGTCTTCCAGGACCAAGTATAATCAGACTAATCCCTTTCCCATGTGACAGATGGTCAAGTTCTTTTAGAAAGCTCTTGATGCCTTTACTATCCCAAAATCAAAATCATTCTCCACTAACATTCCTAGTTTCATCACGAAAACTTTATATGACAGCATTTTTATTAATATCCTGGTTACGTTCCTCTTAGGATGGAAAAGAAATATGCAGGCAGTTTTCATAACTTATATCATAGATTTAGAGTCAGAAAGTACCTTCGACGTCACCTAATAAGCCACCTCATGTAAGGAATTAAGAAACTGAGGCCCAAAGAAGCTTATTTAGCCAACATGCCATGGGCTACTGGCAAAGCCAAGACTTAAAATACTTCTAGTTTAGCACAAGGCCTGGCACATAGTAGGTGCTTAATAAGTATTGACTAACTGACTTCAAATCCATGCTTATTTCCATAATAAATATCCTACACATTTGTAAATTGCCCACTTTGTTTCATACTATGAGGAATATGTGGGAACAGATGCAAGACCCCCTTTCCCAAATTAATTAATTAGAGATATCTTCAGGTACAAAGAGAAAGCATTTATTCAGTCCCTGCAGGGAGACGCCCAGCATCCCAGCTCCTGCCAGTGCTCTACCTGACCACCAGGAAGCAGAACACCCGGTTAAATAGTAAAAGACCCAAGCTTTTTCATTGGACAGTGTCCCGCTTCCTGTGGGTCACATCACCCTTAATGTCACTAACTTCCTGCATCCCAGAGTTCAAGACCTCATCTTCTGGCTCTGGGAACAGGGATCCTGTGACTTAGTCTCAAATAGAGAAAACTTCATGCCATCAGCTCCATTCAGGAATGAAGAGAAGAATGAGATATGGACCTTATTCCCAGAGTCCTTACAGAAAGTAGTACCAACCATTCCCTCCTCCCTAAAGCTAGCTAACTACCAGTTACTACAACCTCTGGCAAAGAGAAAAAAGATACATTCTATTTGGTGCACATTTCTTCAGAGAAGTAGTAGGGAAAAGACAGATGTTAATTTCATTCATTTTCTCAGATTCCTACAATTTCCATGCCATAAACAGGAATCAGGCAACAGAAAAGATGGAAAAGACACAGAATATATTCTATGCACATAATTTAAAGGAGTCATAATACAGGTAGGAAACTATGTTGTGTTATCGATAATCAATTAATAAACATTTAAGTGCCTCTTATGTGCATTGAGATACAAAAAGTAGCAAGTTAAAGGTTTTGTCCTCAAGGAACTTTTGATCAAATGGAGATCATGCAAACAAACACATACAAAGCAAGCTTTATAACAGGATTAATAGCAGATGATTAACAGAGGAAAGGCACTAGAATTAAAAGGAATTGGGAAAAGTTTCTTGTGAGACTTTAGTTGGCATTTCACTTAATAAAAAATAAAATTTTTTAATATTTGAAAAATATTTTAAAAGTCTTTTCTATGTTTCAACTATATGATTACATATTTTGAAATGAGATGAATTATTTGATATTTTTTTATTTTATAATTATTTTATAAGCTTAAAAGGTAGAGACATTTTTCAAATGTAAAAGTTGTAAGTTTACTTTTTAGTCAGCTACTATTAATTTTTATGTTGTCCATAGGTACAGAAAGAAAGAGTTGTGGACCTTAAGTTTTCTTTTCTATTCTTTTTTTTAAAGAATACCTAGCAGAGGGGCAGCTAAATGGTGCAGTAGATAGAGCACCAACCCTGAAGTCAGGAGGACCTGAGTTCAAATCTAGCTTCAGACACGGAACATTTCCTAGCTGTGTGACCGTGGGCAAATCACTTAACCCCAATTGCCTCAGTCCCCCCCCCCCAGAAGAATACCTAGCATTGCATCATTGTGTTTGTATATGTATGTACATATATACATGTATGTATTGAACACTTAGGTCCTTTCAACACAGATGCCAGCTCTCTGTCCTCCATGCCTCTCTCTGTGTGTCTGTCTTACTCTATCTATCTGTCTCTCCTTTTCTCTCTCCCTGTCCCCCTTCCCTCTCACACACATGCACACATACATATTCAATAGTCACTTAGACAAGTTTTTAATAACATTCCAACTGAAATCAAAAGTGCTTTTTACTTTGTGTGACATGATCACTCACAGGAGAATCTTAGCTCCATTTCAAAACCAATAGGCAAGATTTTAGGAATTCTGTAAGACAACTTATCCCTTGCTTAAACTGGTCTAGAGTAGTCTATCATTTCTACTTACAACCTATTTCACTAACTTTAAAGATGAGGTTTTCTTCTTCATCTAAATTTTCCTTCTAAGAGTCCAAATCCCTCTAGGTTTGATAGGCTGGCTATCAGCTCACTCAGTTAGCTATAGCTGAGATAACTGAGAAATTAAATGACTTAGTTTGAAGGATTCCAAGAATTTTTGCTCAGTAGCAACATTCTTCAAGCAGGATTATCATCCGCACTCAGGTAAACGGATTTAAACATCTTACTTCTGAGTTAAGGTAGGCAGCTATTATCCTTTCCCTTTATCATTGTCAACCACAGTTAAGAGGCAAACTTCTAAAACTATGTGAAGTCTATTAAGTTAGGGGGAAAGCGCACTAAGAGATTCTTCCTCTTATTTTCAAATCTTTTAAGTCTACTTAAAGTTCAGAGCTATAAATTTTAACTAATATCTTAGAATATTAAAAAACTAATAATTTAAAATATTTTAAGCTTTGGCATCTTTTCTTTGAAATTGTATATTGTACTCTCAAAGATTTACAAAATAAAAGGCTCAAATGGAAAATTTTTAACAATTCAAATTTAGTATTGCATGATAAAGCCCTTATTTATTTGTGAATGCATTATAATAAAAATTTTATACATTACTGCCCACACCAAAAAAGAAACAAAAAATAAGATAAGTCCATGATGAACAAAGAAAGCTGAATTTAACAGTCCACACAACAAATATAAAAGTGATAACAATCCTTGTGTACTAAATATCATAAATGTATATTTCTTATTGTTGATATATGCAAACATAAATGATCTATATATTCAAAATGATTTGAGAAAATATAACTAAGTACACGTATGATATGGAAATTATAAGTAAATGATTCTCAAATAATAAAGAACTCATCACTTTAGCCCACTTATAATCCATATTTCTGGTATTAATTTTGGCAGCTGGTTGGATTGGTGAAGAGATTAGCAATACATGAATTCAAATCTTGCCTGCATCACTTACTAGGTGGGTGAACCTAAACAAATAACCTCTCTACAACCTCCATTTTTGCTTAGATAGCTACCTTAGTAGCTACCTTATGGTATAATATAATATATGGAAGTTAATGTATATAAAGTGCTTTGCAAAAAGTGCTATATAAAAGCTAGCTATTATTGGCAAAGTCTTACTTTATAAAAATAAGAACAGTATAATTAAACAGAAAAAATAATGACAATTGCTACAAAAATACAAAATCAAGTCATTTTAGGTCCACCAAAGATCAAGAAATGATCAAACATAACCTGTATTTTAAAAAATAATCTATTTCAAATCTCATGAATAGTTTTTAATTATTCAAATGTTCACATTTGTAAGACTATTCCTTCCCCTATCAAATGTCAAATTATATAAACAAATTTTAATATCTTCCATAGAAAACAATGTCAATAATGAAATTATATCTTTAAGTGGAGCAAAATTGATCCACATTCCTAGAATGAAGTGTAACCATACTCCTCCTCTCTGCTGAAACTCCCTTTTTCCCTCCCATTAAAACCCCATTCACAGGCCATATTCTTCCCAGTCCCCCTTCTCTCCTGCTCTTGTTCTCGCTTTCTTTCACTCATATACACTCACAGAGTATGGGAAATCTACAGGGATGAAGATCACAAATGTCTATGCCAGCCCATCCTGGGTGAAACATGTTCATACCATCCCATAAATTCCACAAAGGAGTTCATAGAATGTATACTGAAGGAACATCCTCTGTTTTTCTTGACATTGCTAAAGAAACACATAAAAATCACAAGTTATTCATTGGTGATGAGTGCTCACCTCTTTGTCAAGTGCTACCATCCTTTCCCCCTAAATGTGAATACTTAAATTGTATTTGCTGTACTGAAATTCATGTTTAGAAAGAATAATAAAAGCCTAGACCAATGTAAGGAAACTACTTACTACCATTGTAGTAGTTTAATTAGTTTTTTTTTGTTTTTTTTTTTTTTTTTAACAAAAAGGCACCATATAGATTTTTAAAGAATCATAAGGCAGATTGCTAAGGACAAAATATTGTAAATAATGGCAAAACTACAACTAAAAGGATCAGTTTTGGACTTTTCTGTCTTTTTCATTCAGAACATGGTAACTGCTTCTACCCTATAAGCCTCACTAAATAATAAAAAGTTGATCCAGTGTTTCAGTATGGGCTAGGGCAAAAGGAGTTATAAAATGTGCAAATTGAATACCTATTTATTATTAACAAAAGCCATTGGAACAAATCAGATGTAGTGTTAAGAGTTTTTTCCATGAACTCTTTTGTTTTCCCCCTCAAAAGAAACTAAAAAAAAAAACCCTTAAGATCTCAAAAGAAAACACCTTTTCTGGTTCCATATACAGTAAATTTGGATGGTGGTAGCAACTATGAAATTATAACATTTGTATAGTGCTTAAATTTTACAAAATGTCTTACAATATTGTTTCATTTGACCCTAACAAGTGCCACTTTGTGGAAAGTGATATTATTATTATTTTCAGTCCCATTTTACAGATGAGAAAACCAAAACATCTCCAAAGCATAACCAATGGGAAATATGCTTCAAGATATTTATCAGAGCTCACATTCAACACTCAATGTGAAGTTATATTTATATTAGTGGGTTAATAGACAGTGATTCACAAGGATAATTTAATAGTCAACAAATACATAATCATCAGATGGAGGTGATATTAGCTTTTTCCTCTGTAATTTGAGTTATATGTATTATTCATGATCAAATAAGATTCTTTTCAGCCTAAGTCTGAACAAAATAATATCCTGAATTTGAAAATTGAGCAACTGAGGCATAAACTGGTTTAATCAGTCAGTTATATTAGTGCACAAATCAATAACAGAACTAGAATGAAATTAGAAAGAGACAGACTTCCAAACTAAATCAGCAGCCATACCACAGTTTAAAAAAGGTGTTTTTCATTACTTTGGTTACAATTATTCATGAACAAAAGGGGTGGGGTAGGGATGGGCTCAGCACAAGTTTGAAAATGAGTATTATGCTTTGTTCTTAAGAGAAAACAATCTCTACTCAATAAATAATATAAATTGTGAAATGTCAACAGTTGCTTTTAAAGAAATGCTAGGATTCTTAAGATGAACAGAGGAGTTCTTAAATTAACAGCACATAGCACACATTTTTCTTTCTTAAAAAAATTCAATCAAATTGGTGCCTATTTGACATCTTGAATCACTAAAATCCAAGAATTAGCAAAGCTTGAAGAAAAAGAAAACAACACAGTAAGGGGAAAATGAACTTCTTAATTGAAAAGAACAATGAAAAATATTCCCTAGAGTAATAAGATTAACACATTACCGAAAGTGTGAGTAATATGAATAGGCTATTAAAGGCCATATTTATGTATAGTATGTTGCTATTAGTTTTTACAGAAGACTTTACTTTTGCCTTTAACCTTCATTTACCAGAGAATGAATGTGAGTTCAGGAAGGAAAAATATGTTTGCAGAATTTGTAAGAGAAAAGATAATTATAGTGTTCATTTCCAAAATGAATATGATTAATGTCCAGAGATAAAAAGTTGAGACTCTAAAATCTAATTTTTTATTATAAGCACATTTATACCAACCATCACGTCAATGAGCTTATTTAAATAATTATTCTCTTTCTTTACTCTCCCAATTCTTCCATAATAAACTCTCCCCTCAAGATGTCATATTATACACTTTCTTCTAACATCTTTTTGTCCTCTTTAGAATCCAATGGATAAAACCTAACATTCAAAGCCCTTAATGAGCTGCACACTGTTACCTGGCCTCTCCCATAATCCTGTCAAGTCAACTCGTTCATCCACTACAACAAAATCTCTCTAATTTTTCTAAGTGATGAGCAGAAAATCATGTAGAATGAACAGCAGACTGTGAAGACTTAAAAATAAGCTTGTAAAATGTGGCTTAAATGGATGTATGACTTGTGGGATCAGTCTTGATACTTTGTTAAGCATTTGTTTCTGACATAGAATCGATTGCTGTAGCCATAACTTTTACAATAAAATTAATTTGATGCACATTTGATAATATACATAATCATTATTGTGCTACACAAAAATTAGCCATACATGGCATGTAATTCCAATAAATTATTGAAATAATTATTGTTTTCATGAAATTAAACAATTTTAAAAAATTCTTTATAGTGTTAGTTCTCATATCAATGACAGTTCACTAATTTTACATATGTCAAGCAAGTGACTTTGGGGTTTTTTCTTCTCACTTTGTTAGTCCTTCAGTATTTGTAATCATATCAAATCCAATAATTTTTCTCATTTCAAATACACTGGCAAAAGTCACAGATCTGGTGTCCCATTAGTGGAACTTTTTTCTTACTCTTTTGATTCTTTATTTGTTTCCCCGGATCAATTTTAAATTCCAGGTGGGTCTTTGCTCATCTTAGCATTATTATAGAAACCATCTAATTTAAGAATCTATGTTTCTCTAATACCAGTCCCAGGTAACATTCTGACTATATGGCCAAGTGAAATTTTCTTCATACTAATCCTGTGCTAGACTTGGATGCAGTTGCTTTGAAATTCTCCTATAAGAGTACATGCTATTCCTGACAATAGCATTTGAGCTACACACTTTTTGAAAAATGGAAACCTAGACATCAACTAGTGTCCAGAAGCAATATATCTATAATCATCTTGCAAGTTAATGCCAGAGCCATGGTATTATTGTGGCTCTTTTCATTTTATTTCAATGCTTTTTTCATGTATCACAAGTATTTACCCTTAAAATATACACTTTAAAAATACTAAGACAAATATTAAATTTCATTTTGTAAATCTTCTAAATCCTAACACCAACTCCTCTTTAACAAAACACATCTGTCACCTAAAAAAAAATCCAGAAAAAAATTTAACATTCATTCCCACCCCCCACTAAAATAGGACTACTTTGTTATGCTTGTTGATGTATAAAAGCAATCATAAAATATTTGTACATTATATGAATGGAACTTAATTTATTTCATTTATTCATCCATGGTACAATGATGCCTTTTTGTCCAGTCCACTCATTCTCAATATTAGGTCTTAATTTAGTTCAATAAAATATACCTATTTTTAGGTTTCTGAGAAAAAAAGCATATTATTCCTTTTGTTTGATAATCCTTTCCTATACTAGGATGGCTTGTTGATTGGGTCACAAAATGAAAATGAGGATTAAATGATAATATTTAAATCGATAACCAGATTAAGAAAAAATATTTATTGTTCATCATTGAGCAAATCTGTGTCCAAACATAGCCTAATAGGGTGCCTTTTTGTGAAGAAATTTTATTTTAATACCGTCCTGCAAATTTATATTGCTAGGATTTTACTCAAGAATTGTTTTACTTCTATTGAATTTAAATTTGTAACTGGTGTTCCTCCTAATTTCCTTCTCCCTGCCTATGTCTTTACACTCTATTTTTCACACGTGGTTCCATACTTCCTTCTCAGCATTATCTTTGTGACATAGTTTTAAAAGATAACAAGCAGCTAAAGAGCATTCAGAAGATGGAATCCACCATGGATAAGAACCATCAGGAGAAGAAAGGTCTTGAGTCCATGTGATGTGAGGATTAATTAAGGGACAAGAGGATGCTTAGTTTGGAGAAAGGATTATTCAAGGAAGACTAGTTATCTTCAAAAGTTTGAAAGGCTGCTTCAAAATAGGGATTAGTTTTGTTCTGTTTGGTTCTCAAGTGCAGAGTCAGAAGCAATACACTGTGAGTTGCAAAGAGAAATTCAGATTTCATGTCAGGAAAATTTTATAAACAATTGTAGCTTTCAAAAAATTGGAATGGATTGTCAAGAAGTAGTGAGTTACCCCTCCTGGGGTACCCTGAGAAGTCCATACAGAGAATGAATGATCATTTATCTATTATGTTATAGCAATGATTCGTCTATAGCATGGGCAGAACTAGATGTCCATTGAGTTCCCTTCCAACTGAAAAATTCTGTGATGCTGTGATAGTCCAATGTTCTCCCATAAATCCCCCATAAAGGAGTGATACAACTTTCTAAAAGCCTGCCTCTAGGTATTCCCCTCAATTTCCCACTTGGGAACTATTACAGCAATCAGGAGTCCATCCAATACCCCTTAATCACTACACAACAAGGTTGGCTTATGGCTTTTTCTTATCATGTTTCCTCAATATCTGGTTTTTTTTTTAAATTTCCACTACTAAATGTGAAAAAATCTAACATTTGTTTGGTTTTTAAAATTTTTACTTCCCAATTCTCTCTCCCTTGCCTTCCCCCCAAAATGAAAAAGCATTTTGTATATTATACATGTGCAGTCATGCAAAACACTTCCATATTACTCATGTTGGGAAGGAAAACAGACCAAAAAAAAACCCCAAGAAAAATAAACTTTTTAAAAAGTATACTTCAATTTGCATTCATACTCCATTATTTCTTTCTCTGGAGATAAATAGCATTTTTCATTATGAATCCTTAGGAATTGTTTTAAATCTCGTATTACTGAGAATAGCACAGAAATTCACAGTTGATCATCCTTATAATATTGTACAAACTATGTACAATGTTCTGGTTCTGCTTATTTCATTTTGCAGCTGATATGTCTTTCCAGGTTTTTTCCAAAACCATCTTGTTCATTATTTTTTATAGTACAATAATATTGTTACAATCACATACCACAATTTGTTCAGCCATTCCCCCAATTGGTAGGGAATTCCCAATTCTTTGCTACTGTAAAAGAAGTTGCTATAAATATTTTTGTACATATGTCCTTTTCCTATTTTTTTTTTTTGCTCTCTTTGAGATACAGATTTAATGATGATAATGCTGGGTCAAAGGGTGTGCCCAGTTTTACAGTTTTTTGGACAGTTCCCAATTGTTCTCCAGAATGACTGGATCAATTCACAACTCCACCAACAGTGCATTACTATCCCAGTTTTCCCACACTTTCTCTAATATCTGTAATTTTTACTTTCTATCAGATTAGTCAATCTGATTGGCATCTGGTAGTGCCTCAGAGTTATTTTTATTTCTCTAATCAGTAGTGATTTAGAAAATTTTAATATGATTATATATATATATATATATATATATATATATATATATATATATATATATATATATATATGATTTCTTTTCCTGAAAACTGTCTGTTCATATTCTTTGACCAAATATTAATTGAGGAATGACTTTTATTTTTATAAATTTGATTCAGTTATCTACATATTTGATAAATTAGGCTTTTATCAGAAAAAAATCCTGCTTTCTTTCTAATCTTGAATATAATGGTTTTGTTTGTGTGAAAATTTTTTAATTTAATGTAATAAAAATCTCAATGATATCTTTGATGTTTCAATGATCCTTTTCATATCACTGATATAAGCAGAAACTCCACCTTTTTGTTAGTACCCAGCTTCTGAGATAGTCTGCAGTTTATTCCAAATATATCTTTTTTTTGTATATAGTTGTTTGTATGTTGCTTCCCCCATTAGATTGTAAGCCCCTTCAGGACACATATTGTTTTTTACTTTTCTCTAACCCTGAAGTGTCTGGCTCATGATAGCTGCTCAGTAAGTACTTGTTGATTTAACCTGACCTACCCTGAAAAACATCCCATTGTTGGCTGTGCTGAGGTTGTGAAGAGAGATTTACTATTACTGGATAAGAGATGTTACTGAGCTATTGTGAAAAACAAAGACAGAACAATTTCAAGAGAGGCAAGAATGAGATTTTGAGAATGGCTTTGGGGATTCTTGAAACTCCATACATGGGAGGAAGTCAGCATCCCCAATATAGCCCTTGTCTGTCAGAGTTTATAATGCTTCAGATGGCTGACAGTGAACATACCTTGATGTGCCCTCTCCTTAAAATTAAATGAATTGTTTTATCTCACTTAAAGCTGATAAGCCTCTTTCTTTCTGCTGTTTGTCTTGGATAAATGGGTTTACTAATTTTTCTTGGATCATATGGTCTTTTACTGTAAGCAGCATATGGTGGGAAGAAATTAAGCTAGTGAGTATTAAGCTATTACCTTCCTCCTGAAAATGATCAGGAGGTTATTGCAACATGTTGAACTCCTGGACTATCAATATTTGAGATATGTTAGATAAATATAATTCTAGCCTCAAGTCATCTTGGAGATTAGGGAAGGAACAAAAAAGTCCCCTATTGTCCCTTAAGGCAAAAGTCACAGTCTAGAAAGGGCTTTAGCAAATCCCCATGTGAGCCCAAGAATTCATATTTAGAAAGCAACTATGTATATGTTTAAAAAACCCCAGCAATCTCTTTAGAGCCTGGGGTCAGGAAGATTTGAGTTCAAATTCTGTCTCAGACACTTACTTAATTGGGCAAATTAACCATGATTTGCCTCAGTTTACCCAACTATATAATGGGATTGCTAATAATAGCACCTTCCTCCCAGGGCTACTGTGAGGATCAAATGATATAATATTTATTAAGCACTTAGTACAGTACCTGCCACATAGTGGGCACTATGTAAATGCATTCATATAATTCCTGGCTTTGTCTTGTCAGGTAGACTCCCAAATAATTTGTTACCTATAGTTATTTTAAATGGGATTTCTTTTTCTATGTCATGCTGCTGGGGTTTATTGGTAACATATAGAAATGTCGATGATTTATATGGCTTTATTTTATAACCTGAAACTTTGTACATAAATGCGATCATTATTATTATTATTATTAACGTGAGTCATAGTTTTATACAAATGATGGTTCTTCTCCCTGTCCTTTGGGTCACCAGAACTTTGATTTTTCAGAGATTGTGATGTCCCAAAAATTACAAACATAAAATATTACTAGTAGAACATTTGTACCGAAAATATGGGGTTTTGTGCCAAGGAGTAGCTTGGGATCATTGGAAACATCACACAATTTCCCAAATACGATCCAAAGTGCTCTTTCCCTCCTCTTAAATTCTGAATCCAACTTGATGTTCATCTACACTGTTTTTGCTGGATTTGTGAACTGATATAACATTGTATTATGTACATAATATGTAATAATATACTTAAAGGTAAAGAATAAAATGTTAAAATAATTTAATAAAACAAAAAAAAAACAAATGAAAATTATGGAACTTGTTTAATGTCTATCTAGATAATAATTGTCTTCCTAGATTTTATGTAATTTTCTGTATTCTGGAAAGTAACCTTGACATTGAAGCAGCTTGATGGCAACAGTGGACTTAGAATCAGGAAGACAAGTTCAAATCCTATCTCAGACATTTACTAGGTGGTGTGACCTTAAATAAGTCACCTAGCCCCACTCAGCCTCATTTTTCTCATCCATAAAACAAAATTGTACCTACCTAGACAAGTGTTATTGTGAGAATCAAAAAAAATTGATATGCACAGTAGTTTAAAAACTTTAAAGCACTATATAAACACTGGCTATCATTATTATTATATATAAATAGGCATGTTAGATTGTTTTTGAAAAGAAATAAACATCCAGAGGATACCAAATTCTTTTGAAAGCTCTATGTCCACATTACTTTTTTTCTCTTAGAAGGCAAGTTCTATTTACTGTCACTTGAACACAATTTTAAAACAAATTCAAAATAAAAGAACTAATAATACTGGCCAAGAAAAGGATTGAGCAACAATTCTCCCTTCCACTAATGTGATATTCTTTGTTTTGTCCCCATCAGATCACAGGTAATCATAATACACAGGAAATGTAACCACTTACACAATGCTCCGAAGTCAGGCAATGATTTGGAAAAAGTTCTCATGAAAGAATCTACATTCTCCAGAAATAAAAAGATATTGTACAACTTTCACACATGCAGACAAGACTTCACTGAATTATCACAAAATTTGCTAGCCTGGGGAGGGGGGTGTCTCTTGCGGAAAGAGAAGGGCCCATGGTCACCACCTTGCCATGTAGGCTGGAATTCTGGGACCTCTCCAATACACCTATTATCTCAAGGGACACAAATTGTTTGATGAAGGTGTAGAAACACGTTCATAAATGATCAAAATTTTCAATTCTCAGGGTAAATAATGACACTTGTAACACAGATATTGTTACTTTAAAAAAAATCTCTAACATTTCAAAAGAGGCCATTATGAGGCTATTAAAAAGATTTTGTGTTCAGTTTTCAAGATAACTTAGGCACAGTGCCACAGCTGCAATAATTATTATATTTATAACTATGTAAACGAACCTTAATGCTTCATTAAGAAAGAGAAAAATGATAGTGCCAACCTCACAATAACCAGCAGTGCCCAACATCAACACACAGCTGCCCCCATGTGCAGCTGGTTCACCAGCCACTGGGCAGCTTAGGTGAAAAAAATAATTTCCACAAACTGTTCCTGGCTCAGAGACAAAATTGTTTCGGGATAAAAAGATCAGTAAGAAGCAGCTCTTCAAGAGACAGATTATGGCAGCATTTATAGAGAACCATCAAAAATTGAGGTTTTGAAGGGGCTACATTTTATTAGCGGGTTACAAGCAAGTTTGTCAAGAGAATTCAAAGATAGAGCTATTTCAAACAATATGTGTAAAAAGTATTTAGAATAACTTTTATACTCCTCAGCATTCCCTTATTGTGGTGCTGAAAATATATTTACCTTAAGAAAAAAAAAATCAAATGCCTAGAATACAGTGTAAAAATGGTTAAGAAATCATCTGACACACAAACACAGCCACAATTTCCTGGTGTTTACTGGAGTTGGTAATTTTGTAGGGACATATAACTGCTTCTCTTAGCTGAACTGCTATAATACATATGGTCTGAGTCAAAAGGACCACCAGAGCACTTCCTCTAAGATAAAAATCCATGTCAGTATTTTTCCGCATTGAATCAAATGTTGGAGATGTTTTACAGCTTGTGCTGTGATACATTTTAAAAGAACCATCCAAAAGCAAAACTCTTTAAAATGCACTGCATACGAATATATACATTTCTCTGAAATTCTGATGGACTTTTTAGGACAAACAGTACCAATCTATAAATAGTCCTCGAATAAAAATCAGTGACAGCTTAGGTGGCTGCACTGACACTCTGGAATCCAGGCCAAGTCAGTCCTCCTCCTTTGCCTCAAAAGTTCTAGCTGTGAAGGGAAGAAAGAAACCTCTCCTTAGGTGTTTTATGAGATCTAGTGGGTGAGGGAGATTAATAACTATTACCACAATAAGTAGTATTGCCTCTAAAAAGTAATGAAAGTAAATAGGGAAAGAATGAAGTTAGTTTATAAGAAAAATTAGTCTCTTTATAAGTCTCTTCATTATTTGAAAATAAGTTTAAGGAAACACCACTGCTAATACGTTCCTCAGTAATAACATGAAATCAATGCTATACACACACACACACACACACACACACACGCTTATACTTTACTTTAAAAAGTACAAATGGAACTTTATAAGTTTGTGGGTTTTTTTTTTTTTAACACATTCTCTTCTATTTTAAAAAATGTATCCAAAAATATGAAAATAAAAATACTTTTTGGGAAACGTAAGTTTAAATTATCGGAAATTAAATCAAATTTTGCAAGAGTTCCCTTTCTCTTCTAGCTCATCCTTCAGAGAAGGGAGGCAAAAGTGAGAGGAAAATGGAAATTGTAGTCAAAAGACTTGAATTCAAAGACTGGCATAGCTTCTATCTCTGTGACCTGACTCTCAATTTTCTGAGCTGGCCCCCTCCTAGATCTAAATCCATAAGGCTTTATGAAAAGTCTTTGCCATAAAGAATGAGTTATTTCTCTCTTTTTTAAAAAATAGACTTCAAAATTAATTTCTGTGGCTTATTAAGTAGTTATCGTACAGCTTTTTTCACTTCTAAAAATCAACTTGTGTTTTATTGAACTTTCTTCTTCAAACAATTATTGCTACTAACCAATCAACTGGCAGACATCAGATAAAATGAGCCAGAGTGCTTCTCTCTAAATTCTAAATTGTCACTTTCAAAGTATCGAAACTTTAAAAAAAATCCACAAATTCAAAGTTCTTTATAGTACTCAGGTACTATAACTAATTATATAAGACTAATTTTTCTGGGTTTCTATATAAATAAAAAATGTGTTAAAGATAGGTAACACTAAAAACCAAAGATCATTGAGCTAGTGTTGGAAGGGACCAAAGCTATAGAGAAAAACCGCTTTGATAATGAATTATCTGTTCTCCAAGGACCAGCTTAGCAAGGTCAGGAAAGGTTCATCTCAAGTTGGACATGACTGAAGAGCCTCATCTATATTCTACAGGCATTGTGATCTTCATGGAAAGAAGAATAATACTCTTCCCCCCAACACCAAGCTGATAATACTATTATAAATATAATATACTAATAAATTGACATGTCCCATATTCAATATTTTAAAAGTATCTATTCTAGCTATTGATTTAATAAACAATAATCATCTACTACATACCAGGTACTGTGCTAAGTGTTGAGGATATAAAATTTTTTAAAAAAAGAAAAGAAACAGCTCCTTATCCTAAAGAAACTTAAATTCATTTGAGAGAAAATAACATCTACATGGAAAATTAGGTATAAGGAAAATTGAATAGGATAAACATGTGGAAAGAAGGGGAGCTGACAATAATGGGTATGAGAGAATGAAGAGTGTCCAGGTGAACTGAATGAATAACCATATAATTTAACTGTCCACTTAATTAAATTTTCCCACACTAAGTAGTATTAGACATATATACAACCTAAAATATTAAAATAATAATATAATAAATAATAAGTAAAAAGTGAACTTTAAGATCTATATATTGGAGTCAAAAGTTATTCTGTGAACAGTTATGTCTTTTAAAGTATAGCAGAAGTCAGTTGGGAAAATGTGATTCAGTGTAAATATATTCACTTTACATGCCCTCCTCAATAAATCATCTGATATATGAGTCAAATTATATTTGTAAAAGCATAAGTAAATATGGCATAAAAGATTATAAGCCCATTAGGAAGGACATTAGATCAACAGAAAGGAATAAAGTATAAGAAAGAACGAAGAAAGGAAAGGTATGAATATCTGTAAATGAAAATTTGATTTTTATTATTAATTATTATAATAATGGTTAGTTTATATGGTATTTTAAGGTTGCAAAGTGCTATACAAATATTCTCTCACTTTATGTTCAAAACAACCCTCGAAGGTAAATTCTATAATTCCAAAGTTACATGCAACTAAATATCTGAATCTGGATTTGAATTTCAGGTCTCCTGGACTTCAAAGCTCACTGCTCTACTTTTGATCTTAGAGGAGCTAATTATTTAGCAATGAGTGGCACAGTCATACCCACCTCTTACAGAAATCATCTTAAGTTCTCTCCTTTCTGCCTCCACTTAAGCTTGAATTGAACTGCCAAGCATTAAAACTTTACTGCAGAAAATGCAACTTCTATGGACTAGCTACAAAGCCCAAATGTGGAGGACTCACACAAGTCAAGAGCTCACATGTAGGTGAGAAAAGGTGGTGCAAGGACATTCTTAAGGTCCCTTTGTAGAACTTTAATGTTGCTTGTGAGACATGGGAGACAATGGCACAGGACTGCCCAGCATGGTGTGGCCACATCAAAAAAAGTGTTGTGATCTATGAGCACAGCAGAATCGCAGCAGTACAAAGGACAAGTGAGATGTACAAATCTAGACACATCTCTGTCCCAAATGTTCAAATGGGTTCATTTTTACCTGGCTTCTGGTGTAGCCTTCCAGAGCTATTATTGGACTGATAAGCTATAGTAAAACATACTATATTTTAACCCCAATATCATGATGTTATTACTCCTCTTCAAGTATGGAGGATAAACAACAAAAGGATAAAACACACACTACAAATATCCCACAAGACTAATGCAAGGACACTGTGGGTAAACTCTGGCTTAGACAATAAGACACATATGTTGGATGAGAATTTTAACTGTCATTAAATGAGAAGATTATTCTCATTAAACTAATGAATAAAAATGAATGGTAAAAGGAGGCAGGGGGGCAGCTAGATGACACAGTGCTCCATCCACTGTGTGGATTAGAATATCTGAATTCAAATGTGACCTCAGACACTTAATATTTCTTAGATATGCGATTCTGGGTAAGTCAGTTAACTCCAACTGCCTCGCAAAAATAAATAAGCAAGTGTTAAAAAAGCATCTTTATTGGAGTCATCCTGTTAAAATTACATGTTATCCACAATCTCTAATATGAAAAAAAATGTAATTTGATGACTCAAAAAATTACATTTACCTGGGAACCTAATGAAGAATAGTTTATATTCTTATCTCAATGAGTATAGAGTCCAAATAATTATATATTGTATAAAATTCTCATGAATGAAAATAGATTATTAAATAACTTTGTTTACACAAACTAATTTGTACAAATAACTCTCACCCACTTTCAGTGCCCATACCACCACTCCTCATCTGAGAGAAAAGATCAGAGAAATGCTTAGTAAGACACGCCTCTTGGTCCTATAAATTCCAGAATCACTCTTCTCATTGCCCAGTCTACTTAGAGAAATAAGTTTTCAAATTAAAAGTAAAATAAAATATAAAGCAAATACAATCAACTAGCTTTATAAATGAAATGCCAAGCAGATTTAAAAAAAAAAAAAAAAAGACAAACATGTTTATTGGAAACACCCTTTGATTATAACTAAGAAAAGAAGCTTCAGTTTCACCTCTTCATGTGTGGGTGTTTAGGAAGATGTAAGGGATTGCAAGAGGAATCTATGTCCTGTGAAACAAGGGTTGCTATGGTTATTTCTCTGAGCTGCTGTGTACTGTTAAGAGCCAAATCCTAAGGCAACAACTTAAAAGGTGTGTAAAGTTAGCAACTTAAAAAAAGGAAAACAATCCAAGTCATATGACCAGTCCATTTCAAATTTTGTTTTCCTAGTGGTAGAAGGATACAGCACACATTACATTTTAGATCCAATGGTCCTCATGGATCTCACTCCACTATCATTTAAGACAGACATGCTCATTCTTGCTTGAAAGCCACACCACACAGCAATGCAAACTGCTACTTGAGCAGGAAGACAAAAAGATTTTGTACTTGGCTGCACCCCAAAGTAGGAAAGGAGTGGGAAACACAAGTTTCTCCAAGTATGGGTTAAAGTCATCTACGCCTGTAAGTAAAACCTATAGCATTCCCACCTAAGTTTCTTGGAAGCTAAAAACTATAAAAGGGAAAATCTCAAAGAAGCAGACTTTTATCTCCCTTTTTGGCTTTGATCTCTAATCATTTACTTCAAGTAGGAAGTGATCACTTCCAATATTGAAAATTTCCTTTCAGTCCTTTTTATTTCTCCAAGGCTCTTCACAAAGTTGTTTGGTTCTATGATTTAGGTTCTTCATGAGGAGCTACACCTCTTCTCCTACCTTAACAACCAGTCATATCTGGAATAATCTAGCCTTTCAAATATATCTTCCTTAGGTACAAATCAAACAATGTCATCCCATTCCCCTTCAATAAACTCCAGTAGCAAAAAATAGGCCTTCAAAAAACCTGCATATTTTCAGGATCTTCTATCAACCAAACCCTGAACTTGACAGGAAATTTAACATATAAGAGTCTAATATCAAAGATCAATACTTGACTGAGAGGAGGTTAAGTAATAGCAAGACAAGTTATGGAGCAGAATTTAATTAAACAGGTAACAAACAGAGATAGGAAAGACATGTGTGCATGTGTGTGGATGGGTGGGGGGTGAGTGTGTGTGTGTATGTATGTATAATATATCTTTTCTTAACTGTAGCTTGCTTGGAAGTTGGGGAGATGAAAGATGGAAAAAGAATAAAATAAATAAGGTACACAGCAGAGGTAAACAGCAATTTACAAAGAAATAAAGAAAAAATGGGCATTTATGAATATAATTCCTTCTATTTATATATATATATATATATATATGCACATATATATACATATATATATACATTCACTTTCTTGATCTGGTAATTTATCGTTAGGTATTTTGAATTCTGCTTTTTGATCTGACTTTTGAATTCTGCAAGGCACATGACAATGTTCTCTTTTGCCTTATTTTGTTTTGCATTCCTTTTCTGTTTTTCTTTTTTCTTAGTTTTTTTCAAATAAAATAATGTTAAAAGAAAAAATAAAATAAACTCCAGTAGCTTCCTGTATCTTTCAGAATCAAAGATAAAATCCTTTAGCGCTCAAAGTTCTTTATCAACTGCCTCCCTCCTACCTTTCCAGTTTCCTTACAACTTTCTCACTCTAATATTCTCTGGGGCTCCGTGACTCTGATTTCTTCACACAAGATACTCTCTTTCCTGGCTCCAAGCATTTTTATTCCCTCCTTCTCATAACTAAAATTCCCTTTTCCCTCATCTCTGCCTGGTTTCCTTCAAGTCCCAGCTAATTCTATTTACTACAACAGCGTTCCCCAATTCCCCTTAATGTTAGAGGCTCTTCTCTGCTCATTGTTTCTAATTTGTTATATGCAATACATATATTTGGTTTACATAATTGTTTGTATGTTGTCTTCCCATTAGACTAAATTCCTTGACAGGAAGGTTGCACAATGGCTGATACAGTGTAACTGCTTAATAAATGCTCTCAAATGACTGGACTTTGTAAAGTTACTGACATTATGCTTCCACATGGTTCCCCATTAGGAATAATCTTCAACTTGAAGTATATTGAAAGCTTCCTCCCAAATCCCAAAAGGTCAGGGCTTAACTCTATTACCCAAATAGCAGAATGATACCTCCTTCTCTCAAGAGAATATAAATATCCCAAACTTATTGGTAGGTGTTTAATAAATACTTATTTCCTTCCTTCTTCACTATATAATCAAACATGGGTTGTCAAATTTTACTAATTCTATCTATTCTAACACATTTCTTATGTGTTTCCCAATCACCACTCTGAGTTAGATCATCAATGCTTCACCTAAACTACATCAAGGCTTCTTAAAAGTTTTTCCAGTCCCAACTCCTATTCCCCTGAGAAATTATATTACTGTAGGTATATAGGTATATAAAATAGGTATACAGAGCAAACATTTACTGATAATAAATCATGGAGTTACAAACCATAATTTAAGAAGCTGGGGGCTACAGCTAAGGCCTCCTAAATAAGTCTCTCTCTCTTCAGTCTCTCCCCTCTCCAATTCAGACATTATAGAGCTGATTTTCATCAAGACCAGATCTGATAATATCACTTCTTTAATCAATAAACTACAAGGGTTTCATAGTGCTTAAAAGATAAAATGGAAATTCTTCCATTTGGTTTTCAAATCCTTTCATAATCTGGTCCTAACATATCCCCCAGCCTCATTTTACATATCCCCCTCTTTTCACACTTTGTGATCCAGTCACATTTGGCATTCTATCAGTTCCTCACCCGAAACTCCATTTTCTCTTTCTACTGCTTTACCCTGGGTAGGCCCAAGCTTGGAAAGCATTCTTTCCTCATCTCCGCCTCATAGACATGTAATATATGTTTGCCGAACTAAAATGTCAAGCCACACTCAGAATTCACATTTAGTTCATCTCTAAGTGGAAGCCAATCTTTACCTTAATAAAGACAAAAATCTTGCCTAAGAGCTTCTCCAACATAAAAAAATCTCCCATGTAATAAATGTGAGAAAGTTTCATAACTTCTGCGCTGAGACTGTAAATAGATATAACACTACAGGTACAGTCCTTTTTTTAAAAAAAAAAAAAAACTTTTTTTTTTTGGTCTCTACCCCTACCCCCAAGGCAAACTCCTTAAAAGCAGAGATTGTTTGATTTTCTTTCTGTAACTCCAGTGCCTGGTACTTAATAAATGCTTGCTGCTATCACCTGTGCAATTAGTAGATAAGAACCCAGAAAAACTTTTTCATCAGACCAACAGCAGCTCTTTAGTTGAGTTTCTCTCTTCCTACACTGGTCTTGTTTACTACTATTCTTTAAGTACCTACTCCAACTTAAGAGTAACTCAGAGCAACTTTTTTTTCTCTGAAAATGAAGCATCCCTGACAGCTAGTATAAATTCCCTCTCTCCCTCCTTCGACAGCCCCCAACAAGTCTTTCTTCTAATAACTTTGCTTCTTTGATGCTCAAGCAGGATCCAAAACTAGAAACTGGCCCACACAGGTCTCTAATAGTCACTAGAGGATGCAGGGCAGCCCCTCCCTGATTAGGTCATGTCTCACAGAAACCAAAAAAGTCTTTCTAGAACTCCAGGTGGTAAAAAAGAAGAGCAGGATTGTATCTGCTGTCAAGAATCATAGATCTTAAGAGAAGCTTACTGGTGAGTAACGGAGGTTTCTCTTTCTAGAAGTATCGTGCATTTTTTGCATTAAACTTGCAGCAAAACCAGATAAATGATATATCTCTCAGAAAAGACTTCAAGGTCTTTTCAATGACACTTGAAGTTAAAAAGCAATCTCATTCAACTCTCTTGCCAAAATGGAAAAAAGAAATCTATTCAGAGAAGAGGCTTTACAGAGGTTTGAAACTGGTGTGCCTGCACTAACACCAAGTAAGCTTTTAACATCCAAGTTAAGACTGGAGGAAAATATGAATCCAGTTACTCTCTAACAGCAAAACTCTGAGAATATTGAAGTTCTGGGTCTACTTTATTTCCGTGAGATAAAATATTTTCTTGTCCGTGGATACCTTAGTACCCTATCCTAAAATCTTGGACAAGAATCTTTCATATTAAATTTCTAATCTAGACCTCCATATGTAAGATCTTTCTGAATCCATGACCCCAGTCTCTAGGGAAGTTAATTCACTCATTTTTGGCATTCTCATCCTAAGGACTCATGGAGCTCATTGCTGACTGTGCAAATTTGTTGTTGTTGTTGTTGTTTCTAGTCGTGTGCGACTCTTTATGACCCCCTTTCCCCCTTTTTGGGAGGGGGGGTTTTCTTGGCAAAGATAATGGAGTGGTTTGCCATTTCCTTCTCTGGCTCATTTCACAAATTAGCTCACTATAACTCCTGGCTGGCCCTGCACATTAGACCATACTTCTCTTCACCTCTTATCCAGCCAGCCATTCAACCAAGTCATCTCCTCATCTGCCTGATACTGCTGATCCTTGCTCCTTTCATTTGGACCAATACCAAACCCCTTCTCTATCTCCTCAGAACAAAACTCCCTTCTCTTTAGGTTTTGTTTGCTCCATATTAGAACTATTCTCTTTAAGGATAAGAAATATGCCCTTTTAAATTTTTGTATACCTAGTGCTTAACACATCTGCCACATAATAATAACTTGATAACTTTTAATTAAATAATTTAATAACTTTTTTCTTTCATTCATTCCTAATGTTTATATAGTGGGGAAGAATAACTCACAAATTCTTTATGAAAGAAAGTTGTTTATGATTTAAATAAAATATAAAAGCTTTGACTGAACTTGGCTGTCTGGTTTGAAATTATGAAAGCACAATTTCATTTCTTAATAACTACTAATGACCTGTAATCAAAGGAAAATCTTAACAAAAAAACCCATTTTTTTTACTAAATTGAAATATAAAAAAGAGGATAATTTGTGATAAATTCTAAAATTGACTAATTGTTCCTTCTTTTTTGGACATTAGGTATATGATCTTAAAGACACGTAAATATCAGTGCAGCTTTTCTATATGTTACTGATGTTTTTATTTTCAAAATATGCAAGGGTAATTTTTTCAACACTAACCCATGAAAAACCTTGTGTTCCAATTTTCCCCCTTCTCCCCTAGATGGTATATAATCCAAATATATGTTAAAATTGGTAAAGATATATGCTAAATCCAATATAGGCATACATATTTATACTATTATCTTGCTACACAAGAAAAACCAGATCAAAAAGTTTAAAAAAAATGAGAAAGAAAATAAAATTCAAGCAAACCACAACAAAAAAAGTGAAAATGCTATGTTACAATGCACACTCAGTGCTCTCTTTGAGTGTAGATGGCTCTCTTCATCATAAGATCACTGGAACTGGCCTAAAACATCTTATTGTTGAAAAGAGCCACATCTATCAAAATTGATCATCATATAATGTGGTTGCCGTGTACAATGATCTCCTGGTTCTGCTCATTTCACTTAGCATTAGTTCATATAAGTCTCTCCAGGCCTCTCTGAAATCATCCTGCTTATGGTTTCTTATAGAACAATAAAATTCCATAAAATTCATTTACCACAATTTATTCAGCCATTCTCCAACTGGTGGACATTCACTCAGTTTCCAGTTTCTTGCCACTACAAAAAATTGCGACACACATCTTTGCGCATGTGAGTCTTTTTCCTTCCTTTAAGACCTCTTTGGAAGATAGGCTCAATAGAAACACTGCTGGATCAAAGAGTATAATCCTTTGAACATAGTTCCAAATTGCTCTCCAGAATGGTTCAATTTGTTCACAACTCCACCAACAATGTTTCAGTGTCCCAGTTTTCCCATATCTCCTCCAACATTTGTCATTATCTTTTCCTGTCATCTTAGTCAATCTGAGAGGTGTATAGCGATATCTCAGAGTTGTTTTAATTAGCATTTCTTTTATTGCAATTTTTAAAAGAAGCCTGATTAGACTCTAGTATAAAAGCCTCTAAGTAAGAGTTAAGAAACTAAAATTCCAGTTCTCTCGTTAGTTTATCTTAGTCAAATGACCCTATTATGGATTCTTTCTGTATGTCTCTATATCCTCATTTATAAAAATAAAAGAAGAAGAAAAAGAAGAGCTGTAATAATCGCTCTAAGGAAGCCTGCAGCCCTAAAATTCTATTATTCTAAAATTCTATTCACATAAGCAGACAAAAGACTCACTGTGAAGAATGACTTCTATGTACCAATAAAATGAAAACAAAATAGAAATCCACTCTGATACGTCTGTAAGACTACAGAATCATTTCTCAAAAAATATGACAACACATGAACCCTGTTACTTTACCAAAGGCAATATAATAATATAAATAATAATAATATAAGGAGCAAGGTACTAGCATTGTGGGGAGGCCATATTTTTCATTTCTATGAAAATTATTAATTTTATCATAAGTTGATTTTGTTTAGACTAAAACTATGGTCTCAAATGCTCTGTGCCTTTAAAAATTGTGTGTAGCTAGCTAATTGGTATCTTTTATGTATGTGTGTGTATATACATGCACATACATGGGGGGGACAGGAAACGTATGTGTGTGTGTGTACACACACTGCATAAGTTGGAGGGACCAAAGGAATTTTGGATATTATAAAATGGAGCCCTTTAAGGGTCTAAAACCAAAATATGGCTCAAAGCCCTAAATTAATCAAAAACTCTGAATAAATCTAGGGATATGAGGAACAGGGAGAAAATCAATAACTGAAATTTCATTTGTTTTTTCTCTTATCAAAACATACCAAGTTAATAAAATAGACCTTGTTCCACCTCTTTTGTTAGAGGTACTAATTACCCTAAAGTAACCATAAAAGTAACAGGAAAAAATAAGGATAAGAATAATATAACTGGATAATTCTCCAAACAAGATGAGAAGACCCTAGATACTTGGTTAACAAGGTCTAAATATTTCAGTTAAAAGTTATTCATATCAGTAACAATTTCAAGACTATTCTAATCCTCATGAAAATGATTTTGTAGAACCCTAGAACATTTCTGATCATCTAAAGGGGAATTATAAAATTCTTGCCCCCACAAAATAAACAAAATGTCTATTTTCCAGAAATATATTACAAAGCAACTACAAAACCCAAATGTTGAGAAACGCTTTTACTGACAAGGGTGTTGCTATGAAGCTTTCATATCCCTTACATTATTTTCTATTAACTTTATGACAAATTCTCTACCTCATAAAATACAGGTTATAAGTTTTTAGCCAAGATATCCCTTTCACTTAAACTCATGAAAGCTCATCACAATCTAAACCTCTCTAATATTCCATAAGTATAGTGATTATAGGAGGGAAAGAAAGATGGAATATTTGTTATGTCTCTACTTACTGAATGAGAAAATCTGTGACATATTATTCAGATTTGGTGTTTTTCTTAAATAAATTATTTTCCCTACCAATGTGTGGGGAAAATTCAACAATTTTCCAAAGGCCTTTCTTGCAAAAGGAAAGCTAAAGTAAAATGGCAAGCCATGTGCCTAATAGTGGATAGACAAATGTGTGCAATCCCAATACGGGAAGAAGTAAAATCAGCAGCAACCTCTGTGGCCTCTAAAAGGCCTGGTATTTTACTCCCAATGAAGAAGATGTATTTCTGTCATTTTTGTTATCCTATGTGTAACCAGGTAAATGAAACAAAAACCACAACCACCAAAATCTCCCCAACATTCTGCAAAATCCCCTGATGTTTCTATTTAAGAAAGCTACAGCAATATTATGAGATGTCACCCAACCCACAAGAAACTTTTGACTTTAACCTAAAAAGCAGGTCTGTACCTTTAACATCCAAATCTTTTAAATAACCTCATGAATTAGAGAGCTAACCAGAATATTCCTATTATCCAATGAGCTCAGAAAGCTATACAAAAGATCAATAAACTTTCTTAAAATGTAAAAAAAATTCCTAATATGCAGTCAGTTAAAAGGAAGAAAGATGCTTCTACTAATAACAATAAAATCTGCATGATAGAAGATACAATCATTGAAAATTAAAATTTACAAAGAACCACAAAATTAAGAGCTAAGAAACCTTAAACATTATTAAGTACTCTTTTCAAGATTATCCTTCTGGAAGGCTTTTTGGAACAAAGCTGAATTTTATTGGTAGAAAGACTCTTCTCCTGCAACATTTACACTAATGACTAATGGGGGTTTCCCTGGAAAATTAGGTCCTTTTCTGTTCTCTTTAAAAAGCTTATTCAGTTCATAAGCAAGCATAAGCAAGACTGGGGGTCAAAGAGTGAAGAGAAGTATTTCCTAAATCAACTTCTTTGTCAGAAACCCTGCAAAGTCTGGTATGTTTTCACATCTGTCTGCTAACCTTTCCCTATACAGAATCATCTTCTCTAGTCAAAACTCCAATATCATTTATAAAGTCAATGATATATCAACACGTGTAGTACATATGACCATAGTTTTACCTTGGTTGCTGAATATCAAGAAATCCTTTCCTTACAAAACTTTCCCTAAAATTGAAATGGACATATTTATTACAAAAAGAAAATCTAGATTCAAAAAAGAGCACTACATTCAAATCTTTCAGTTTGAGATAGGTATGTTCAATGAAGATTTATTTGCACTAGCATATCTTTTGAGAGTTACTGGGTTTTCCTGATAGGTTATTAATGAAATAATCAAAAAGAATTTAAGAAAACACCCAACTTGATTTTTTAAGGTTTAAAAAGCCAGGCATACTATGAATCTACAGTTGCAAACTTTAAATATTTTAGAACAAAAAGGTAAGAATATTTGGAAAAATAGTAACTAAAAAGTACTCAACATAGCAGAGTATAGTTCAACCTGACGTATAAGTAAATTTTCAGTTTTCTTAATGAAAATACAGATCATAGTATTAGCAGTAGCTAATAGGTTAAAGGATAATCAAACACACTTCACTCATATTTATTCAAACACTTTTAAAGAGGTCTTCCTGGTCACTGTTCTTATCAAGTGCTATTAGAAATGAGAATAAATTACATTTACAGAGACTGTCACTGAGCAGAAATGGTATAAAAGTTGACCTTAATTTTCAGGATAACATTTTTTATTTTAAAAGATGGATATATAAACCATGATGAATAGGGATTGGGCCTATCAGATATTCTTTCATGCCATGTATATGCAAATACTTTAAAAAATTTTAAGATGGGGAACTTGTATTGAATGATTAGTAATTTTCTTTTAATTCACATAAATTTTTTAAATGAGTCATTCTATTATACAATGTGTTAACATACTCTCCAAAATATCTGATAGTGTCTTGAAACAGAAAACCAACTGAATTTGAATATAAATGCCTTTTTTTTTTCCAATTATCCCTCTCTGCTCTTTCCCCTAACCTTATAAAGAAATGGACAAAATCTGAATACTTTCTATTATGGGAGTAAAGTATTTCCAATTAGGCAATTAGGTGGTATAGTGGGTAGAGTGTTGGATTTATAATGAGAAAGTCCTAAGTTCAAATCCTGTGTCAAAAACTTCTTAATTATATGATCCTTACCAATTACTTTCAACATGTTTCTTCATCTGTAAAATGAGAGATAATTACACCTACCTCAAAGGAATATTTGGAGGCTCAAATGAAATCATAAGTGTGTAGAAAAATAAAGCTTTATAAACTTTATATAGTTAGTTACAATTGTTATCATCATTATTATGTATACAGTTATTTTTGTCCTTTTTTTTGGTGGAGACAGTTGGGGTTAAGTGATTTGCCCAGGGTCACACAGCTAGGAAGTATTCAGCGTCTGAAGCTAGATTTGAATTCAGATCCCCCTTACTCCAAGGCAGGTACTCTATCCACTTTGCCATCTGGATGCCCCTGTCATTATTTTTAATTAAAGAGCAAGACTCAGATATTCTGAGACTTGCTATTTATCACACAGCATTCAAAACAATGAAGTGTAAAACTTCTCTTACACCAACTTCTTGATATAGAACATAACAAGTAGATATATTATTATTTATCTAAGGATCCAAAACGCTAATACTTTAATGTCAATATTTATAAAGTCCACCTTAATAAAATGTCTTTTTTTCTTCCTTGAGGGAGAAGACGTTTTGGAAAGTGAGGGTCAAAGGTTAAGAGTGTACAACAGACTTCCAGGTGCAATAGTGACAGAACAATGGCAAAAAGTCTTAAATGTGGGCATTTTACAGCCTCTGATACAAAAGCATTTCAACTTTAGATTTAAATACTTGTTTTTGTATGATTTCCCTAAATAGTATAAAAAGCATTAAAATTAAAAAATGATTATCTAAAATTTAGAATCAAAGAATCTTTTAACTTATATATCCAGAAGTCTTTTACAATCCTAACAATGGGATCTGTGCTTTGTTTTATCCAACTGGGTAAAAAATACGCCCATCAACAAAATGGAGATTTCTCACATCAAGCCAAAATAGAACTACCTGTCCAAATTTTTATCCAAAATTACCCATCACGGACTAAATTGTTGCTTATATTTTGGTCAACCTAAGAAGTCTAATTTGACTTTGAATGTAATCTAAGTTATAATTACATAGAAAAGCATATGAATTCAAAATAAATTTCATTGATTTAGAATACACACACACACACACACACACACACACATATATATATACATGTAGCCTTTTAGAAACACCAATCCATGAAGATCAGAACATACAAAATACAAATTAGAAGGTATACTACAAAAATTCTGCATTTTCCAAAATAATTCTCTGAAAATTTTTGTGGCCTATTTTGGTTCATTTTAATAGGTTCAAAATTCTCAACTATTAAAAAAATTAGTTTAACACTTTGTCACATTTGCTATCTTACTGACAAGCACAACACTGTCTAAAGGGAAAAATCCTAGAAAGAGGAATTAAAAATCATGTCACATTTATATGTTGATAATGTAACAAAAAATCTTTTAAGTAAAAACAAACTTTGTATGTTTATGTTTTACTTAGTTTCAAAATATATAACATTTAGCAAAAAGGAAATTTAGCCTTTTTATTTTCTGAAACAATTGATTGATTTTTCTATTTAAAAAACTAATTAAGTTTTGGAAATACCACACAAAGCATTTTTACAAGTTATTGATCTTGTCTGGGCATGCTCAAATGCTGATTCTCCAGACTTAGCAGACTTTTTTCCCTTGGAGAGCTCCCATTTCATAAGTTCATTGGGGAAAAGGCATGTGGATGGGCCAAAAGGCTGGCACAAACATAGCTTTTTCATAATCAATGAGTAAAACTACCCTTAAAATTATGATTTCTTAATCATGTAGCCAATGCTTCTACCAATAAATGGTCCAGATTTTTCTCAGATTGATTTCTGGTTTCCAAACAATCAGGATATAAGCTCAGATAAATACTTAATAGAAAAACAGCTAGGGAACATAGAATAAATAGGATGATCTCTGTGGTTTCCCTCTAGTTCTAATACTATATAATTCTAAGCTAACAATCATTACTAATGACACTAGGGATGCTTTTAAAACTCCAGAATAGTGTATTTGTCAGTCTATATGAATCTTAAATAAGATAAAATTTAAAGTTGCCATTCCTCTAATTTTGAAAAGGATGTTTTGTTTGTGATGGGTTGGAAGGAATGAGTTAATGGATAGAATGGAATAAATGAATTCTTTCCACCAAAATTCAGAGAAGTACTTTATCGTTGTTCAGTCATGTCCAACTCACTGTCCACAACCCCATTTGGGGTTTTCTTGGCAAAAATACTGGAGTGGTTTTTCATTTCCCTCTCCAGTTCATTTTACATATGAGGAAACTGAGGCAACCGAGGTTAAGTGACTTACCCAGATCATACAGCTAGTAAGTGCCTGAGTTCAAATTTGAACTGAAAGATGAGTCTTCCAGGCCCTGTACTCTATTTACTATTATGATACCTATACTAACTCATGGTTTTATATATATATGTGTGTGTGTGTGTGTGTGTGTGTGTGTGTGTGTGTGTGTGTTGAATATGGCCTAAATCTTGTTCAAATCAAAATTTGAGATGAGCAATTCTAGTAACACTATACTTCATGGACATAGGAATTTTCAAATAGCTAAGAAAGGTAGTCAAATGGCCAACACCATTTCCTGGATTTTCTAAATATGTTTCTAAGTCTGGCATTAAACAGATTCAAGATGATATAACTTCTGGGAATATATTGACAGTCACTGAAGCTGCAGAAGAGAAATAGAAGAACATTGAGTTTTTCCAGGTATGAAAACGTAAATCAATTTTTTTAGTTGTTAGGATACTTTTGAAGAAAATGGACACAAACATTGTAACTTTGTAACAAATATAGGTCTACTCTCCCAACAAATATTGTTCATTTATACCATGAAACTGTAACATCCAGTAAAACAATGGCAGTGGCAGAAGGTTGTCCCATACTAAAAATGTTTTAAGTAGGCGATGGGTTGAATAGTTTCAGGGTTTCAAAAAAAAAAGCAATGTTATTGAGAATATGACTCTCATAAAGAACATATGTTTATTCCCCATTTAAAATAAGCACCAGGAATATAAATTTAATTAATTGAAAAAAATTTTATTCAGCACATAGATGGCAAACCTTCGGTTAGTCACTTAATTTCTTCAAACCTCAGGTTCCTTATCTGTAAAATGAAGATAATACTTGTATGCTTACCTCCTACAGTTGTATCAAATGAGAATACACATGAAAGCACTTTGTAAAATTCAAGTGCTGTGTAATTCAACGGAGTATTACTCTGCACTGAAGACATGTTGGGATATATAAAATTATATAACAAGGTCCTTGTCCTTTAGGATATAACTGAAAATTCCTTAAAGTTTAAGGAAAGATGAATTCCCTTTCATCTATCAGTCTCCCTCTATTCTTGCACAGTAAGTACTCAGAAACTGTTTGCTAAATGAATGCATTTTTAAAATTATATTTACCAGTTCCTCAAAATTCAATTATGTACAAATGATTTGGTGAAAGAGACAGTTGGATTCTCTCTTAGTCTTTTATCGAGAATTGATTATGAAATAAAATAGATTTTATCCCAATAAAAGTTAGATTTTATTCACCCTCCATATTTTTCCATTAAATTTACATTTCAGTTTTATCTAATTTTGTTTTAAGAATACAATGACCATGTACAACCATACATGCAACAAGAAAATACATTTATCATGTTACCTTTACACAGCAAAAAGAGAAAATATTTCTATAGATTTTTACCTGGTAAGATTACAAGGCTACTCCCTACAAAACTCTTATTTTTTTTTTAATCAGTATTACCCTGCTTGTGATAGCCTGACCAATCTGCTGTTCAGTTTCAGTAAAGGCTTCTGGGCACGTATTTAGATATGAATGTACTTGGATTTCAGAGGATTTTAATCAAGGCAAACCAACATGACCTACTCCACTATGGAAAAACCCATAGAGGAAAGGCAGACAGGAAAAAGACTGCTTACAGTGATGTTCCCTAATCACAGAGAAGGGGGCTTTCATAAACAATTTTTCATGAATTAAGAATAGAGTTGCTGGAAACACTTTTGTTTCTACAGATGTAAACTAACTGAGTCAATCTTTCCCTGTCAATGTAGCACAAACATCAAGAATGATTTGAAAGTCTTTCCTTTCTTTCCTTTCCTTTTTTTTTAAGGTTAAAATGGTTACCATACTTAGAACTTCTTTCTCTGGTTCTTCTATCTTTTAACCCATAACCAACTCCTTGCTGTCTCTCAGATCTCAAAACCAACAGCCAAATATTTTTTATAAAACATAAAAGATATTTTTATAAAACTTTCAGGTTTCCATCACCCTAGGGGGCACTTCTGTTTGCTTTCTTGTTTTTCAGTGTGACTGAGAATTGAAAGGCAGGGTAAGTTGTTGTGGTTGTTTTAAAGAGAAGCCAAAAAAAATTTCCCCCCTCTACCTCCAAAAGGTAAAGTCACCTGAGGGTAATCTGAGATCTGCTTTGCCACAGCTCAAAGTCTGAAGTCCGGAGAATTTTTAGAATAGTTCTTTATATACCCTTTCTTTTTTCTTTTCTTTTCTTTTTTTTTCTTTTTTTTTTTTTTTTGAGGCTGTGGTTAAGTGACTTGCCCAGGGTCACACAGCTAGGAAGTGATAAGTGTCTGAGACCACATTTGAACTCAGGTCCTCCTAAATTCAAGGCTGGTGCTCTATCCACTGCACCACCTAGCTGCCCCCTATACCCTACTTTCTAATGATTCACAATTCAAAATTAGGTCTTTCAGGAGGTCATTTGAGATCTAGCTCTTGCTCCCCACTTACTCTGCTTCTTTTTGGCAAGAAACCAAACCATGTTCTCATCAGAACACCCCACAAAAAGTTCCAAATCCCCTCTTGGTTCTTAATCTCCAAACTGAAAGATGTTAAGTAACCAGCTGTTCACCAAAATGTCAACAGCGGCCCTAAGACTTCAACACCCTGCCCCAAAGAATATGACAAGCACGGAATGGATGAACCAGTAGGAAATGGTGATAGTTTTGAATTTCCTACAATTCAGTTTTTCAACACTGATTTACTCCATCAGCCAAGATAAAATGAATATGCAGAAAATTTAAATAGTCAAATATTTTTATCATAAGAATATGGCTGAGGTCTTGGACTGCCACTTTAGAGAAGGTATTCTCAAATGATTATGTTCTCTCAAACACTACACAGAAGTCTTCCACCTCTCCTCCTTTCATAACTTGTTTTTTTCAACTAGGTAATGACCAGTTATGTAAGAAATCACTTTGACTTCTGGGTCCCTTACACTATTTTTTTAGGGATTCACAGAAACTTTGTAAACAGTATCACTTCTATAATCTTTAGGGGAGTAGGACTGTTTTGCTTTTGGAAAAAATACAGCTGCTCCTTAGGAAAATACATACAGCACACTTTGAAAGCTTTTAGAAATTCAGGAGCAAAAAAAAATTCAGGAGCAGTTTTGAAATACAAATTTACTGTATTTGAAACCAGTATGATTTCAAGAAGACATCATTTTTTTGATTCCATCTAATAGAAGGAAGCATTATCTGCTTAAAACCAATAACTTTATTCAGTTAATTTGAGAAGAAGAAACTGGATTTTTATTATCAGCCCTTTAGGACAGTTATAGTACAATGCTTACAATGTTTCATTCATGCTGTTAAATTGATAATATTAACCTTTCGTGCTGAGATGTATTAAAAAGTCTGGGCTTCTGAGAGCAAATGTAATTAGTCTACATTAGTTTACTTCACCAGGACCAGTGACAGAAGCAAAGTGAACTAACAGGATATGGATTAATATAATCAAAATATCATCTAAATGGAACACCATATCATTGCAATCATCTACACTCCTCAGCTGATAAGCTGTATCTCCTTGCTTGCTCTCTGACTCTGATTTTTTCAAAATAAAAATGATAGAACAATGAAACTGAGAAAATAATTACCTGTAACCCTTTTAGGGAAATACCATACAGGGAACAATTTCAGTGAAGAATCCCTAATGCATCTAATTTGATAAGCCTATTCATCCCATAAAACTGATACATCAGCAGATAAGTTAGGATGTCTCTTGTGCAAAGGACTTTAGATCCCATTGGGAGGTGACATTAAGTGTTAGTTACAAATTTGGAAACCACTTGTGGGTTATTGTGTCAGGTGGTTCAAATATTCTATTAATAATAATGTCACAATTACGTAATGTATTCAAGATTACAAGAAGCTTTTCTTACAAGAATCTGAAGTACAAATTCCATTATTATCCCTATTTTAAAGATCAAGAAACTGAGGCTTAGCAAACTTAAATGACTTGTTCAGCTAATGAGAATAGGATTTATAATTTGAAGCCATGACTTAGCTTCTGAATTATTTTTCCATTATTCCTTGTTGCTTCTCTAATAGTATGTTATAATTTCAGCTTCCTTCCACCTCCACAATACAACATACATATGCTAATAACAAATAATTAATATATTCATTCATTCAGTAAGTATTTATTGAGAGACTTTTAAAGTCATATAATCATTGAACTTCCTTCCAATACTAAAATATTCAGTAACACTGCAGTGGGGGTAAAGAGATTTCAATGTGAATAAGACAAGGCATCTAGACTCTATTTTGGGAATTAAGAGATATGTACAATATTTTTAATATAAAAATAAGCATAACTGCATGAGAGGTACAGAAAAATGTCGTTAGAGTTTACAAAACAGTAAGATCACTTTCAGTAGGCAGACATCAAGGAAGGCTTCCTGGAGAAGGTACTATCTGAACTGACACCATCTAAAGGAATATATATATTTTTAATTTGGATGCTGCACTAGACATTTTCCAAGATGTTAGCAAACAATTATGGAGAATATGTGTGTCGTACGTTTGTGTAAATGTGTGCCATTATAGACACTGTGCACAATGACTTAGATTCATATTTGAAGAGAAGGAAGCAAATGACCTAGACTGCTTTTAGGAAAGAAAATGTGAGGTGCTTAATGATCCCCAGTTTCTTCTTGAAAAAAAAAAGATTCATCTTTTTTAGCATCAATATTCTTCTGCTATAAATTCATGAGTCATGAAATACAACCATTCAAAGAGAAATAGAAGATGCATGATAAATGTAAATAGGCTGTTACATTTAAAAAATAATAAAGCTATACAGAAGAAATGCCATAAAGATTATGCCTAGGTAGATGAATGACTGGAAAGGGGGCTAGGTTGATCATTAGCAAAATTAATAGTGAAAGATAGTGATAGCTTATGGTATATTCCCTCCACTGGTTTATATGCAAACCCCAAATAACTAAAAGGGAAGGGCTCCAGCACATTGATTACCCTCCACCCCATGAAAGATTTTTAGGGGGCATAGGTAAGTCTAAAAAACCCAAAAGATATAAATGGATTTTGACCTATACCATTCAAAAGGATATCTCCAAAAATCAATTCACAGTTTGAGGCAGCTAGGTGGTGCAGTGGATAGTGCACCAGCCCTGAAGTCAGGATGACCTGAGTTCAAATATGGGCTCAGACACTTAACACTTCCTAGCTGTGTGACCCTGGACAAGTTACTTAACCCCAATTGCTTCATCATAAATAAAGTCACAGACCTTTAAGTATTCTAAACTACTCTATGATTATTTGTATACATCTTATTCCCTTTATGCCTTTGATCATGAACTGTTTTATTATATTTTTGAAATTTGCCTATTGTTCAATATAGTGCTTTGCACATGGTAGGTACTAAATCTTTGTTTAATTGAATTGGATCTCAATCGAACACTAAGATGAGTAATATGTCAACTATATAGAAGAAGACAGACTAAAGGGAGAAATCAGGTAGTTCCATTAAGTATCTATTAATCATTCAGGGAAGTGGCAACTTAGCTAAGTCCAGAGGAAAAGGAAATGTGATGATATGAGATATTTCTGAGGTAGAATCAATGTGATTAAGCAAATTATTAAGCATGGGAAATAAAGAAGAAAGGTCTTGTGTGATTTAGGTTTTCAACATGGGTCATGGAGAGAATTGTGATGTTAAACTGAAAGGACAAAGAGCGACCAATCTTCTGGGAAGGGAGAAAAGAATAAAAGGATGGGTGCCGATTCAGAAAAATTCTGAGGAGTGTAATTGAGAGAGCTTAAGGTCATCTGCTGAGTATGAGGAGGGTGGAGACAGGGCTGGGGACTTGAGAGCAAGTTGGGAACAGCTGTGGAGAATGAGATTCAGCTGTTATTGACTATATTCCTCTCTAAATATACAATCAAAAGGAACATAAGACTTTCACTTTTTCCATCTGGTTTCTTCCTTTAAAGCACACCAGATGTAAACATTCACCACCACCACCAATTTGGGATGTCCAGACATCTATTTGTTGAATACCTATTATGTGCTATAAGCATTAGCCATAGACAAAAAGATCTAGGACCTCTTACCCTCATGAAGCTTAAAATGCCCTTGGGTAGAAAGAACATTCTGAAAATTAAAAAAAAGATACATAATAGGACTAAAAACTGCCAAAAGAAAGAAAAGTATTGAATTCAACAATTCAATTAATATCTAAATATAAGACATAAGCTAAGTTCAATGGACAAAACAAAGAACTTGATTTTGGGGAATTTATAATATGGGTTAGACCTCCTTCAGGAAGCTTTCCCTAATCTTCAAAAATCTGCTCTTCCCCTTCCCAAATTTCCAAACCATTCTGTTTGGACTTCTCCTCTATGTACTTATTATGCTATAACTTAAAGCTATTTTTTGATTGTACCTAACTATGACAGAAGATGATTGATCATAGATTTAGAGTTGGAAGAGACCATAGAGGTCTGGCATATAATTAGCACTTTAGAATGCTTGACTGTTATTAATCCCTTCTAAAGTAAAGTTCAATGAGATTAAAGAATGTGTTCAAAATCATACAGTTCAGTAAGCACCAAAAGTATGATATGAACCCAGAGCTTCTGATTCTAGAGCCAGAACTCTTTCCACTTTACTGTGCTTTGTTCAATTGCCTTATGATATCTTCCCTTCTTACTAAATGTTTCTTTTTTTTTATTTTTTTAAATTTTTTTTTTTTACTAAATGTTTCTAAAAGAGGCATTGTCTTTTACTTCATCTTTGTATTTCCAGAGTAAAAAGGCACAATGCATTGTACAGTCGGTGCTTAACATGTGCTGAATGAAATCCTATAAAATGGAAAATGTTTCAGACTAGGAGGGAAGCTTATGTGATAGACACCAGAATCAAGCAAGAACTAAACATCTTTTTAGAAAAGAAAATGGGATAACTCTAATATGATAAATAACAATATGGTTCCAAAAGACAGTAAGTACAAGAAGAGAATTTTAAAAGCACAAATTAAGGGGAAAGACATGGATAGACTATAGTTAGAGATGGAAGACCTCTGGAAATTTTGGAGTTCATTATGGCAGGGCAGTCAACTGTAAGATGCATTTTAAGTCTATTATATATATAGAATGAGGAAGGTGATCGCTCTGTTCAATTCTGCCCTAGTTTGAACCTATCTGTCATGATTGGTTCTGCTTGCCCCATTTTATAAAGGGCAATAACAAATAAGAAGAGATGTGAAGTGGGATGACAAGGATGGTAAAGGTAACTAAAAGAAATATGAGGAAAATATTTTCCACATGAAGAACAGGAGAACAAATAAGAAATGTTTTAGCCCCTAAAGAAGCCATAGTTAGGACCATGTTAACTGTCTTCAAATATTTGAAGGGCTGTCCGGTATAATAGAAAATAAATTTGTACTATTTTTTCCCAAGAAGACAGAATCAGGAGCAACAAAATGAATTTTCAAAGAAGAAAATTTTGGCTTGACACAAAGAAAAAAACCTTAACAGTCAGTTTTTCAAAAGGGGAACTGTCTGCTTTGGTACAATGCCCCGAAACTAAATCACTTGTTAATGATCTTAGAAGAGAATTTCTGCTTCAGGTGCAGTTGAGCTAGAGAACTTCTGAGGTCCAAATTTGAAAGTCTATGATTATTTTAGGATTACACATATAAAGGAGAAGTCTAAGTAAAATGCTATGAGAAATCTGAATGAGGAGAGATTGATTTTATCTGAAGAAAGTAGGAAAAGAGAGGGAGTCAGGAAAGACTTCTTTAAGGAGGGACAGTTTGGCTGGATCAAAAAGAAAGGGAGAATGACTCAAAAAGATGGATACAAGTAATAATCCAGAACATGAAAAATGTCATCACCAAAGACGTGAAAAGGTTAAGAACATAACAAAGTAGAAAGGGATGGTAAAAAAGGATGAAAGGATAAAATGACTAAAAGTGAGGGAGGCTTGAATACAAGGAAAATAAATTTATACTATACTTGGAATGTGTAGCAGGACTCACTGAATAATTTGGAATAAAAGCTAGATGAGCAAAACTGGATACTGGGAAATTATTTAGGTAATCGTGTGAACTATATATTGCATAAATCACATACCAGAGCATCACTGTGTTTAACAACTGGCTGTCCAATGGGGGAAAGGCTGGTATGCATAATATACTTTTGTGATTACTATACCTTATGAATATTTTCTCCATTACTTTCATAAGTCTAGACAATTAACAAAACAAAGCAAACCCTGATTTGCCAATTTCCAAGGCATAAATGCTCAACAATATGCTTGGGCTGGTTAGAGCTGGCTCCAGCCCACATTTGTTCCGATGCCTCTTTTTCTCATTTATAAAAAGAGAATATTTATACTTATAGCTATCTAACCTCAATAAGTTGTTTTCAAGAGGTGGTACCTGAATGCACTGTTTAAATATGATATATGTGTGTATTATATATATGCATATCTTTAAATATGTTAGTCTGTATATAAAATATACATAGGTATATATTTAAATATATACATACATCTCTCTCTGTCACTTCCCTCCCCTTCTTGTAAACAAGTTTCTAAGAAGGAATCATAGCCCATTGACCTAAACAAAAGGTGAGCAGTCACAACTAAAGCAGCAAAATCTCAGGTTTATCATCTGATCAATGGATTATCTAGAAATTTCATTTTGCTTTTCTATGCACTGGAAAAAGTAATATTTATTTTTTCCTGCAAACTTCTGTATATAAATAGCAGTTAAGGAATCTGGTATTCCTGGATGATACTAGGTTGCCTAAATTTGATTGGAGAAAAACAAGTCACTCTGGAGAAAAAAAGAAAAATGAGAGGTAATAGAATGACCTGTACCCAAAAATTCCAAGGAGAGAACCAGGGAGGAGAGATATTCCACATACCACACCTCAAAATCAGATATGCAAAATCCTCTCTGTGGGAAAGTGACAGACTAGTGTAAAAGTAGAAAAGTGGATCTGAGTAACTCACCGTGAGAATTGGAGAACTGGACTATGTGGTCTCTAATATCCCTTCCAATTTAGTCTAAATTTATGATATTATGACACTATGTACCTCTAAAAACTAACATTATAGGTTGTTTAAAAAGGGAGCTCCAAAAAGTAGTAGTGGTTCATGAAATGTATATGTTTTGTTGTTTTTCATATTTACTTGAAAGACAAACCATAACGGGGTATTTTTAAGGAAGATTAACAGCTTTGCTAATTAACGAGCATTGCCTCTCAGCAAAAATGAGAGAGGAGGAAATCATTAGTTTTGTTTTCTTTCTCTCTCTGGCAATTACTTAATAGGCCAGAAACTATCTGTACTTTTGTTAAAGGTTAATATTTAATTAACACTAATTCAGCTGATCTCTCATGGCCCAGCAAAAACAAAACAAAAACAACAGCGGTCTGAGTCAATGCTTTCAATTTACAAGGTTGGTGCAATCAATATTTAAATTCATTCTAAACCCATGGCACAACCCCACCCCCCACCCTATGTCCTTACTCTAGGACATCTAGCTATTTCCCAAATATCCTTAGGATTCCACAACTATAGTGAAACTTTCTTTATCCCATTCCCAGCTCCCTCATGCATCCTCTGAATGACAGCATTAAAACATTCCATGACATGATGCATAGAGAATAAAGGTTTGGGGGCAGGGGATATTTGAGGGAAAGAATTACATTTCTTTATTTCTTACCCTTAATTTTTTTTTTCCTCCCAGAAGCAAAACATTAAGAGTTTCTCACTTAGTATTGAATGAAAATTCTTTTCCTGCTGCTGCTTAGCGTTAAACAGAAGAGAAGCCAGACCTTACTTCTTCCTTGCCATCTAATTTTTAAAGACAACAAAAATGCACACAACCTATGGTCATCATTCTCATACCCACCCAACAAGAAATACCATTAAGATATTTCTGATCCTCCTAGACCACCAGGAATAGAAGGGTGTGGCAAGTAAACAATGGTTGCTGCCAACAAACAGGAATATGTAGGGAATGTAAAGTAGAGTGATAGAGCTCTGGCGCCAAGTCTTTACATATAGGCTGTATGACTGCCAAAAAAGAATCCAAGCCAAATTGTATCTGAGTTTTGAAGGAAACAGCTCAATTTTTTTTAAATGAGAAAGAAGGTTGATCAAAGGGGGCTTGCCCTAAAACTGGAAGGGAGAAAAATAATATTGCTTATATATCTCCCTAAAGCCATACATGAGTGGGTCAATTAACTGTATATGCCAGGCACTGTGCTAAATGCTGGGGAAATAAGGAATAATAAGACAATCCTAACTTTTTAGGAGAATATGATTTAATATAGGGGAGAGAACATTCAAACAACTAGGAACAAACAAGTTATATTCAAGATAAATAGGAAATAATCAACTGAGGAAAGGTACTAGAATTAAGAAGGAAAGGCTTCCTGGAGAAGGTAGAATTTTAGCTGGGACATGAAGGAAATCAGAGAGGCCAGGAGGCAAAGATGAGGAGGGATAACACTTCATATGATGAATATTAGAAGCCCAATAATTGACACTGCAGACAATATCTAAGAAGAGAGGATAGTTAAAAAAAAATACAATCTCAAATGTATATACATGGGTGTGGAGAGAATGGATTAAAAAATGAATCTGAAATCTTACTGCAAGGATTAAAATTCAGTTTCCCAATTTCACTGAGGCTTAGTGAGATATGAATCACAGCTAGAATGCAACAATAGAATGGTATCTTATTCTAAAGGAAGTGATTATGATAAAGGAGCTAATGGAGTAAAATTGTAGGTCAAAAGTATCTTAGTGAAATTATCTATGAACCAGAAATATGAAGATCATTTGGGAGAGAATCAATGGAGAAGATTTCGGAGCAACAATGGGGCAAAGAAAATGTCTTGTCAGAAGAAAAAAAAATGGATGAGTTTATGCAAATATTCTTAGATCTAGAAAAGAGCTGAGATTCACTAGTGGTACAACAATTTCAATTATGTGGACATTTTCTGGAATTCTTATTTCTGCTAAAAAGAGATATAGCAATAAAAATCATATGGTATCCTGAACTTGATTCTGCTGATTAAGGAAGAAGTGGTAGCAAAGGCAAGAACTTTAGAGGAAGTGATGATTTAATCTTAAAGTGTGAATAAGATAGGAAATGGGAAAATTAAGCATAGTCTAGCAAATATCAGATTTGGGGAAATAGATTTCAAATAGTTCCAATAGTTCAGAGTAGGACATCATAATTCAAAATTCTAAAATGGAAGTCAATAGGAGTTACTGAATATTCTAAAGAAGGAGAAGTCTGACAAAACTGATGTGACTATACAACAAGTTACTCAACTAAGTAGGATATAAAGAAACAAATATGTGCAAAAGATGAAAACAAGGACAGATAATTAAGGATAAAAATGAAAGACTGAATGAGAAGAATGTAAAGACTACTAAAGCCCAGAATGAGCTGTGGCTCACAATAAATGCTAATAACAACAAAAGGCACCTTTTTTCCCTTTTGCTACATCTAGAGTAAGACAAATGTCCAGCAATAGATAAGTATGTTCTTCTAAGTGGATGGGATGATGATAATGAACAATGGGCAGAACTTCTCAATTCTTAGCTTTCTGAAATAATATTCTGATGTGATGGAGTTACCTATTAGACATCTTTGAAAAACTGAAGAATGGAAGCGCTCTTGCAGACCCTAAGTTAAAGCTGGATCAAATTACAAAAAAAAGAAAGAAGATGGATTTTTTCTGCCTATAATAGGTCAATGAATTTGATTCTTATTCTTGGCAAAATTCTAGGACATTTAATTAGTAGTCTTTGAGCACTAATAGAATTAATGATCACCATACAACAGCATGAATTTCAGAAGAAGCCATGCTAAATTAACTAAACAACTACAACTTTTCTCCTTCTTCTTCTACACCTGCTTCTCCATTATTAGACTAATACAAGAGTAAAATTTCCTGAGCTGTTTAATAACATACATAGACTTCAACAGATCATCCTGATATCCTTATGGATACAATGGAGAGAGCTGGAATTGAATGAACGTGAGACACAAAAAGCAGATTAATATCAACTTGGAAAGTGCTTACTAGAAGAATGTGCCATAGAACTCTTAGTCCTACTCTTTTCAACATTTTTTATTCAAAACTAGAAAGAAAAGATGGTCTAAATCATTACCAAAAAAGATGACTGAAATGAAACTGAAAAGTGATGCTCATCAAAATGGGTCACAAAAACAAATCCAGAGAAATCTCTACCACCTATAGAAATGACAGAATTTAACTGTGGCATCTGAAGTCCTTGGTTAAGGTTAAGAAAAGTTAACCATACTAGGAAAAGATAAGAAAGTAGTGAATTGATAACAGCTCAAATCTAAAACAACAACATGATGGACATATTAAAGTACAAAAACAATGCATCAAAATGTGAAATGGAAATCAAAAAAAGTTAATGCAATTACAGGCTTCTATCATTAATAGAAGCACAATTTCCAGAACAGGAGTCCTACTCTGCTCTGCAATTAGACAATAACTGGGGCACTGTGTCTGATTCTTACAATTACATATTAGAAAGGACATTGGCAAGTTGATACAGGTACACATCAAGCCAGTTAGTGAGGGGTTTGGAATAATGGCATCTAAGTACTGATGGAAGGAAACGAGGAGATTTAACCTAGAGAAGACAAATAAGCATATTTCAAAACCATTTCTGAATTTTTTAAGTTTCTAAAGTTATCCCAGGAAAAGGAGAATAGGCTTATTTTATCTGAACCAAAACAACAAACCTAAAAACAATGGGTAGAAATGACTGATTTAGCTATTTAGGACAAACTAACTTCAGAAAAGTTAGAGCTGTCATAAGTAGAGTAGGTGGCCTTAAAAAATAGTCAATTTTCCCATCCCTGCAAGTTTTTTAGGAAGGACTAAATGACTATTTGTTAATAATTGAGGGAATTTTTGGTCAGGTTGGACTATAGACAGCCTCTGAGAACTTTTTCAAACTTTCCTGGAGATACTCCCAACCTAAATGTTAATTTTAAATTAAGAAAAGCCTCCACCAAAAAAAAGGTAAATTAATTATATGTGTGTGCAATATGTGTCTGTGTATGTGTGTACATACATGCATACATATATACTTGTGTGGAGAGGAGGAAAGAGGAGAGAGGCAGAGAGAGGGAGACAGGAAGAGAGCAACTAAGTGGCATGCACAATGAGTAGAACACTAAATTTGGAATCAAAAAAACTTTTCTCCATGAGTTCATTTATGATCTCAGACACTTACTAGCCTGAGCAAATCATTCAACTTTGTTTGCCTCAGTTTCCTCATCTATAAAATGAGCTAGAAAAAGAAATTGCAAGCTACTTCAGAATCTTTACTAAGAAAACCCCAGTTGAGGAGTCCTTGAGTAAGATATGACAGAAAAGCAATGAATATTTATGTGTGGGTGTAGGTATATGTGTCTAAGAAGGCAACTTTAGATGTTTTTGTCTTTTTTGAGAAAGCTTTTCAAAACTCTGAGTGCCATTCAAGAGTTACACAATCTCCCTCCTCGTATCAACAGTATGTTAATGTTCAGGTTAGTGGTCACCAATTAGTTCAAAACATGTATTTATTTTGAGTTCATGTGTCTGTTTAAGTTTTAAATTGCTCTCTTAGCGCTTGAATACACCTGAGGTGATACAAGGAGAACCAGTTGCTTCCCTACCGAGCTAAGGAAACCACTCTAAAGCCACACTCTGTAAAAAGAATCAATAAGTCGTTTCAAAGTGTTAGGTAAGATTCAGGTACTGAAATGGATTCCTTTTCCAAGGAACACTTTTATTTGGAGAAAATATATTTTTCCTAAATGATGACAACTCTTCAGAGTGATGTTAACCTTGTTTTTAAAAAGGACAAAAGGGGAGATGGATCTACAGGCAATTTTTTAAAAAATTAAAGTGAAAACACAATGCACTGTTCCACTACTGTAGGCTCATATTATTAGATAACACAAGTAAATGAAGATAACTGATGTTACATCTGGTTACAAAACCAAAATGATTTCTCCATTAAGTGATACTATAACAGAGAATGCAGTGTTTAAAAAAATCATAATGTCATAAAAACTTCAGCTAGAAATAGGATTGTAATTTATATTAATATACCTCAAGGTCTTTTCATGCCTAAGAATTGCAATAGATATGACTAGCATCACAGGGGGTCCCACAGTACTGGAGAGTGTTATATACTACTAAAGAAACAATTCTTTCAGAATTGGCCAAATATGTGGCTAGAAACAGTATTACAATCTATTTGTAAAGACCTTTCAGTGTGTGTAATATCACCCACTATTAGGCACCACCTTTAAAGGATCAGGTGTACCAAATTATGTAGACATAAGACCTGAGAGGAAAGGAAAGGGACAGAAATGATAAGAATGCACTGTTGAGTTTATGTTGAAACTTGTACAACTGTGGTATCAAGAAACAGATTCTCAACAGATTTCTAAAAGCAAGTAATCTTGTGTAGCAAAAAGAGCACTAGAATAGCAAAGTATAAAGATCTGGATTCTAATCTCAGCTCTGCCACTAATTATTTTTGACACCCTGGTCAAATCACTTTGCAGATCCAATCTTCAGCTGCCTCTTCAGGATTGAGAATTAAGATCAATAGTTTCCAAGATCCTTCCCATCTATAAAATCTTAAATCTCAGCTGACTGTTTTTCAGAACCTATTAAAGTAATAAGTCTGAATAGTTCAAAATACTTCCCCTTCCCCCTTAGAGCTGCCTTAAAACTCAATCCCTGAATCAAAATAGTGGTTTTGAATATATCAAGGGAATTATTGATATGCTTTTTTTAATGGAACATTTTATAAAATAGGCCATCTGCTCAATGAATCACATTTTTTTTCTATATGTTAGCTAGTCTATCTCATATAAAACTATTTAGGAAAAAAAAACAGCCAACAAACATATTTTGGAAAGATTACCACTAAAGTGACGGAGAGCATGGTACAATAGAAATAACCCTGGCTCGAGAGTCAGAAAACCTAAATTCAGATCCCAATCTCTGACACTATGTGACTTAGGGCAAATTATCAAACTTCCTCTGTCTGGGCCACTATTTCCTCAATGACAACATCAGACAAGATAGTGTAGAGGTCTCTTCCAATTCTGTATCTTTGCTCCTGTGACTAGGGTTAAAACCTGACTCTTGGATCAAGCAGTTAACTCTCTTCAGACCCCAGTTTCCTTCATTTATCAAAGAAAGGGTTTTAGACTAAATACAGTTCCTTCCAATTCTAAAATTAAATTCTATGATCCAAAGAAACCTGAGGGTCCAGAAGGGAAAAGAAGTAATTCATTACTTTGTCTTTAGTGAATTTTTTTCCTATTCTCTAAATCTCTAAGCCAACAACAGTCTCACAGTTAACTGAAGACTTGTAACTGCTCCTTAGCTAACTTCATATCCCAGTCCAACTGGTTACTAACCTGCTGTTTGAATGTCTCCTTTTACTACTTCACTGATGGATAAGGGTACAATAATGATAACTTACTAAAGCAAAATATTCTTCTTTAATTATTACCCTTAGGGTCAAAAGGTAGAGTCATACTTGTAGAACATAGCTAAAAATATAATTATCCATTATGTGCTAAATTTACAGTAACTTACATGATTCATTATTTTCTCCATCACCCATAAGATATCTACCAAGAGTACAATCCAGATCAACAAGGTAACCAGGAATTATGGTTGCAATTAAAAAAAAAAACCACCATAATCTATGCTTGATGATTCAACTTTGTCACAAATGAAGAGAATGTCTGAAAAAAATGTCTGGAAGAACAGAGCAAATGGTAAAAGAAAAATGAAAAAAAAAAACCAACCCACCAGACTTTAAAAAAATGCTATGCATTCTAAAAGGTTAATAATTATACTGACCAAAGATTTATTTAGATGAAAAAAGTAGGAATATGATTAGTACCTACCTGGTGTGTATTTGGTACTATAATGAAATAATCTTCTAGTTTTTGTAAAGTCATACATCTTTAAAACATCTATTTTTATTTTACTGCACAGAATTAGGCTATACCATTTTCATGCCTCCTACATCCCAGAAAAATAGTCCTATTTCAAAATGGCAGTAACCATTTACCAAGTGGCTAGCTAACAATGGAGTCTTCACAGAAAAGAGTAGTTTAGTAAGCCTGAGGATTTTATAAGTTCTATATAAACAGCCAAACTGTCTTTACTGTATTCCCAATGGCTTTAAAATAAAAAAGGAATTAAAATCTAGTCTACCTGTGAGGGTTATTATGTACTTTAAAGAAAATATAATCTAGGTGAAAATGAAATTCTTCAAATTACACTGGCATTCTTAGAGCTTTAAAGAGGAAAGCCAAAAAAGCAAAACATTTACTAAAATATTTTTCTATTATTAAAAAAGTTGTCCTTGAAACTTTCCATGGCTAATTGTAGGATTAAGTCATTAAAAATACTTCTGAATTTTCAGAAATGTATAATGATAGGCAACAAAAGCTTATTCCAACCCGGAACATCAGAATTATTTCTTCTTTATTTCTTTAACTCTTTCGACATTTCAGTGGTACCCACTGAGAAAAGCATGAAATTTCCCAATATATACATGTCCACTTTAAGGGCACAGTAATGTATTTTTCTCCAAAATTTATTTGCAAGCACTCTAATAAAGCAATGTATATACACACACAATTTAAAATATTAAATAAATATATTTCTTCTTCACTGTACTTGGACCCAAAGTGTTATTCATATTCCTTTTTTTATTTTTTAAAGAAAAGTATACCTTTATTTGCAAATGTTCCTCTGAAAAAAAAACCTCATCTAAATTTGCCAAAATAAACTTTGTATTTTAATACATTCACTAAAGACATATACCAATTCACATTGGTAGTAGTAGCAATGGCCCTAGGGCCCAGCAAGTTTCTGACCAAATAACTAAATAACCACAGTCATCCTAGGAGGTCAAGCCCTCCACTATTCCAACTATTAAAAGGGCTCCTTAAAAAGGTAAAAGTAAGGGAAAGGGTAAAGGATATTCTGTTATTCTAGCCTCTGAACACACCTAGATCCTCACTACTGGGAATATAAGTCTAATAGTGACCTATTCTTATAAGCTTTTTTTTTTTTTTCCCCCTGAGGCTGGGGTTAAGTGACTTGCCCAGGGTCACACAGCTAGGAAGTGTTAAGTGTCTGAAACCAGATTTGAACTCTGGTCCTCCTGAATTCAGGGCTGGTGCTCTATCCACTGTGACACCTAGCTGCCCCTCTTATAAACTTTTGTATTCCACATAAATACCCTTCATTATACAATAATCCAACAGGCAAAATTCCATCTTTAAGAAATGCTCTTATTACTGCCTGATTTTCACATCCGGGGCTGCTGTTTTGCAATAAAATTCTGATTAAATCTTGAGTAAGAGCTACATACATACAACTCTATCTTAGAAGACAAGGAAGATTCATTGTGAAAGAAGAAGAGTTCACAGATAGGAAAAAAAAAAAAAAAAAAAGGGATCCTCCCCACCCTTCAAGGGAACTTAAGACTTTGGGAAAGAGAACAGAGTCAACTTGACCTTACCAGACTACAATCCTCAGGGGCAGTGGAGAGGTTTTCTAGGATATCTCTGAATACTGGATTATTCTCTGGCACTAGAGCAAGTAATATCAGCTCATATTTACCTAGAACTATAAGAGTTACAAAATACTTTTTTCTTTCCCTTACAATCATTCCATAGAATTAGGTATCAAAACTATGATCTTTGTTTAACAGTTATGGAAACCAAAATACAAAAAGAAATAACTAGTCAAACAGCAAAAAGTGGTCAAGTCAGACTTCAAACTCAAGTTTTCTGACTCAGAATCCTATGCTATTTCCATTATATCATACTAAAATCAGAATTTAAGACAGGAAAGAGATCATCCTTCTGGATGCTCTCCTTCCTGGAGAGCGGAGAGTGAAGCATCCCCACTCCAGGTAAACAATGCATTTTCATTAAAGGAATGATATATCTCCAACATAAGATTATCTCCCAATAATATCTTATACTCAATTAACTCTAATAGAGCCATTCAAATGCAATTAAAATGTATCAAGCTTTAAAAGAAGGTTGCTACTAATGCAAACGTAAATAATTCCAATAAATATATGGAAAATAATCTAAGTGCCAAAACTGAAACTTTAAAGTTTTTAAAACTTTGATAACTAAAATAAGCATTCAAAATGGTAAAGCTGCCAATATGAGGCTGAATAAACATCATACTGAATCTGTCAAAACTGATAGCCTTACTGGTTTATAATAGTTTTAATGCTTCTATGATTTTGAGCATGGCATATCCATTTGCAATTAGCAGACTTCTGTTTTTTAAAATGAGAGTACTATGCTGAATGACACTTTATTCCTCTATTCTATATATCAATAACATGAAAAAACTTTTTAAATGTCTTCCAAATAGTTACTTTAATAAAAATAAAAACTGATTTTTGAGGGAAGGAAGGGAAGGAAAGGAAGTGAAGAGACAAAAGGAAGATGAGAAACAACAGAGAAAGAAGTAAAAAAGAAAGTGAGAGGAAGGAAGGAAGGAAGGAAGGAAGGAAGGAAGGAAGGAAGGAAGGAAGGAAGGAAGGAAGGAAGGAAGGAAGGAAGGAAGGAAGGAAGGAAGGAAGGAAGGAAGGAAGGAAGGAAGGAAGGAAGGAAGGAAGGAAGGAAGGAAGGAAGGAAGGAAGGAAGGAAGGAAGGAAGGAAGGAAGGAAGGAAGGAAGGAAGGAAGGAAGGAAGGAAGGAAGGAAGGAAGGAAGGAAGGAAGGAAGTGAATGAGATGAGGTGAGATCTTTCAAGACAGTTGTGAAAATCGAGAAGGCTTCATCTACTTCAGAGTTCGAGTAGCCTGAAGGACTCTGAAGGCATTGCCTTGCCCTCCTATGACATCTCCCTATTTCATCCAAATATGGGCGACTATGTACTTATTGGTCAAGTTCAATTTCATGGGTAGATCTCGCGTTTAGAATGTAAGACTCTCAGCCAATGAGGATGAGGGTCAGTGGTGGGAGGGGGCGTTTTGCGTTAGGGATTAAAGGTGCTGTCCTGCCCACAGGAGGCGCTTCCTCTCTTCGATAGTCTACTCGAAGAGTGGGACGCCCTTCTCGCGAGAATGTACAATAAACTTTGCTTTTCTCTAGAGCTCTCTCCAGCTTTTTTTATTAAATGGTGACCCTTCACCATTTCCGTACCACACAGAAGGAAGGAAGGAAGGAGAGAGGGAGGGAGGGAAGGGAAAAGAAAAAGAAAAGGAAAAGGAAAGAAAAAGAGGAAGGGAAGGGAAGGAAGGAGGGAGGGAAGGGAAGGAAGAAGAAAGAAGACAAGAAAAGAAGAGGAGGAAGAGGAAGAAAGTTCCTTTTATCCCAAGCAATCTTTGACAATAGAACCTCAAATAGAATCTCTTTAATCTCAACATCCCCATCACACCACACCCATATTCTGACCCACTTGAACCAAACTTAAAAGCTCAATCTGACTATTCAGTGATACAAAACTTCCATTTTATAGAAACAATCCATCTGCTCCATGTGACTCAGCCCCTGCTTTAAGAATGCAATACTGTTTAGGCAAACGGTTGCACCGCACAAAGTGTTTTGTTCACATGCATTCCTTTGGGATGACAGAGTCTATCCACGGGGCCCTAACGGTTGGGGCCTGTGGTTTTTTCCTCATCCGCTCCATACTGCAGTGACTAAGCTGACAAAAATTCCTAGCCAATTATAAACCCACTCAAAGAGACAGCTATTACTCCCTTGCCCCTCCCCTAAGCCCCTTCTGGTCAGTCCTGGAGGGGACAATGTTTTGATACACAGAGAAACCCCGCCCTCCCATGAACTGTACTTGTGACAGGGTTTAACAGGGTTTCTGCCCTCTTTTACACTTCAGTATACTTATTAGGCTGCATCATTTCCTGAGACCATAACCTTTAATCTTGCACCATGTCTGATCTAGGCCAGCAGAAGAAAGAGAAAGGGCCCAGGAGGGATGTGGCAAAGGGGAAGAAAGATCAAGGAGGAATTTGTCCTCAGTATCTAGAGGCTTTTCACTAATTAAAAGGAAGAAAAATCAAATTCATCCTTCTGCCATCGAACACCTCATGTTCCCCTGCAAGGGTTTATGACACAAGATACAGATGAACTCAATCTTAAAACAGATGCTGATACACAGGCCCACCTGCTGAACCTAGGGCTTAGGCAGCATCATGAAGAATCTTATGCTACTCAATACTATACTCCCAACTTCCTGAAATCACATTTCCTCATAAGAATTAAGACCCCGGACAGGAGCCTGAAAAAAAATTCAAAAAAGTTTCATGAGGAATTACCAAGCAAAATTACAGATGCATCTTTATCTCTTTTGTCAAGGATTATACTGGCTGTTTGCCTGTGGCAAGTAGAATTAAACTTTAGGCAGGCAGCTACAAGTTTGGTTTATCCAACAAAAAAATAAACCAAGGCTAGATTGCTGAAGTGTTTTCAGCAATCCCTTATATTTTAATTCAAAGAAAATGAGAAGTCCAAAAACATTTTTATCTAAATTTTTGCCAAAAATTGTATACTTTCTGCCTGTTTGAAATGTACACTTTTGGAGAAAGTTTTAAAAGTTTGCTATACAGTAGAATACATTTTTTATAAGACTTTAACCCGCCCTTAATTAGTACTTAAACATCCACTCATTGTCAGATAAGTCCTAAAGCCCCAAACAAAGGTTTAAAAAGAAAAATCAGCTAATCGAAAGTCAGCTAAACAAAGATTTTTTTGATCACTGATCAACATGAAAGTTTTTACTCACCACATGGAAATAATTTATAAATGCAGAGATGCTGTCTTTTAAGACATTTTTTAAATGGCATAAAAGAACACAGTATTAATTAAAATTCAGAAAAGTTCTAAATGCAATCAAGAGTCCTCAGATTTAGTGGGCTCCTGTTTTGCCATTTCATTTTAATCTTTACTTTAAATGAAGAGCCACACACAATTATAATCACATTTTAAAAATTGAGAGATATCCATATGTGGCATTTTTGAAGTATCTGAAACTCCGCCTTTTCTCTGGTTTTACACTTGACATTTTCCTGACATTTTCCCTATATCCCCCCTTGGCCATTCCCTTTTCATAATTCCTTTGAAAATTTACCATAAAATTAAAGCTCTGCCATTACTAACTGAACACATTTCTTTTATTAAATACTTAGTTGATATAGCATTAATACTAAAATAGCATAATGTTAAAAATCCCAAATTTATTAAATTCTCATTCTATATAAAATGCTTTCTGTAAAAGCAGAAGAAACAAACTTTTGATAAAACTGGCCATTTGTCTTATCTCTTGCTAATAAATAAAGATGTTGTTCAGGATATGCTCCTTGGTTGCAGAGACCAAGTCAAATTTTCCATTTGTATCTTGCTTAATACAAGCATAATATTTTAAAACAAATGAATTATTAATATGGTCCTGCCCAAACAAGTATTTGAAAAATGAGAACTGCCCCCAACCCCAAACACCATGAGATGAGGAGAAAGGAGAAAAAATATGGGAAATAAGAGATACATAGAACCTGAATTATATTATGTAATATTATTATAATTCTATTATCCTAGGCAGCTAGGTAGCACAGAATATAGAGTATTGAGTGTGGAGTTAGCAAGATTCACTTTCCTGAGTTCAACTCTGACTTCAGACACTTATTAGATGTGTGACCTTAGGCAAGTCACTTAACCCTGGTTCAACTCAATTTCCTCATGTGGAAAATGCAAACCACTGTAGTATCTTTGCCAAGAAAACCCCAAATGGGGTTCAAAATCAGACACAACTGAAAAGACTTTACAACATGTTATCCCTTTCAATATATTTATATAACAACTCCTATAACTCATATTAACATAATGCTTGAAATTAACAAAAGAACATTTTTCATAGTATATTATTATCTCCTTTTGCATGTACAAAAATTTGAGGCACAGATAATTTAAGTAATTTGTCCAAAGTCAAATAGTTTGGTGTATATAATTTGTTTGTATGTTGTCCCTTAATTAGACTGTAAGTTCTGTGAGGATAGGGGCTGTCTGATACTTTGTATATCTCCAGGACTTAGCCTGGTATATAATAGGCACCTAACAAATATTGATTGATTATCAGAACTAGACCTTAAGCCTTAACATAGTAGTATTTACTTTCTCATGTTGCCTCCTTGCAGCCACTTCAATATGTATTTAGTTAGGGAGCACTTTCAGAATTCAGATATGAACATATAGAGAACATGCCAAAGACATGGGATAATTTAAATTTCATACTAGAGCTGCAGTATATTCTTTTACCTTGTAGCTCCCCTAGCTTGAATGCTCTGTATGCTAAGAAACTGAGGGGTAAGGATGAAGCCCCTCCATAAGCACTTTGAATTATTATTAGACTGTAGAGCCCATAATACATAGGATTTCATGAACATTTGCAGACACTATATTTGGAGAGAGATGATCAATGGAAAGTAACTTAAAGTAATTTAAAGCCCCTAAAGAGAATTGGCTACTTCAGTTAATCAGTTAAGTATTGTTTTTCCTTATTAGGGAATACCGAATTATGTGAAAGGTATTGAGGAAAGTTTTTACTGAAGGCCATTTCGACCAAGATAAGGTTTTAGAACAGGGAGGAGATGAGGTGAAAGCATTTGTAGTATGACCCCCTTGTGAGAGGGGAGAAAATGCATGGTGCTACAAAGTTCTGCATAAAGGTTTATGTTCCAGCCCTTATAACCTTTAAACAAAATTCCTGGTAGAACCTTGAAATAATGAAACACACACTATCAATCTGGAGTTACCTGTCAAGAATGACTAGCTTACAGGGAATACATTTCTATCCATTCTACCCATGATTACTTTCACTGCATCTACAAGAGACCTTCAGTCTTTAAGCAAAAAACAAAAAAACAACAACAAAAAACCCCTATTCACACTTTCTAGTCAGAGCATGTTTTCTACGTTGTAAATTAATTCTAGAGCAGTCAAGCCCTGTTTTTCCTAATCAGCCCACACCCAATCTCCCCCAACTCCAATGGCTTAAAAGACCTAGGGGAGAGAGAGAGAGAGAAAGACCGGGAAAGAGAGGGAGAGAAGAAGAGAGGGACAGACTTTAGTAAAGATTATTCTTAATTTGAAAATACAAATTCCCAGAAATAAATCATATACAAACAAAAAGTGAATTTTTACTTCATTGAAAGTGAAATAGTTGTATAAGTGGAAGGTAAATGTAACTAAGTATATAAACCTAAATGATCAAAGAACATTTTTTAAAAAACAAGCATTTCCTAAAACTAGCTGGTTTTTTTTAAACCCATAGTTGCAGCCAAGGGCTTTACTGTCACATCAAGGAAATAATTAACACTAAAATGAGCTTCCTTCACCAACAAAAACAAACATCTCCTGCTTTTATCCTCATAAGCAAAGACAATGTAAAATACTATATCTTTTCCCAAAGTTTCAAATCTTCACAACATGCAACTCCAAAAAGATGCCTCCTCCAAAGCAACTCCTCCTTTGCCAAAACAAACTCAGAAACATGTCACACTGCTCACACTCCCATGGCTTTCTATGTGTGTGCAATTTAAAAGAAAACACAATTTGTGAAATGGATGGCTGGCTGTTTTTTTTCTTTCTTTTCCCAGGTAATGGCATCTGTTACTTCAAACATTTAATGACTACACTGTTTAAAGAAAAACAGAATAAATGTAAATTTGTTTAATTTTGTCAATTTTCTCAGAATATAAATCACTGCTACAATAATTAACTGCAGATTGGGCTGAACTGCTCCAAAGCCATTCCAACCTGCTAATTAAATCTGTTCTCACAACCATAATAAAAATTCTGGGAAACCTTTGGCTGCAGAGCTTGCCGTTCAGGGTAAGAAGAGCAGGAGAGGAAGAAAATTCATTCAGCTTTAATCTGCTCCACCATTTAATCAACAGCAAATGCTAACCAAATGTATAAAACCATACTAAGTAGCTCCATAATGTAGATTTTCTGAGTCTTCCCACATTGCTGAATGAATGGTTCCCAAGTAGCACGGCTTAATGAGATGTTATTCAATATCTACCCAAACTGGGAATTTCAGCAGCCTGGCTCACACTTTCAATAAGAATGACTGTCAAGAGAATACATCTCATGATAAATGCCAAACTGAACTATCCCTAATCGAATGCCCTTACCTTAAAACTTGGTAATACAATTCACATTATGTAACAAGCAGAAAAACATAAGTAAATTTCATAACCGCCTAATGTTTTCATTACCTTTTCTGCAGAGCTTGGTCATTGTTTTAAATACCGGGGAACTAAAGATTGTGATTTACTTAGTATTTCCTCCTGCTGGTTAGTGTTACTTATTTGTTTCAGCAGATCCTGCTCCCCACAAATACTTCCTTCGCCCATTCATGTCTGCATACTTAACATAGATTTAATATTTCTATAGGACAAAGAACACAGAGATTTTTTCTTTGATAGAGGAAAAGGTAGGGAGACAGTTAGGCACCTCAATATTTCCATCCTCATTGTTAAATCCCTATAGCATCTTCCTTAAAAAATAATTTCTCTAAGATTTAAATTTATGAGTTAATATCAGTTACAAACATAAAAGTAATAATCTATGAGAAAAATTAAGCTACACAAAAGGTAAACTGTAAGCTTCTTATGTGCAAGAAAAAGAATTTTTAATTCTGTCACAGCAATTAGTACAGGAAGAATACTTACTACACGTAGGCAAAGAGACACTCAAAATCCAAAACTTTACTTTTGTTCCCCACTCAGTATACCTGAGTAGAAACTGGAAAGCATTTTTTCTTATACAGACATAAAAATTATCTTCTAATAGTAGATTATGGAGAATGAAGTTATGGATATTCAGAAATAGCTACCTTTTCCCTTTAATATTCAAAGACTTTACCTTCTGGCAAGCTAACTCTAAGAAAGTGTCATCAGCTCAGAGGAAGAAGTATTCTTTGTGTCTTAAGTGATATCTTAAAAGTTATTAATTCCAAAGAAGTAATATTGTGAAAAGTTCAATTTAATTACAACAGCCTATACTATTAATAAATTATACTAGGGAAATATGTGTTAAATAGACTTTCAAGAGATTGTCTAGTAATTATCTACTCTTTATGGTAGGAATACACATACACATACAGTTTCTAGGGGATATTTTGTGATATAAATTTTAAACTACTAGTTAACAAAAGAACTTTTGAAACACAACCTATTTAAAGATTTAGAGTTGCCTAAAGAATCATAGGTACATACTATTAAATAAGAATTAAACAAATATTTGTGTAATGATTGCAATACAAATTATTTTGTATAAAGGATATCCTAAATGTAGATTTATATAATTTATTTGGCAATTGATGAAGCATTGCTTTAGTGAAAAACCTTTTATTAATAAACTTTTTCTATGTTTAAATCTTACTTCCCCAATTAGGCTGTAAATTACTTAGGGAAAGAGATCTCTCATTCTTCCCTATGCCTAAAAGCACCTCGAATAGCACCTTAAATGTAGTATGTTTGAGTGAAGATGGAGGGATAGTGGTAGAACTTCTGACTTCACTATCTTCCCTTCCTTACAAAGTATTAAGTATCCACAACTCATTTATATAGATGCTATTTTAAAATGATCAAAGTATTTTACTATCTTCTATCATTCTAGAAATTGTCATTGGATTATAAATCTGGAACTAAAAGTAATTTCAAAGGCCATCTAGTTCAAATACTTCATTTTCAGATAAGAAAACTGAGGGATCCAGAAGTGAAGTGACTTGTTTATCATACAGCTTGTAGTGCTGACTCCAAATTCAATGCTCTATTTATTATAACATGATGCCTCTCATTTTTTCTCAACTTAGTAATATTTCTCTGGATTTTATTAATTATACTTTATTTAAATGAACAAGGTAAATAAAAGAACCTGAGATCTAAAATATTTTATATTATACTGCAAGTCAGGAATATGAACATTCTTGCCCTAGTCTGGTAGCAAAAGTTCTTTCTCATTTTATTTGCTTTGGAGTTTTTCAGGAAAGAGCAAGACCTCTTTAGTCATATGAAAACATAGAGCCGATCTTCCAAATGTTGGTACCTGTTAGTTTAGTCTATATGACATCAACAGCATCAGCAAAGTTGTCATCTATATAAAATTATAAGTACTTCCCATAAATTTTTCTCATTTGATACTCATAAACTTTTTAAGTAGATATTATTAACCTCTTTTTACAGATAAGATGCTAAACATCCTATATAATTAAGTTGATACAATCAACTCAGATTTATAAAGAATTAAAGTCAATTAACTGAGCAACTACTATGTATTTCACACTTTAAGGTGCTCCTACCCACAAAGAATTCCTCTTACTGAGGGAGACGTGAATTAAGTGCATGAAAAAAACACAGCAAATAAAGTTTTAAAAACCTACAATCTGATACAACACAATGCTGAATTATGAATTACATAAAAATCAAGCAATATATAACCAGGTACATTTGTACCTGGTTCCTGATGTACCTGGTAACTGTAGCATCAAAAAACATAAAAGGACAAGAAAAGGGAAAGGAGTCCAAAATAATTTATGATTTAATGATAACTTGGCCTAGATGAGGTTGGGATGCTGATAGGCAGAAAAAGATTGACAACTTGAAAAGAAAATATTTCTGATTAATATGTGCTTCAAAAAAGAGTTAAAATACTAAACATGGTTAAAATCTTTAGAGATGTCTAAGAGGAACAGATCTTAAAGCTCATTTAAGTTCAACACCTTCATTTCGCAGACAAATAAACTGAGGCATAGAAAAATTAACAGGTTTTCCTAATGAAATTAGAATCCATTACCTTGGACTTCTAGTCCAGTGCTCTTTCCACTATACAATACTGCTTCCTAAATCAGAGAAGCAAATTAAAATAATACTGAAGTTACAGCAAATACAATATAATTTTTTTGATAATTTAAAACATACTTTAGGATCTTGAAATACCTAGAGGTCATAATTATACTCCACTTCCAAAAAAATGGGCAGTGAGCTTTTTGGTTGTTTAAATTCTGTTTCAATGGGAGCTCAAAGTGATTAGTAAATGGGCTACATACTTTCAAATTCATTGAACAATGCATTGCATAAATATTTCTCAATTATATATTTTAAAGCTTATTAACAATCATATGTATATAGATTCATTCTTTTGGTAATAAAAGACAGGACCAAATAAATTATTAGTCTACTATTAGACCAGACAAACCTCACCTAAAATCCCCCCTCCAAAAGAATGACCTTATTTCTATCATATTATTTAAGAACCTTATCTCTTTGCTTAATACCTGACGATGGCTGTTTCCTTTTCAGAAATATCTTTGAAAACATTTAAGTGAATTATAGTCAACTTCAGGAGTCCACAGACTACACTTCTGGAAACACTCCTCTAGTTGGCCTTCACTGTTTTTAAATTGAACAGAAATATACAGAAATAATTATTCTGAGCAAGTTTAGAACTTCACCATATTGCCAGGCTTAAATGTCTGTTATCTGTCTTAAAGTAAGTACTTTATTTTACTTGGGATTCAAAGCGAAGGGAACTCGGCAGTCATCAGAATGCCATTAACCCCAGATTCAGTTCAACTCTTGGTCCAACAAATGACCAGGATGGAAAGGAGGCTTTCTTCACAAAAATAAGTTAAAGGACTGGACAGGAGGTAATATAATCAAATGATCAGCCTTTCATTTCATCAGTTAGGCAGTAACAAATAACATAAGAAATTAAACTAAACTTTTACCTTATCCTTTATCACTTGAAAAGATGCATAATTTAGAAAGAAGACTGGTAAGAGATTAGATCCATAGTCCTACTCAAGTCATACCGAATGAGTTCTGAGATTCATCTATCTAGGAGATTTTAAGCCCCTGAAGAGGAGGATCCTTAAGGCTTACAGTTATTTGTTACCCTGTCACTAACAAAGACCCTCAGTAATTATTTGTTGGAGGCACTCTTAATTACTGGATATTAAAAGCAATGCAATAAAAATGACAGGGTATTTTTGGTAGTGCAATGGATAGCATGCTCTCTCTGGAGTCAGGAAGACAACTTCCCGAGTCCAAACTTGGGACACTACTGTGTGACTCTTTGTGTCACTTAACCCAGTTTGCCTCAGTTTCCTCATCTGTAAGATAAGCTGGAGAAGAAAATGGTAAACCACCTAGTAGCTTAGCCAAAAAAAAAAACAAAAAAAAACAAACAAAAGGGGTTAGGCCGAGTTGGAATCAACTGAAAGATAACTCAACACCAACAATAAAAATGTCATCACAAAATCACATTGAGTTTGAAGGAGTTTTTTCCCTTACTTCATCCGGACCATTATGAAACATATCATCTAGTTAAAGAGGCAAAGTATCCTACAAAACAAATGAAATAACGTGCTCAAAACCAAAAGAGATTTCTAAGGTCCCATCTATGTATAAATCTATGACTTTATGACTCTGCAACACTTTCAGCTCTAAATCTATGATATTAAGTCAGCTCTACCACATTCTATACTTATATCTTGTAGTTGATTTTTGTTGTTTTAACTTAATAGCAAAGCTTGCTCTTTAACAGAGATAAAGATATCATCTCACTGGTTCTGAACCAGTATTCTAGCCTGTCAGGAAAACTTTCAATCTTAATTCTCCTTAATTGCTTTTGCATTAAGGGCCCCTTGCCTTAAAAGCACAACAAATACTCTCCAGGACTGCTCTGCAAAAGGCAATACTTATGCCCATGAAACTCATTGCAATTTTTATATCTCCTTGAAGATGAGAAATAAACAACAGTCTGTGTCTCAAAGATCATGCAGGGATTTTCAGTGTTATTTCTCCACATAAAATGTTAATATTAATAAGGCATTTAAAACAAAAACCAAGAGAAAAAAAATATTTTCTAGACTCGGAAAGGGCCTTAGTAATTACTTAAAACAACCTCCCACCAATTCAATAATTTTCATTTACATTTCTCAGGGATGGTCATTGCAACATCTGTTCAAATGCATCCAATGATAGGCTTTGCCTTCACAGATCCTGCTTCTCCCTCTTGGGAGTTTACTCATATGTGAGTATCCTTTATTCCTGGTCCAGCCTTCTCCCTTTAGTTCCCTTTAAATGTGCTGTTTTCCTCCATTAGAATGTCAGCTCTTTGAGTGCAGGGCCTGTGTTAAACTTATTTAGTAGACTAAATTCCCATGTTTATTTGAATGAACTGCTATTAAGAGAGAGAGAGAGAGAGACAAGAAGATATATTATATAGAATGAGTGCTAGCTTTTTAAATCAGAGGGAATCAGAATCCCAACTCTTTGACTTAGATTAAATAAGTATTATACATAACATAATATAGGGTCTATCTGGAACTCCAGGTCTTCATCTGTAAGAGGAGCTGGACTCAGTAACTATTAATATTCCTTCTGGTTGTAAATCTATGTTTTTTTATAATCCTATTGACCTGCATGGCAATTCTATAGACTGTATAGTTCTAAATCTACAAAGACATGTTCCTAAATTAGTCCTCCCACATTTTACACTTATAGGTTTAGATTTTTTTAAATCTAAAAGCAACACTTGAAATTTAACAAGACTTTATAAAGATATCATTTTATTGGTTCTGATACCATCCAGCTGTCCTATATGAATAGATAATGAAAAATGACAAGGTATACTAAGAAAATCCTCCAAGAGCCAAACAACTTGAGCTTTCTAAACTTTTGCTTTGAAATACATCTAACAATGGAGAAATGGAAATAAGATTAGAAGGAAAGAGAAAATGAAAGCAAGTGGAACTCACCCACCTCAGAACAAAATAAAGCAGGCTTCTACATACCAGTGAGAACAGGGGCAATAAAAACTCATGTAAGGGAAAGCCAATCATGCAAAGGCAATTCTGAGCAAAGAACCAGTCTGGTGTACTAGATGGAGAAAATGTAGTGAGAGGAGAGTAGTAAGAAATAACAACAAATGCAAAGTAGTCAGGATAGAAGCTTCTCTGTTCATCTTTAGGCAGCTGGTGTTACAGTGCAAAGAGTTTTGCACCTGGAGTCAGAAGAACCTGAGTCCAAAATCTAACCTCAGACACTAGCTATATGACCCTGGACAAGTTACATATCCTGTTTGCCTCAGTTTCCTCATCTGTAAAATGGGGATAATAATAGCACCTCATAGGATTATTATGAAGATTAAATGAGAAAGTATTTGTGGATTGCTTAGCACTTTGTAGGAGTTACAAAAAGGCTATTTTTATAAAAAGGTCATAATTATTACTGACCCTTTTTTGTTTGCTTTTGCTTTCTCATGGATTTTTTCCCTTTTGGTCTGATTTTTCTTACATGACATGGAAAATATGGAAATATTTTAAAGGATTTTATTTGTATAACTTATATCAGATTGCTTGCTGTCTTAGAAAGGAAGGGGAAAGGAAGGAAAGGAAGAAAAATTTAGGACATAGTTTGACAAAAATGAGTGTTGAAAACTATCTTTACATGTAAATAAAATATTACTAAAATTATTATTAGTGATAAGTTTCTTCATATAAAAAATAGAGATAATAATATTTACTTCATACACTTGAGGTGAGAATCAAATGAGATAACACATATACAATGGTTTATAAACTTAAAAGCACTACCTAAATTCAAACTATTATGAAAGGCAGCAAGATCTACTGAAGAGTCTTCAAATTTAACTTGAAGTTTATAGGAACCATATTGAACATCTTTATGGATTGTTTTACTTAGAAAATCACTTATTAACATTATATAAATTCTATTTTCATTTACTTTGTTAAAAGGGTCCCCAATTACAGTTTGAGCTACTTTGGCAGTACTATGGAGTTTTGCTGGGTGTTTGACAGCTATAATTCAGTGTTCAGAGAAATGGCCTGAAAACCAGGGAGACTTAGGTTCAAATGTCTTTTCTGACAGCAACTGGCTATAAGGACCTGACCAATTTACTTAACCTCTTGTCTAGGACAGGAAGTTGCAAAGGAGGTACACAGAATCCCTTATACCAATAAAATCCGACCCTTCATCCAGTTAGATGGCATGGCATCCTGTCTTGATTCAACTGTCATTAATCCCCAGAAAATAATCAGGGCAATAAATGGAATTAACCAACAAATGCTAAGTGCCTACTGTGGACCTAATCTTCCTCTTTTGTAAAAATGTTGGTAATAATAGTTGCACTAACTCCATCTCATGGGAGTTGTGAAGAAAGTGCTATCAGAACCAAGACAATAATTTCTAGGATAATAACACACTCGAAGACTCAAGAACACTGACTGAGCAATTGAATGATGAAGTCTAATTCCAAAGGTCCAAACTTGAGACATGCTAGTCACTTCCTGACAGAGAGGTGATTCAGGATGAAGAACAAGACATATTTTTGGATACAGACCAGGTGAAAATGTTTTGTTTGACTCAAATATCTGATACAAGGGTTCTGTCTTTTTTTCCTAGTGAAGAATAAGAAAGGAGGTGAGATAAGAGAATAAATTTTTTTGTGAATAGAAAAAAAATTATACTTTTAAAAGAAAAGTGCTTGGTTTTATGAAAATGTTTTGTATAACTTCACATATGCCTTCTCAATGTGGGGAGGGGGGAAGGGAGAAAATCTGGAACTTAAAGTTTTAAGAACAAATGCAAAAAAAGTGCTTGGGAAACTGCAAAGTAATTTGTAAATGTGAAAAACTGTCTTTTACTCTTACACATAACTGAGAAAGATATCGAGGAAATACAAAATACAAAAAAAAAAGTTTACGTTCAAGGATCTTACAATCTATGTAATCACAATGAGAAGATTAGCCAACAATTGCATAAGAAATAGTCAGATTCAGTAATGATAAATGTTAAATAAATGGTTCAGAGATCAATCTTTTTAACATGTGGAAGTTTGAAGAATACTATTTCTTTCACCACTACCCAGTAATAACTGTTTCCTCTTTGAACCTCTACCCACTCATATTTCTCTTACAAATTTATATATAATTTTATATCAATATTACTTGTAAAAACAGAGCTGTATAGAAGAAAGAATAAGCTTTGTCTTAATCACATATTTTCTATGTATCTATTGAATATAGAAAGGATAAGGAAGAAAAAAAAGAGGAAGGATAGACAAATAAAGATGAGGGCAAGGGAAAGAAAGGGAGAGAAATTGATATTAATATACTGTTTAAACCATCCTTTTCAATAGCCTAGTGGTTTCATTTGTATTACATGATCATTCAATTTAGAATTCTGATTGGACTACTTAGCCACTGCTAAAAGCTCTTCATCTTTCTGTTTATTCTTACATCATCAAAACTACCATGAATAGACTAGTAAAAACAATCCACCAGTGGAGATCATTCTGTGGATTAAGAAGGGGAGGACTGTAGGTTCCCAGTCACAAAATTTATGTTGAAAGTACAATTTAATTGACATAAAATAGCTAAGATACTAAAAGGTTTTCTTTTTATATTTTTTATATTTTGATTTTTTTTATATTACTGGAGCATATAACAAACCTGAGCCTACAGACTATCAACAAAACAGCTAAATTAATTTTGCAATTAATGAAATGCTTTTACTTTTGTCTCATAAAACTGGAATTTCTGTTAAAAATTATATACTGTTTAAAAAAAAAGGAATTGTGTCATATCAACAATTCTCTACCAATAGAAAATGCTCTATTAAAGCACACCCACTGGCACACCTTTCCTCTTGAACACCCACTGTATAGTTTCTAATGATCTTCCCACAGGGATCTTTAAAAGACAGATTTGTTGAGTTAAAGAAACATTCTTCTGAGAGAACTGTACATTCCCAGGATTCCACTTGTGATTATGGTGAAGGTGCTTTTAAGCCTCAGCCCCCGCAATGGTTAGCAACACAAATTCAAAAGGAGGGTCAAGAGTGTATGAATTTGTTGGGTGGAGGGTGGTAATGGAAGGAATGGTGACAGTGGGAAGGAAATGCAATTATTTTGGGGGGTGGTGATGAGAAAAATAAAGTTATGCGTAGTGTCAGCATCCATTTGTGAAGACATTCTCCTGTATAATTGAGGTCCTCTTGCTTCTCCTTGGAATGAAAAATGAATGGAATTAGCATGCCAATGCATCTTTGCTTAAAATCTAAGTGAAACTTCTGCATAATTACTCAGCAGAAATCTTTTTAATATACTAATTTATTTAAGTTCATTGAGGCAGAAAAGCAGAAAATTATTCCTTACTAGAATCAAAATAAAAACAGACCTGGCCCATATCTGAGTGATAGACTTATATTCTGGTAATACCATTAATTATCAAAAGGTCAAGAAGACAGAATGAAAACCCTTATACTGAATTACTAACTCAGTAACAAAGCAACTCTTCACTGACTATAAGCACTTGAGTTGCTTCCATTATTCCATATATCACCACTAATGTCTTTTGAAAAATCTTAATTCAAAATGCCTGCTATGTTGGCTAGTACACACTAGCGCTGTCTCTCTGTCTCTGTCTCTGTCTGTTTTTCTGTCTCTCTGTATTGCGGGCTATTTATTCCCAATCTTTCCCCCATTTTCACTTTTAAGCCCAATTCCCCAGCCCTAGCAGCTGCTAGAAGCCATCCAAACACTTTGATTCTAGCCGGAAATCCAGTATGGCAACCCCAACTTCATAGATCTGCTGCCAAGAGCAGATGTCAGAGAAATGCAGCTGGGATCCTCCTCCCCAGAGAAATACTGGGTACAAATATTAGATTTGAATATAGAACTCACCACCATAATAACAAATGGCTGTCAACAAGCAAGGCTTCCTTGTACTACTATTAACTTTATTAAAAATAAAAAGCCCCCTCAGATTAAAGACCTAAAAGAGCCACTGGACTTTAATAACTGGCATCTTATAACCTTCTGTTTTCAGTTATCAAAGTTTCTTCCATTAGAACTTTTAAAGAAGATGAATACACAGGAAATTATTCCTTGGTTCAGTTTGCATTTTTTCCCTGAGAGGCCAAACATATCCACTTAATGCACTGTGTAGACTCATGAGCACCCTCCTCCCCAACAACATGATTTCCGTAAAAGTTGCACGGAAGGAAGCAAAGATCTTTTCCTTTGTTTATGAAGGAGATGCAAAAACAAAAACCAACTTCTGCTCAGTAACAAAATTAAATAGAAGCCTGGCTGCCTAACATGCCTAATGTTCCCACACAGCATTTTCCCACCCACCTGATATCCTTGAGCGGAAGGTCTAAGCAAGGACAGAGGGATCCAGTGTACATTTCCTGCTACTAACTGGGGGGAGATGTGGAGGGAAAAGATGGTGTTATTAATGCAGGAGGAAAAGGATTAAAAAAAACAAGCATCACTGCCCCCTCCAAAAAAGGGGAATGGGCAAAGCATGTATTCCTAGAACACCATTTGAGACTGACAGTTTTATGTAAAAATGTGCTTTTTAATTGTTAAGCAAAGAAACTCCATCCCACTCTATTCCATAACCATATATATTTATACTTTTTTTTTCATTTTAAGAAAGAAAAGGAAGGAATTGGGAGTTGACATCAGGCTTACCCATTCTTTGCTCAAGTCAACAAACTTGCAGGTACCATCAACTTATACGGTTCATTGGCCAAATGAATTTTGTTTATACCAACAGTTTATATAAATATATATGTGTGCATGTATACATACCAAACATATAACAGCATACCCACTCACACCTAAAAAAAGAGCTAGAAGCTTTTCTTTAAGCTATTGAGAACTATGCAACATGCCAATAGGCAGCACTGCCATCAACCAAACAAAATCACTGCCTGCAATGATGATAAGATGGTGGGGAGGAGGGGAACCTCATAATAAAATTTTAGTGCAGAAGGGACTCTTCACAGATCATTTTTTTCCAGCCCTTCACTGTACTACAAAGAAGCTGAGACCAAGAGGGATAAAATAACATTCACAGTCATACAGCAAAATAAAAACAAAACTGGAACTAAAATGATAAGAGCTGAGGTCTGTATAGTATTTCACTTTTTTTTTTTTAACAAAGTAGTTCCCCCAAAGCAATTCAATGAAAATGGTAATTATAACTATGATTTCTCAGATGATGAAAATAAGACCTGGAAAGATTTCACAACTTACCTAAACTTATACAGCTATGAAGGGGGAGGTGGGGAAGAGAACTGTATGTATTATGCACCTATGCAGGCACTGTGCTAAGCACTTTACAAATATAATCTCGTTTAATATTCATAACAAATCTGTGAGTGGTGCTATTTTTACTCCCATTTTATAGATGGGAAAATTAAGTGACTTGCTTAAGATCATACAGATGGCAAATGTCTAGTAAGGCCCAATATGAATTCATATTCCTGACTTCAAGTAAAGCATTCTAATCACAATAACACCTAGGCTGCCCACTATTAAGTATCAGAACTTTGGATCTAAATCTTTCTTGACTCCAAATCCAATCTTTCTACTAGATCCTCCTGGCTCTCTTTTTTTACATATAGTTTTTTTTCCAATTAACAGTCACATTAACAAATTTCTATACTGTTACAATTTCTCATGCTTCTTTTTAAAGGTCTTTACCTTTTCCTGAATGGAGTCACTGTTTTGCAATATGATCCCTCTTATTGTTGCACAAGAAATAAAGGTCCTTCCAAAAAACCCTACCGGCCAATCCTACCTTAACTCCACTGTGTTTCAGGACACTGCAGATGGAAACCTGTTCATTTTGGACAGCTCCATTCCTGACAGATCTGTTTGAACACTTCAGTGTTTTAACTCCAAATGATATTTAAGTGTCCTGCCAACAAATGGCCCCTGTTTAATGTTACTTGTGTCACAGATGGAAAAGCTTTCTCTCACTATCAAATTTTCCTGCCTCCAATCTGCCTCCTGCAGGCAGTAAAAGTAGTATAACTAGGGGATGCTGGTTGTGGAGTTAGATTCCAATTCCCTCTCTGAGAGTTAAAGCTATGTGATGAAAAGCAAGTAAGGTAGCTACCCTTTCTGAGCCTGTTTCTCTATCTGCAAAATGGATATTTTACATACATTAAAGAACTCTTGGTAGAGTAGTAAACTGATCCAACCATTCTGGGGAACAAAATGGAACTAGACCCAAATAGCTATAAAACATGCATGACCTTTGATCCATGAATACTTCTACTAGATCTATAGCCCAAAGAGATAAAAAGAAAAGAAAAAGACTCTATATGTATAAAAATATGGTAGCTCTTTTTGTGATGGTAAAAAAAATTGGAAACTAAGGGGATACCTATCAATAGGGAATGGCTAACTAAGATGTGGTACATTACTGTAATGATTCAATATTATACTATAAAAAATGACAAGGGAGATAGTTTCAGAAAAAACACGGCCAAGATCTATATGAACTGATGCAAAATGAAGTGAACAGAACCAGGAGAATATTGTACACAGTAACATTTTGATGATGATCAATTGTGAAAGTCTGGCTATTCTGATCAATACAATGATCCCAGACAATTCCAAAGGGCTCATGATGAAAAAACTGCTATGTACCTCTATAGAAAGAACTGATGAATTTCGAGTGCAAACTGGCTTTCTTGCTTTCTTTGTTTTTTAGCTTTGTTTTGTGATATGGGTAATATAGAAATTTGTGTATGATTTCACATGTATAATTGATATATTGCTTGCCTTCTCAGGAGATGGGGGAGAGGAAAAGAGACATATTCTGGAATCCAAAATTTAAGAAGAAAAGAATTTTTAAATAAATTATAAAGTGATTAAGATAAAAATTTTAAAAGTTATTTCTCTTTTACAAAGCAACAAACTCTGTACTAATTCAGTACTATTACTCTATATAAAGTCATAAAGAAATAACACTCAGTGGGAAGAGATGAAGATGACTTTGTTATAAAAAGACTTTACTATTTTGATGAGTTCACAATTGGAATGGAGATCATGGAAAGTAATTGGGAATTCATTCCATCATAGATCACAGATTTAGAACTGAGAAGGGATATTATAGACCACCTTATCCAAATCCCTCATTTTACAGATAAAGAAACTGAGTGACTTGCCTGAAATCACATAAATAATATGTAGAAGAGCTTTGATCTGAACCCAGGTTTTCTGATTTCACATGCTTTTCTTTGTCTGTCATTGCCAGATAGTTTAGTTAATTGGCTAAATATATAAACAAAGTTCCAGGTCAGTTGGCTTGGTAGATAAACAGTCCTGGGATTATAGGAAAAGGGAACTCTCGAAAGGGTCAGAAAGAATGGCCACAAGGGGGATTGGAAATGCCTGTTATTCAGAGGGCAAATTGCACTCAAACCTCAGGTTTCTTTGGGTTGTTGGGTGGTTGTTTTTGTAGAAATCACTTGCCTTGATGGAAATTTTGGAATTTGGAAATTGGTGGACAATTTTTGGATTCATTGGATCATATACGGCTCGAAGACTTTTTTTAATGAAGGAACAGGAATTCAATTCCCAAAACATCTGAAGGAAGGGATTACAAGACACTTAGTTATGGTCAGATGGCTAGAAGAAGCTGTATAGCATCTTTCATACCCTGAAACTAGGGAAGTGGGAAGATCTGCATAGTCCAACAGGCCACGTATATGGAAGAAAGGAATAAATCTTAGTGGACAAAACCATTAAATTCAGGGTTTCCCTTCATATGGAGACATTCTGGAATAAAAAGAAGGGAATGGATAAATGGGCTGACCTTTAATTTTTACCGAGTTCTCTGAGAAGTACAGGGGAGATGTATAAAATAGAAGTACAGAGACTGAGAGGATCCTAACAACCTCTTTCTATAAATATCCAAAAGCCCAGGCAGAAGATCAGTGCATCTCTAGATACTTACAACTGGTAGGATATTCTTCTATCACCTTGGCTGTGAAAAGAGGAAAAGGGACGGATGGGGACGGACGGACACACACACACATACATACACACAACCCATTCCGAAAGGAGTTCAGATGGACATGGCCTGACATTCAGTACGAGCACATATGACAAAACCTGAGGCCACTGAACTTAGAATCCAGACCAAGTTCATAGACTAAAACTAGCTAGCAGGGCCCTCAGAAGCCATGTGGTTCAACCCACTGTGGATCCTCTCAAGAATCTCTCTAATTTCAACAAGAGCACATTCAGCCTTCTCCTTGAAAGACTTTTCTGATCCTCAATTTGTCTATCTGTAAAATAAGAGTAAATAATATTGATTTTACTAAAGTTGTTGCACCTTGCAGACTACAAAGTAGTATCTAAACGTGTGCTCTTGTTTTTATTTTATACTGAATTCTTTGCTGCTACTTCATTTACATTAGAGACAAAGAAAATGTGCCCCAAAACTAAGAATGGCTCCCAAATCTAGCAATCAATTGAGAACAAAATCCTTTGCTCATTACTGCTCAGACTTGGACATATCAGGCTAGATTCCCAGACCCCTTAAAACAATGTGAGGGTTCCATCTTGGCAAGTATTATTCTTCCCTAGGTAGAAGTAGCAAACACCTGGGATCTGAGGAGAAGCCAAGAAGCCCAAGCTGGCTTCAGAACACAAGGGCTTAACTTATACAAATTTCCAGATGCTTAATAGATTGCTCATATCCAAATGCATGCTACTCCCTCTTAACACAACACATGCGTGGGGTCTCATATTAGAAAATTAGGCAATGCCCCAAAACCAACTGCTGACTCACTGAACTATTAATGAGTCATGGGTCCCTACCTGGAGGGCTCAACTGGTTAGCAATCTACAAAAAAAACTGAAAGACAGCTTTTCATTTCAAACAGTGGAAATACCTGGGCAATGAACCTTGAAATGATGCATTTGGTAAACTACAAAGACAGTAGGGGAAATGAAGAGTTGTTATTAATACCCCTTGCCTTTATTATAAATATCTGACCCAGTACAAAAGGGGAAAAATCTTTCCACTGTTTGTCAATAAAGTGAGCAATTTATTCTCTTCTCATCAGAAAGTTCTGATCTGCTATTTTTCTGATTTCTCAATTTGGAGTTGGGATGAAAGGCAACTAACTCTAGGATTGCTGGTGCCAGTCAATGCCCTTTTAATTGAAATTAAGCTGCGCCACCAGCTAAGTCAGCTTCCAACATGGCTGGGCTCACCGCCTTCATAGATTTCCTGGCTGCAATCACAGTGATTTGAGCAGACCACAAGCTGTTTATCCTGATATGTTAAAAAGTGCTAGAGATAGAAGTTTAGCAGTTATTTTTCTGTATTTACCTGAAATCAAGTAATGGAAATTCCACTGAGCAAACAGCCACTGAAAAAGCAGTTGGAATAAAAAACACACAAATACAATATTTACAGGACAAGGTTGAATCTATAAGAAAATTTTCAAACCTTTCAGAAGTTTTTCATGATAATATGCTTTGATAGTGGCTAACACTAGGTAGATAAAATGGCAAAGTGGTCAAATCTGAAAAATTAAGGAGAAAGAATACAAGCCCAGTTTCTACCATTATGTCTTCAATGGATTCTCAATCTCTGCAAATTAAGACACAGAGACTTTTAGAAGGGGAGGAGGGGGAGATTATCCTGCTCATTTGCCAATGACCATTAAACACATCTGCAGCATATCAGTACTTTGAGACCTGACAAACCTTTGCCTCATTCAAAAATCATATCTGCACATTTCTGCCTACTTTCAGGAAAAACAAACAAAAAGAGGTAAGCAGCACTAGATATAAAATAATACTCTTCTAACTGAAAAGTTACAGTTTTAGATAGACTGTATAAAATTTTAGAGTATCTGTCTCTTTACTAATAATGCTCCAAGGCTTAAACAACTGTCACTTTTCTATCCTAATGTTTAGTAGATTTTTATAAATAAGAAAACGATTAGAATAGCCACATAAAGTACTTCTCCCTCTTGAATTAAATACTGCTGATATTTTTCTGCTATAGATTAGGCATGCTACATAAAAACAGGCACTTTAAAAGGTGTTGCAAATGCCAGATTAATTCATACTTTTTAAACATTTTTTCTTTCCCAGCATGTTTTTTTTGTCTATTTTAAATCATATAGCCTCCTTCCCTACCATGAGTTTAAATTTTTCTTTTAGAGAGTCATCATGATTCTTGTTACCTATGACTGTGATTTAGTTTATATTTTAAAATAATCTCCTTAGTTCTTATCCTAATGTCAAAGGGAGATATTTCATTTTTTCTAATTTAGCAATTATCAAGAGAGACTCTTGTATTTCATCTATATTAGAGGGATTGCTATCTTGGGGAGGGAAGACGTTAAAGGAGAGAGAAGAAAAATTTATAACAAAGTTTTACAAGTGAGACTCTTGTAATGCTTACAATATTTTAAGAATCTTACTCAGGATGTAATCACAGTGATAAATACTTAAGTAGAAGCAGGGTAGAGACATCAACAACTATTTGTCAAACATCTAACTATGTGCAAAGCACTATAGGGGAAAACAAAAAAATTCAGTGAGAGGGTGTTACAAAAATAAATATTCTAATTAGGAAACCACCAGAAGAATCAAAAATGGAATTCTTTAATTTAAAAAACAAGCATAGAGAAAAGATGTCATATTTCTTTATTTTCTGGTAATAACTAAAAATTATGCCCTAGTAATAAAAAATATAGCAAGGAACTAGAAATTGAATGGATAACCATCAATTGGGGAATAGCTGAGCAAGTTATGGTATATAACTTATATAATGAAATATTTTTTATTCTATAACAAATGCTGAGTCGGGTGATTTCAGAAAATCCTGGAAAGATTTACATGAACTGATTCTGAGTGAAGTGAGCAGAACCAAGGAACATTACACATAGTAATAATAAGATTATAAGATGATCAACTGTGACAGACTTGACTTTTCTTAACAATAAAGTTATTCAAGGCAATTCCAATAGAAAATGCCATCTGCATCTAGAGAGAGAACTATGGCGAATGAATATGGATCGAAGCATAGTATTTTCACTTTTTTTTGTTAGTTTGCTAGTTTTTTCTTTCTCATTTTTTTCTCTTTCGGTCTATTTTTATTGCACAACATGACAAATATGGAAACATGTTTAAAAGAATTGCACATATTAATCTATATCAAATTGCTTGCTATCTTGGGGAGGGAAAAGGTAAGAGAAAGAAGGAGAAATATTTGGAACATAAAGTCTTACAAAAATGAATGTTGGAAACTATCTTTACGTGTATTTAGAAAAATAAAATACTATTGAAAAATTTTAAAGAAGAATATTACACTAAAATATTATCAGCAAAGAATATATATTTATATGAAACAGCATGGAATACTAAGTACTGGACTTTTAGTCAAATAGACCAGGATTCAAATTCTGTCTCTGACCAGGAACAAGTAAAATACTTTAACCAAAAGCATCTCCCCTAGGATTCATCTAGGTCATAGTTAGGCTTCAATCTGCAATGGCAGATGGAATTCCCACATAAGTTACCCACATTCATGAAATTCAGAGGACTTTCACATATGGTTTTTCAGAATTTTTTTTCCTAGTGGAGTTCATGGATTTTGTCCTGTTCTACTACCTCACCCAGGATTAGAAGTTTTTTATAATTTATATGTTATATAAATTATATATATATATATAATATATATAAATTATAGTTTATAAGTTTATAAAAACTGAATAAACTGATATGGCCTACCATTCTGTTTACTAGATAGCATTTTTTTAAAAATCAGTGACAAAATTTTTTTAAAATCAACTTTTGTTAAGTAATACAAATACAATTAATGAATTAAACTTTTTACAATATTTCTTCTTCACATGAAAAGTCCTACTGTGATGCTTCATGCTCATGTGGAGCTAATCCTGGAAATAGCCTCAGTAGGCTGAACTACTACATACAGCACCAGCTCTGGCAGAACTAACTAAGCTGGGGAGGCTTCACATATAGATGAACTGTAGTTCTTCTGTCTGAACACTGGTCTAACTGCCTTTGAAAATGCTCAACAACAGAAGAAGATATGAGATGACAGGTTTTAGTTTCAGGGTTGGGGTTGTTTTTCTCCAGAGGAGGGAACACCCCATTCTGCCCCACAGATCAAAATCAAGAACTTTTGAATTCTTCCTTTAATAGAAAATACTTCTTTTCTTAATATTTTAATAGAAAATAGCTTCCATTTATTTAATAGTTCACTTTTCCAGTACTTTACATGCAGAAGATGTGGCTAATGATAAGTAACAATTTAAAGTAATCTCTACAGTAACTTGGGTGCAATGCTTTCCTCCCATTTCAATCAAGCATGGTTCATAGAGTGACGGATCTTGCAACAGGATCATCAGAATGCTTGCAGAACACACAATGATACTTTAAATGTCAATTATAGTGTCTAAACACTGTAACTATACTTGAATTATGCAGATCTTGCATTGTGCTCCCTCAGGGGTGAGTGGCCTTTCTGTACTTATCAAAAGAAGAATGTGCACTCACATATCCAGACCCAAGGACCAAGTAAATTATCCTGAGTGAAGAACCAACTTTAGATTTAAAAGGTATTATTTCCCTACTATAAATGAAATCAAAATGGGATCAAACCAATAGGTTCTTGTGGTTCACATTAATTTTTCCCCTCCTTCTCCACAGTTTACTAGTACCTCATAATGGCAAGAACACAAGGAGGAAAGCTTCCGTTTTACAGGACCAATCATCAGACATAGCTGATTACTTCCCTAATATGATTACTGGCAGGCAATATCCTCCTGGTCATTACCACTTAAACGTCTGCTGAGAGTAATCAACATGATATTTTAACAACTCTGATCTGATTGCCAAGGTTCTGATCATATTAAGGGAAGGATTACCTGTGACTAAATCAAAATGAGGAGAAAATAAGGGGATTCTGGAGTGGCTCAAATGAACACATTAAAAACACCATTCTACATAATTTAGTACCTTATGCTTTCCAAACTTTTCATGCAGAAGAGTTCCAACCAACAACCCTGTGACATATGATAGATATTTATTACTTGTAAGAAACTGAGGCCTCAGACAAAGTTAAAGACTTGCCAGGATTATATAACTAATTCAGATGCAGAGATTAAACTATAACCCAAATCTGCTGACTTCCAGTTTAGTCATCTCTCACCTTAACCATATTGTTCAGACACTATGTCCCTGTGAAACCAAAGTAAATTATTTACTAAAAATCTTAAAAGTTGTGTGATCACCACCTTACATGTGGGAGAAACTAATCCTTACAAATGGGTTTAGACTTAACTCCTATTTTTCCCCCCTTTTTATGTAATAACAATCCAAGAATGCTGCAGGACTGACAATACAACTTTTCACCACAACCACCATCCATTTTGGTAAAGACATATACATCCCCAACCAACAAGCCTTACACAATTACTAAGTGTAAACACAGTAACATTTTTTTTCATGCAACATGCAAAGCTTAAATAAAGTAATCTTTCTGGCCCCAAGCATGTGTATATATATATTATATTACACATATATGCAAATACATTTATAGAGTCTAACTGAGCCGAACAGCAGTTGTAATAATAACACATTAATGTTTCCTTACACTGCCAGGTCTAAGATGTGAAAAGAATTACAACTGAGATCTACCATTAGGAAACTAAGCCTGAAATGGGAGGCATACTGACTCATTAAATGAAACAGCCACCTGGATTACCAGAACTATTTACTTTTACATAAAGAAAGAAGTCGAGGAAGAACAGGGTGAAGGGAAGCAGATAAAATCAGTTTATTTAACTCTTACTTTTCTGACAGTGGTTTGTGGTCCAGCAGCGGTAGTTGTACTCATTATTAATGGTTGTCTTTTCACACAATGGCTTCTCTTCCATTGTCCCTGGACAAAGGTCCCCACACTCCTTGGGAGATTTATTTCCCACAATATAGTTGTTAGATACAGCATCCAGAATCAAAGACCAGTCCACAGTGGAGAGGTAACAGAGGTCTGAATTCTTCTCGATTCTGATGGCCCCCCGAGTGATATTCCTAAGGTTATACAGCCCGATCTCTTTGAGATTTGTCATCTCAAAGATCACCAGAGCATAGTTATAAAAAAGGTTTCTCCCTCGGATGACCGTAAGGTTAGGGAAGAGGTCACTAAGGCTCTCCAAGCCTGCCACACGAAAAAGCAGCAAGTAGTCAGTGATGACCGTGAGCTTTGGGAATCGGAAGTTCCTGTAGTCTTCTGCCTTAGAGATCAGTAGAATTCGGAGGTAGCCCTCAATCACCGTGCAGTTTTCTAATCGCTTCAACTCCTGGATTTCATTGCGAATGTCAATGTTTGGCCCACAAACTAGAAGTAAAAAAGAAGAGGGGGAAAAGCATGTCATTTTTTAGTTACAGGAAATATTTTCTCTGAAAACATTACCAACCCTACAATGTGGTCACTCTTCTAAGAAATCCACTTTTTTAAATAAAGAAATAAAAATATAATTATTGACCAACTTTAGCCATGGAACTGAAAACTTACTCTTACTTTCTGAGTCCTTCAACTTAAGTTGGTAGTCAAATACATGCTACATACTTTCAAATAATAACATAATGCACTATTTCTTAAGTAGGAAAAAAACTCAACACCATTGTAAATATTATCAAATATTGCACAATTCCAAGTAACCAACTAGGCCAATAAGTGATCGAAATATCCTAGAAATGGGGTAATTTAAGTGGGGGCTGAAAGTCTGTTATGCTGTATTCTTTTATTAATTAGTTCATACCCTGTCGCCCCATTTTCTCCCTTGGTGCATCTATGGAGGCATGCCCTACATAAATTTATTCAGAATGGATTTTCATAACACCAGGAATACAGTATATACAAATCCCATGGTAAAGGATTAATGGCTATGCCATTCTCCTGATTCCTCATTGCTATAACATTGCTTCTATGAAACTAACTGTCCCTTCAAATGATGCTTTACCTGACATCACATTTTCTCAGATTTAATTATGGACATTAGGTAATGTATACCTATTTTACATCTAACTCAAAACCAGGATCCAAAAATTTTTTTTGAAAAAGGTTATGATGTTTATAGCACATTTGTAGTACTTTTAAGTGAAGAATCAATACCTTTCCTCTTTAACCTTCATACCATCTCTTCTTGGCATTTTGAGAAGTGATACCATCAAAAATTAATACTAAATCTTTTTAGGATTGTAGCTGCTTTCCCCTAATTCAAAGTAAAGCACTTTGTTGCATGCTGTGGTGAATATGGAGAGGTACCCAACTCCCTCTAGGAACTTCCAGTCTAATAAGGGAAATGATAATAACATTTATACAGTGCTTAAGGGGCAGCTGGATAGTAGACAGACCTGGAGTCAGGAGAAATTGAGTTCAAATCCAGTCTCAGACACTTTGCTGTATAATCTTGGGCAAATCATTTAATTTGTTTGGCTGAGTCTCCTCAAGTGTAAATAGGGAGTAATAATAGCACCTATTTCAAAACACTTGTTTGTAAGCTTTGAATTAGATACCATTTGTAAAGTACTTAGTACAATGCCTAGCACATACTAGATACTAATCAAATGTTTTGCAAATCATTCTACATGTTATCTCATTTGACACTCAAGAACTCTGTAAGGTAGGCAAAATGGCTATTATACTCATTTACCAATGTGGAAACTGAGGCTTGGCAAGGTTTTGTGGTTTGCACATACTCATAAAGCTCTTAAGTTTCAAAGATGGGCTTTGAACTCAGATATGTCTTTTCATTCCAAATTTCCTAGCTTTTTCCCACTATCTCATGTTGCTTCTCAATACACAGTTCATAAGTTACTACAATCTAATGATAGTAAATTTAGAAATGGGAGAGATCTTGGAAGTAATCTAATTCAAACCCTTCCTGTTAAAAATTAGGTCAGAAAGATAAAATAACCACACAGATATTGGGTGAAAAGTTATATGAGTGGTAGGGCAGAAAAACCTATGAGAGTTCAAAGGGGACGGGGAAGCAGCTAGAGTGATCAAAGAAGGTCTCTCTCTCTCTCTCTCTCTGTCTCACACACGTGCACACACACACACACACATGAGCACGTGAACTTTTGATTTGGATCTTGAAAAACAAAGAAAGATAACTGGAAAGAAAGGAAATAGAGATGGGGAAGAGCATGAGCAAGACACACAAAGGTGGGGAAGTACTAGGGCATGAGGCTCAAGGAAAGCCAAGGGGTCAGATTGCAGAGAACACAAGTATCAAGTAAGGACTTTGGACTTTTTCTTCAGGAGACAAAGTCAACACATATTCCTGAGTAAGATAACTGAAATCTTTGATACTTTCACTGGTAGAGGAATTAAGTCCCTGTCATAGCCTAGGGGGAGTAACATATGGGGTAAGGTATAAGGACAAATTAGAAGAGGCTGGTTCAGATTTTATTACAGTAGTCCAGGGGTGGGGTGGGGATGAGAGAAAGAAGAGAATCATAATAGGGGGCTGAGTTAAGGCAGTAGCATCTGGGAAAATTGGAAGGATGAATGTGAGTGAAACTGAAGAATCAACAGGTTTTGACAAATATTAGGAGTCAAGAAGAGAGAAGGAATAAAATAAACTAGAATCATAGTAAACTTGAGAGTTTCTGAAAGATCATTTAATTTACCTTATTTTAAAAATGAGAAATCTGAAATATAAAAAAGTTGGGAGTAGAAGTAGATGTAGAAATGAAGTCTTTTGACTGTCAGTCTGATGTTTTATCATTCTACTAAGATTTCAAGCCTTCCTGGTATGTTTATTGAATAACAATCTGCTACTATCTACACAATAAATTGTGTTAAGTACTGAGATACAAAGATTAAAAAAGCAATGAAGTCTCTAGTCTCAAGGAGCTTATATTGGGAGACTAGGAATGGGAGGAAGTGGAGGTGGTGATATATACATAAATATTTATACTAAAAGATAAAAAAATGATAATATGCAAAGGTAAGGTCAGAAAGTAAATAGTCTGCAAATTTCAGGAATGGAAGAATTGCTTCTTGAAGAGTGAGATTAAAGAAGGACATGTCTACTCTGGAGAGGCTGATCATCATGGAGGTGGTGGCACTTACCTGTCTGTCTAGCTCACACTTTCAGGAGTCTATGGACAGAATCAAAGAGATAATGGCAAGGAGACTTTTAAGTATAAGAACCAAATGTCAAAAGTCACCAGAGATCAATTAATGTCTTTAAGAGCAACAGAAGTAGATAAAGCAAGGCATCCACAATAGATAAATCCAGGTCTTTAAATAAAGAATTACATAAACAGGATCAAAGAGAAGGATTATTAAAGTCAGCAGTCTTTGCCAGTATAGTTTCTTCAACTTCTGGTCCCACATGCAACGACTCTAAACAGTCAGTCAAAATGTCATTACTCTAGACAAGAGGCTTCAAAAACTCCACCTACATGCTGCTGAACCAGGTTAAAATGTAAATGGGAAATATTTTGAAAAATAAACAGAGAGAATATTACATTTTAAAACTAAGTCAATATGTGCCCTACAGGGATCCTTCTTATTAGGATTGGTGCCTTTATATCTAATTGATACCCTTGTTCTAAACCAAATAAGTACTTTGTTTTATATTTTCTTAATTCCATAGTCTTATCTGCTATTGCTTCCCCCATAAAATTACCTTGTATTTATCTTGTATATATTTTGTATAAATATGTATGTGTACAAGTTTTCTCCCCTCACAGAATATAAGTTTCTTGAGGGCAGAAATTATTTGATTTATGTCTTTGTAACTCTTGCATCTAGACTACATATATACATGCACATATACAAATAATAGGATATTAATAAATATCATTGATTGATTCTTATGTAACATATTATAGCTGTCTGTGTTGGTATTTAATCTTTTTAGTATATTGTAAATTGTTTAAATGTAGTGATTGTATCTTATCTAACTATATATCTTTCCCAATACCTAGCATGTTGTTTTGTACACAGTAAACACCTAATAAACCTTTCTGATATTTTCTATTCAGAATAATGTTAAAATAGAAAGTCACGCTAGATTAACTTCTTGTTGAGTCATTTCATTTGGGGTTTTCTTGATAAGAATGTTAAAGTGGTTTGCCATTTCCTTCTCTTGTTCATTTTACATATAAGGAAATTGAGGCAAAGAGGGCTAAGTGATCTGACCAGGGTCACATAGCCAATTTGAACTCAGAGATATGAGAATTCTTGACTCCAGGTCTGGTGCTCTATGTACTTTATCTACAATGCTGACTAACTACCCAATGAACTAAATCAATTAGAAGGCTCCAAATGCCAGACCTCCAATGTTATGTTGTTTTTTTTTTCCATGAGGCATCAAGATTTTTGAAGAAGGAACCAAAGAGAAGGTTATTTCTGCAGTGTTAAAATGAATATTCAATGAGGGAAAGAGACAATAAGCAGAGATCATCTAAGAGACTATTAGAATAGACTGAGAATAGAATGATCACAATAAGTACCATAATATCAGTAGGACAAGTACTCAATAGGACTATGATTAGAGGATTAGAGACTTTTTCTGTTAGAATCACAGAATTTCAGAGCTGAAGAAAACTTTGAGATTATCTGGTCCAGTCCTCCTATTCTACTAAGAAACTGAGAGGTTTAATGAAGAAAACAGAGAAGTTTAATGATTTGCTCACAAACACACAGTTCACTACTTAGTTGATAAAACTGGAATTAAATCCCTATATCTCAAGTTCTACCACATCATATTAGCTGTCAAATGAAGTTACTTTTTAAATTCCTATCCAGGCTAAAAGAATTTTTTTGAATCCATTTATTTTAGCATTGAGATCTATCAGGAATATTCAACAGTCACAAAAACAAAACAAAGCAAAATAAAATACCACACATAGCATATTACTTATGCCAGAATACTTATTTATTTTTGTGTCAGATCATGTTGAATCATGTTATAAAGTATTAGGTATCTAAGCCAGTCAATGCATTTGAAATCATTATGTATAGACCATGAAAATCTACTATCTAAGCAGAGAGCCTCAAGATTAATAACTTATTTTCCTGATATTTTACATATAGAACAAAATGCTCACATGGGGAGAAGAATCTTTATTTCATTTCATTCCCTCTCTCCTCTCCAATCCTTCACAACTTACATAAATCTACATTAAAGCAAAACATTAGAGTAGAACTCTTTGTTAAGAGACCACATTATAAAGGTTTAACTGTTGTCTATACAGACTGACAAGAGTAGACTCCAAAATTGACACTTTTTTTCCATTTAAAGAAAGAAAAAACTATCAACTCATTCCCTAAGGGAGGTATGGAGGAGGTTGGAGTGGAAGGAAGAACACAAGGTACAAGAAGCTGAGCCTGACATTCAGTTGGTTTTGGATTCTGTGACACTGTAGGCCTTTAGGGCATTTTGTGACATTGACCAAAAAAAAAAAGGAAAAAAGAAATCTCTGACCATGAGGGATAACTGGCAAACAGAAAGAAAGCAAGGGATATAGCATTTTGCTTGAGAAATCTAATGAAAAGAATCTTTAAAAATGCTTTTGTCATTCAGGGAAAATTGAATATTATGTCTTTCCTATAGTTTTCAAGCAAAAAGAAAAAAATTATACAAATAAGTCAATATATGAAAAGTATTAGAATGCAAAGCCCTCGTTGCCCTTTAAAGAAGGACAGAAGCCCAGGGAAATATGAAAATTGGAAAAGAGGGAAAAAGTTCCACTAAAAGAAATCTGTGACAGATCAATGACCACATACAGTACTCATACTGAACAGTACACATACTCTATACACTGTAGGTTAATAAATAACAGACAACAAAAACAAAAACAGATGGATAAACTCTAGCTAAATTTGACAAGGAGGAAGAGGTAAGATGAGCAAATGGTAGCTTAAGATCACCCCACAAGTTGATGCTGGCCCAGAGATTTACACTGTTTCTTTACTACTGATAATTTTTTAAATCAAAAAACAATTAAGTTGAAAGAAAACAATCACTAGAAAATTCTAAATGATTATGAAGATCAAAGAGCTAGCTTGCTCTTGTCATATCTGAGGAAGGATAAACAATATACACATAAATTATATTTATTTGATTAATAAAGCCATGTGAAAGTACTCATTTAAGAGGCACTGACAGAAAACACTTGGTTGATAACAAGGAGATATAGCTTATCTTGAAGATTCTGGGCCCTAAAGAGTTTAACAGAGGGCTAGGGTCCAGCCATGGGTAATACAAATGCCTTTGAAGAGGTTTAAGGCAGAAAGTGGGCAAGAAAAGGAAAGGTAACTGATAGCTTCCAGGGAAATCCTCCTTCTTGCAAAAAGAAAACTGATGGCTGGGTTTTAAAAAACAGGGGCCAAGATCAGATTCCAATTGTCAGGCCATTCTTAGGGATCTGGGAAGCCAAACGGTTGGAAAGAAGAAGGAAGGGATGCTACCTACAGATGGAGAGATTAAGAGACGAAACCTAGAATAATGAGAATAATGTCTGACATTTGCAAAACAATTTAAAGTTTTCAACATTCACTATATACATTGTAACAACATTTTTGGATTTATATACATTATATCTCATTTGATTCTCACAAGAACTATATAAAATAGGTACCAAAAAGTATTAATCATTTCACAGATGAGAGGCAGATATTAAGTTAATTAATTTAATTAATTAATTGACAAGTCTAATGATTTTTTCTTACTTCCTTAATTTCCTTGTTATTGTTGACAGTACCACTGCTAACATTCTCTCAGTCACCCATTCTCAAGACCTACCTCACAGTCCCATCTCCCTAGCCAAATTGTTGCTGTGTTCGGTCTTGTCTACTCTGATAACATGTTTCATACACTCCCCTTTTTCTACACTGACACTGCCTCCACTCTGCTGTTAAGTCCTCATCCCTTCACATGGGGACTACTACAATAGCCTGCTTTCTAGTCAGTATGTCAGCCACACATCTCCACACTCCAGTCCAACTCTAGGACCAAACATAAAATCATTTGATTCGTTTTTGAAGCCCTGGACTCCCCTACCTTTCCAGTATTCTTATATTTCACATCAAACCCCCACCCCCAATCTGCTATATATTCTGCAATCCAGCAACACTGGCCAACACATCATTATAAACAAAACACTTGAACACCCAACTCCAGGCGTTTTTAATGGCTGTCCCGAGTATATGGGACATTCTTTTCCCCTCATCTCTGCCTCCTGGTTTCCTTGAAATCCAACTAACATTTCACCTTCTTCAGGAAACTTTTCCTGATCCCCCGTTAATTCTTCCTGTGTCTTTTCCCTATTTCCAGTTTATCCTATAATCATTTTGTTTAGACATAGTGTATCCCATGTTGTCTCCCTCATTAGACTATCAACTCTTTAATATCAGGAACTATCATCTGCCTTTCTTTGTGTAGTCCTTGTGCTTAGCAAAATGTTCAGAACACAATAAGCTCTTAATAAATGTTTACTTATCAAATGAAGTTTTGTAACTAACTAATGTGTCAGAGGTAAGATTCAAACCCAAGTTTCTCCTGATTCTTAAGTACAGCATTATTCTACTATAGCTTATAGTCTCTCAAAGATAAAATTACAGAGCAAGAACAGAACAGTAAATAACCCAAGGTGCTGGATTTTAGGCATTTTAGCTTTGTTAGTCAGTTTATGGTTACAGACAGATTATGAAAGGTGTGATTCTAAAACAAGCTTTGATGTACCATCCATGCAGGTTCTGGCAAAAATAGTACTGAATATTAGAATGATCTTAATCAGAAAAGGCATTCTAGAGTTAATAAATCAATTTTAAGTCATATTATAAATTCAATTAAAAAACACTTTAAATAAGTAACTACTATATGCAAAGCATTAAGCTGAGTGCTGGGCTTATAGGGGCAAAAATGGAAGTCCTGACTCTTAAGGAGCCTTTGCCTTTTTTTTTAATGGTCTGAATAGACCCCACCTAACTAACTTACTAAATTATTCTTCAAAAACATGTCATCAGACTAAACATTACAAGAGGCAATTAGCAACAATATTAGATGTGTTATAAATGTGTACTTAGTTAAATATCAATATAACAGGGCCTTAGCATTCAACAAGAATGGAGGGACTGAGGTGAGGTAGAAAGGGAAAGAGGAAGAGGAAGAGGGAAAGAGGGAGAGAGAGGGAAAGAGGGAGAGAGAGAGGGAAAGAGGGAGAGAGAGAGAGGAAGAGGGAGAGAGAGAGGAAGAGGGAGAGAGAGAGGAAGTAGGAGAGGGGGCAAGGGGAGAGAGGGGGAGAGAGGGAGAGAATAAGAGAGAAAGAGAGGGAGATGTGGGGAGTGAGAGAAGGAAAGAGAGAGAGGGGAAATGGAAAGAAGAAAAAGAGGGAGGAGAGAGGTAAAGAGAGAGAGGGGAGGGAGAGAGAGAGGAAGAGAGGGGGAGAGAGGGAGAGAATAAGAGAGAAAGAGAGGGAGATGTGGGGAGTGAGAGAAGGAAAGAGAGAAAGGGGAAATGGAAAGAAGAAAAAGAGGGAGGGGAGAGGTAAAGAGAGAGAGGGGAGGGAGAGAGAGAGGAAGAGGAAGAAAGAGAGGAAGTAGGAGAGGGGGCAAATGGGAGAGAGGGAAGGAGCAAAGGAAGGAGGAAGGAAAGAAGAGAGGAAGGAAAGGAAGGAGAGAGACTTATTAAGCAATTAATATATATTAGCACTATGCTAAGGATACAAAGAAAGATATAAACAGTTAGCTAACATCATAATTTTAATGGAGTGGGGAAGGAAAGGGAACAATAATTTAAATGCTTACTATGTGTTAAACATAAAGAAAGGCAAATGAGTCATTTCCTACTCTCAAGGACCTTCTAGTCTTATAAGAGAGCTCACAGTCTAAGATGTAAACTGTTATGTACAAACAAGCCATAGTTGAGATAAAATGGAAATAATCAACAAAGGGAAGATACTCAAATTATTAAGGAGGATCAAATATCATCAAACAAGATATCTAGTTTCTGATGGCATATGTAAAAAGTCTTGTGAAATCTAAACATACTAGTGAAACGAAAACCAAGGACCTATAATCAAGACATGACCTCAACCAAAAATCCCATAATGAAAAAAGACAAGGGGTTTTGTATATTCAATTTCCATGTCTTTTACACACACAATAACAAAAATTTTTTGGTATGGTAAAATTCATTTCCTATCACTTCTCACTTGTGAATCCTTTATTCTTGTAGACATTTTTCACTATAACCATTATCTATCTCCTTTTATCCCTCACTAGTTCAGAAATCTTACAAGAATTTACCTATCCTCTACAAAAGCAAGAGGAGAAACCAACCAAAACACACAAGGCAGAAGTGAAAAAAAAACAAACAAAACCCCCCCCCAAAAAAAAAACAAAAAAAAAACCAAACAAACAAAAAAAAAAAAAAAAAGGAAAAAGATGTGCCTCTCCTAATAAAAAATATTTTTTTTCTGTCAATCAATAAACATTCATTAAACACATACTATATGCCAGGGACAATGCTAAAGGCGGGGAGACAGAAAGAGACAAAAGACAATCCCTGTCATCAAAGAGTTTATAGTCTAATTTTTCCTATGTATTCAATGATTTTTGTTTTCCCAATTACTATTCAGACAAAATGCCTCTGTATATTCTGGTTCCAGATCATACTGACTGAGAATGCCTAACAAAAACATTCCTGAAAACAAAAATTACAAACACAATTTTAAAAAAATATATGGAAGTCCCATGAAAATGCTCAAAGCTCAAAACTCCACAACTTAATTCAATATAGATATATAGTCTTTTTGCTTTCCTTAGTAAATGAGACTATGTTCACATTTGACCAGTGTCTTTGAATTTCACATGAAGAAACAGAATCAGTCAGCATGTCATTTACCAAGGGCAAAGACCAAAAAATAAGGCTTTACTTATACAGATAACTTCTTTTGGAAATAGAAATTTTAAATTGGGCACAATTCATCAAGTTCTCAATTTTTCTTCCCTGCTAACAGATAATAACCATTCAGTCTTGGAAAGACACATATCCGTAATATGAAATTAGCTTGAGGATGACAGTATATTAATATGAAATAGTTCCAATGAGTAGTAGACTCTAGCACAGAATTCACATAACAATGGTGAAATGTCTACATCCTGTCATGCCAATTAAGATAAGGATATTTGAAAGAGAATCCAAGGACCTGAGGAGACTAATACAAGTCCCTCTGGTCCTTCCACTTAAAATATATGCTGACTAGACGACATGTTACGGAATAAAGGTTTTTAAATTTTTAACACAGTAGTAGATAAACTATTTTCCTAGATTTATGTAAGAACCAATATTTTACTTACTCTCCAAGCATGAAATGGTATTAAAATCCCTTTTCTGATCTTGAAATGTCTTTGTCCAATATCCTTTACAGTTCTTTCTTTTTTAAAATGCCTCCTGAAAGCATTTTATCTTTTCTAATTTAATCACATTTATTTAAAATAGCTGATGATATTTCTAATGAGCATTAAAAATACATGAGAATTTTTGTTTTGGATCAAACACAACCTATTAAACAAAGCTCAGCATTTCCTAAAAAAATTTCAAAGCAGGTTTAGTTACTAAGTATACCAAAATGACCTCAAGATAATATAGTTTCAATAATAAATAAATCTCATGGAAATAAATCTTAGGAATGTAAAAGACTCTAAAGGATCATTCCATCTTACAACAATTTTTTACTAGGTAAAAACACAACTCACGCTAGCAACCATAACATAGCACATGTTTTTGTAAAGGTGAAAACCTTCAAATACTATCATTTATGTGACAAAGAAAGGGGGGACAATGAATTATTGTGGTAGAGAATGAAAGTATACAGTTAAACAAGCTATATTTATATAAATTAAGTTTGATTTGGAAGACTATAAATGCTCAGATTTTTCTCATAATTAGATTAAGGATTAAATCTCAGCCCAAAATACTGTCCACAATCCAAGATATATGCAGTTGTGTGTATATGCATGTAAAAATATGTATGTGTACACTCACATATTAATATATATATATATATATATATATATATATGCAAATATACACCAATAGGGCAGAAAGAAATATCTAGTCCATCACATCTCTGTCTGAGAGTATCATTCTTCATCATCAGATCACTGGAACCATAGTTGATCTTTAATTGATCAAGTCCTTCAAAATTTTTTTTCTTCACTGTAGTGTTCTTTAAGTATTCTCCTGGTTCTGCTTACTTCATTGCAACGTTTAATATTAGTCTTCTAAAGTTCTCGGAAACTGTCCCTTCCATTACATAATTTTTGTTCTTACCCTAATTATGGCAATTCCAATTTCCTAACTGGAAATTAGGACAATAGCTTATCTTTCCTTTTCCCTCAGATTTCCCCTTTTTTTTTTTGCTGATTTCAAAACAGCTTTGTAGCTTACACTACATTTTTAAAAAGTTTTCACATCTATTATCTCATGTGATTCCCTTTAACAAACAACCATGACTGGATATTCTCTTGAGACATGCTGCTCCCACACTTTCAAATCCATTCCTTTCCCCAAGGAAACATTCTCCCTCATCTTCACCTACTAACAAAAACAGCTGAGAGTCTGGAGTCCCAAGTCCATTCCTCATTCTTCACTGATTTATTCTAAGCTTTCTACATAAGTCACTTATTCCTTTCATACACAGAACTTCTTTGGTGGTAAAACAAAAACTACAATGTAAAGTAACAGAGCGATGAAATCTGCTGAAATTATTTACTGTCTTCTTCTGTGCTGGGAACTCCAAAGGGGTCCTCAAGACCCTTTCAGGGTGATGGCAGGGTGGCATTTGAACTTCTAATACAGAATACATCACCATGGTCCCCAAAATTAAGAGGGTTAAGGACACTGGTAGAAGGCATCCATCCAACAGGAGATCCAAATGTCTTTCTTGTTTCCTACAGAAAGCTTTTTTTACCCAACTGATTCAATTCCATTCAATCTTTCAGTTTTAACCAGTGCTGCAGAACTACCCTACCATCAAATATAGAGTTATCATTGCCAAACTGAAGGGATGGTCCATGATGATAAGCCCCTAAGTTCTATGACCAAGGGGAGCCCCTACACCTCAGAAAACCAAGCATCAACTAACTACTCAGTAACCACAAAGCTGAGGTAACTTTTACCAAAGATTTATAGCCAACAAAGGCTAGATAGAGTGTGATGAAATTTCTGCATTGTTAAAAACATGCAAAATGGGAAGTGAGAAAAGGCAAAACCTTTTTCACTGGTTTCTTTATTTTACTCAAAAGTGAACACTGTGCAAATTCATTGCAGGATAAGGAGAATGGGGGATGGGGAGAACACTGTGGTGCACAGAGGGGTAAGAAGGTACAGCTGGTGCCTTGCACAATTTGAAAAGGGTTCTTTGGGGAACATTAAGTATTGCAGGGCTGCCCACAGGAAATAGCTTCCTCAGAGGACCGAATACACTGACCAAGCTGCTACTATTGTAGTAAGTAACCTGAGTCCTCAGACCCTCTCCAAGGAGTACACAGATTGAGGGGAAGGGGTGGCCTAAGAATTTGAAAGGGAAAAAGGTTACACCCTTATTTTTACTGACTTCTAAAAGAAACATTTCCTCCAATTATTTAAAAACATTATTCAAAGAAATGAATCCATAGAGGCTTCCCACCACTGCCTAACGGGTTTCTATAACATCAATAAAATTAGGAAGTCCTGTACTAGAGTATTTGGAGAAACCAGATAATGGAGAAGGGAGGAGGGTATCATGAATCAAAATAGTCCTACAAGCAAAACATGCTATCTGTAAGTGTAATAAGGGAATGGTTGTCAAAAGTCAGTCAAAAAGCATTTAAGTGTCTGCAAGGATGGCTCAGTGTTGCAACTGGGTGAGCACTGAGCCTGGGGTCAAGAGGACTCATCTTCAAGAGTTCAAAGCCAGCCTCAAACACATACTAACCATGTGATTCTGGGCAAATCACTTCACCCCATCTGCCTTAGCTTCCCCATCTATAAAATGAGCTGGAGGAGAAAATGATAAACCACTCCATTACCCTTGCCAAGAAACCCCCAAAAGGGATCCTGAAGAGTCAGGCACAAATTAACAATCACAGTAACAACTTTTGGCTCCAAATCGAATAACATTTCTCTGACTCTCTGAATTTAAATAGATTTAGTGATGATGTTTCCCTTTTCTGTCCTATCCTAGCCCTTTTGCCTTGAGATTTCCTCCAACACCATAGATGAACCAGCCATCCTTTGTTCCATCCTAGGCAGAACCAAGAGAAGCAGGCAAAGAAATAATTCAACTTCTAGTTTTTGTTCACTGCCCAGAAAGAGAAGAAATTACACAAAGATCAATCTAACCACAAATACTGTTTCTGGCCATGCTGTGTTTTCTTTAGACTATGTATACATGCACACAAATTTAGGATTACCAATCTTCAACATAAAGAAGATAAAATGTCATTTTCTATCAAGTTTATATTAAATCTTATATCAGTCTTTATCTCCAGAAACTGTTACATAGTTTTCCTTCCAGGTAGGGATACATGTAGAGCTCAACTCCAATACTATTAGAATATTTCCACTGGGGCATCGTTAAAACTTGTCATGTCCTTAACTCACCCATTGTTTTCTTGCTTAATGCAGAAGCCTTTGCATAAAATAAAAATCACTAAATTAGTAACTACCACATGACCAAACCAAAATTATTTCACAATGGTGAAATGACACTTGTCTTTCCACCAATTAAGAGTATTTAGTTTTTTTTTCTTGGGGGTTTATATCAGGTCAATTTGAAATTCTCAAGTGAGCCTTTAAAGAACTGAAAAGACTCCTGATTTTGTCAGCAAAGCAGTTTCTCTTTTTTATGCTCATGATTTCTTTTGTTTAAGCCTCCACAGCTTACACAGCTACCACCCTAATTCAATCTCTCATCACCTCTTGCCTGAATTGGTCTCTCTGCCTTAAAGTCACTCCAATCCATTTTCCACGCTGTTGTCAAAGTGATTTTTCCTTAGTGCAGGTCACTCCCCTATTCAAAGTCCAGTAGCTCCTTATTTATCTCTCAGAACAAGTTTCAGCTCCTCTGTCTTCAGTCCTTTCCTGCCAAATTGACCCCCTTTCTGTGCCTCTGTATCCCATTGCTATGTCATTTTCATTGAGTCTCTGTTGCCTGGAATGCCCTCCCTCTTCATTTTCACCAATCTTCATTCAAGGTTCAATCCAAACACCACCTGAAACCTTTCCTAATGTATCCAGCTGCTCATGCCTTTTGCTCAAAATTATATCCCTTTATATATGTGTGTATATATACACAGGTACATATGTACATAATTCCTAGACACACACATATATGTATGCATGCATATCAGCCTCCCCTCAGCTACTAGAACATAAGAGGTACTTTAGAAATACTTCTTAATTGATTGGTTTGGATTAATTTTCTTTTAATGAGAGTTGAGGAGAAAGCTGGCTGTAAAAATAATGAAAATAATAATTAATAATAACTTTTATATAGTGCCTACTGTGAGTTAAGCACTGTGCTAAGTACTTAACAAATACCTCATTTGATCTTCACAATAAACCAGGTAGGTGCTATTATTATACCCATTTTGCAGATGAGGAAACTGGGGCAAACAGGGTTATAAAGCCACTAAATATCTTAGAAAAGATTTGAACTCAAGTCCTCTTTATTTCAGACCAATCAATCTATCCTGTATACCACTTAGCTGTCCCTTACCAGTAGGGGAAAGACAGGGAAGGCCCAACTGAAATACAGAAGACTATTCTACTTCTACCTCTAAACTACAAAATTGTAGAATTCCTCTGTTCAACTCCCAAGCATTTATTAAGTGCCTACTACGTGCTAAGCACTGGCCTAAAGTAGGCACTTAATAAGTGTCTGATTATTAAGTGATAGGAAAAGAACGTTTTTAAGTATTTTAACTACCTATTAGTTCTGAAGATGAAGAGAGGAAATAAATTAATATGCCCCAGGATGGATGGTAGGCACATTAGAGTCTGGCCAGACCTTTTTTGTAAACTTTGTTGTAGTTTGATCATTCAGACCTGTCTGACTCTTCATGATCTCATGAGCCAATTATCTATGGGATATTTTGGGCAAAGATTCTGGAGTAATTTGTCATTTCCTTCTCTAGTTTTATGTCAGCAGGAGTTAAGTGACATTCCTAGGTTCACATAGCCATTAAAAATCTGAGGTCAGATTTGAATTCTGGTCTTGCTGACTCTGGGCCCAATGATCTATCCACTATACCATCTAACAGTCTTTTCTAACCTTAAGGAAATATAAAGGGAATTGTGGAGCAGCAGTTTGATGGTTAGGCGGGCTGAGGTTCCATTATGAGAAGCCTAACATGTAATTTTTTAGGCACTTCACAAAACCTGATATACACACAAGGACAAACAAATAAATAGATCTCTAGGTCACTCTGGCTGATTCAGAGAACATGTCAAAAATTTAGACTGCATTGAGTAAAAGCAGTCCCACTTAAGACACCCCATATATATAACACAGCAGTCTCTAGTTTAGCATCTAAACTTTCTTATGACATACTTGTAAGTAAACTCTATTGAAATGAGCTTCAAAAACTGAATTATATACCATAACAAAAAGCTTAGAACAATTAAGATGATAAGCACTGAATACACAAAAGCAATTAAGTACAATGGATTAACATCAAAGGAATCTTTAAGTTTAATGGCATGGGAAGTTTCTAAATAAGTAGAGGTCAGGGATCAGATTTGTCACTGTGAAAAAGACAAACAAGATCTGATCAGAGAGAACCATCCTAAATTAGCCTTGAAGGACAGAAGGGATGAGTTAATAAGTCTCTTCCATTTCTGAAACTTAGACTAAAATGAATTCAGCTGTGAAGAATTCTACCCTTGACAGGACACACAGAAAAGATTATCGTTCTACCAGTGAACAAACAAATCTTCACCCTGTGGGGAATGTGCAGTGCTCTGACGGTCTTACAAGGTAAGCATGCCTTTGTTGCCACTGTATTGGGAAAAGGAACAGAACTAGGAGAACAACTGACTGTTGTTTATCAAGTACACTGCATACTGCAGATTTAAGGCAGACAGTGCTGGACAGCAGCCAGATTCAGTAGCGATTTGGACCAAATTTTTCCTAGGGACCTGCCACAAAACAAAGCTGAAAACACATGATTAAAACGAAGTGACTCTGCAGGAACTAAATATCTCAACCAAATCCTAAAACCCCTACAAAAGAGCATAAGACATCTTCTCATTCCCCACACATGACCACAAGTGCCACAACCATACCTTATGGTTCATGTGGACAGCTTCTTAGGCCAGGGATAATGAAGTCACCATTTTATCCTGCGTTCTTCTCTACTGAACAGCAAGCAGCTACCAGTAAGAATAGAGAAGCTAGGAAGGGAAATTCCCCAAGGATGAACAAATAGCAGGTCTAAGAGTGAATGGGAAAGGAGGTGATCTTCTGTTCACTCCTCTGGCAGAGGATACTCCTTGGGATAATAAGTTCATCCCTTAGAATGGCTCAACCCCTATATCTGAATTTGAGGCTAAGCAATAGAATAGTGGAGAGTAGTAGGGCCTTAATTTGATAAAACTGTATAAACCAAAATTACTCTCTTCTCCACAATCCCACAACTCTTTCAATAGGTGGCCAGTAATCCAGGCTATTTAAATTTCCTATTGTGGTATCTTAGCCAGCTCTAAACTCCCCAGCTCTATTACACTACTCATCCCTTCAAAATTCTACTCAAAGATTTATTAAGCTACTACTGAATGCAGAGTTCTACGCTAAACACTAAGCAATACAAAGATAAAAATGTATCAAGGATCTTACATTGGACAACAAAGTAAAAAGTGATTTGAGAAAAAAGATAACATTAACAAGGAGGAATCAAGTAAAGTTCAGAGTGAAAATGGCATCTATGTAGATCATTTCAGAAAATAAACATTAAAAGACAGAAATGAAGCAAGTGAAGTCTATGAGTGCATAGACAACAAAGCAAGAGATGGGGATAGTTTGGGGGATAACTAGTAGTCCAGTCTACCTTGGAGTGTTTAAAGTGAAATAATGAGAAAGAGAGATGTTGGATTTGCAGTGGAGGATAAACAGCTAACATTTATATTGCATTTCAAGATGACTAAAGAATTGTACAGATTATCTCATTTGATCTGCACAGCAATCTTGTTAAAATTTTTATCTACTAAAGACTAAAACTAAATCAGGAAACTCAAAAGTGCAGTGACCTGTCTGCAATCACAGAGCTAGCAAGTTTTTAAAGCAGATTCCTATTTTAGATCCCCTCCTAGCTTCAAGGTTAGAACTATTAACATCTCATCTTCCCTCTATTAACCTTGCAAATTCCTAATTTCATTTTAATAGATTTCATCTAGGAGAGAAATAAAAACAGTCTATTTAACAATTTGTAATAAATATGAATGGATGATTAAAAATCCCTTAATATTTTTAGGGGCTTTTGGAATTTTCAGATTCATTAAGCCAGATGAGTCCAAGATCAATAGAACTTTTAAGTCTATAATAGTGGTAAAATAGGGCTAATCTAGCTTTACCACTACTCTACCCCCCCACATACTCACACATTCTCTCTCTCTCTTTCTCTCTCTCCTCCCCTCTTCTCCCCCGTCTGCCAGACTCCCCCCACCATCTGTCTTTATCTCCATCTCTCTCCCCGTCTATGTCTGTCTGTCTGTCTCTCTCTCCCTCCTTTCTTCCCTTTCTTCTCTTTCTCCCTCTCCTTCCCTCTCCTCCCTCTCAGGAAAAGGAGGCCAAGGTTAGATTCTGCACTTGCAGTGGTCCTCAAACTTTTTAAATAGGGGGCCAGTTCACTGTCCCTCAGACTGTTGGAGGGCTGGACTATAGTAAAAACAAAAACTCACACTGTTTCTGCCCCTCAGCCCATTTGACATAACCCGGCGGCTGCATAAATGTCCTCAGTGGGCCGCATCTGGCCTGTGGGCCATAGTTTGAGAACCCCTGTTCTACAGAATTGTAAATCTACTGGTCTTCAAAGACCTCTAAGGCAATTCTTCCATAGCTCTGACTCCAGAATATCTCACCTGACTCCCTGAAATATTCTCAAAATATAAGTTTCTGGGAAACTATTTTTACAAGTGAAGGTTCTGATCAAGGCCTCATTTCCAAAATATATAGAGAATTGACTCTAAGAAATCAAGCCATTCTCTAATTGATAAATGGTCAAAGGATATGAACAGACAATTTTCAGATGATGAAATTGAAACTATTTCTACTCATATGAAAGTGTTCCAAATCATTACTGATCAGACAAATGCAAATTAAGACAATTCTGTGATAACTACATACCTGTCAGATTGGCTAAGATGATAGAAAAAGATAATGCTGAATGTTGGAGGGAATGTGGAAAAACTGAGACACTGATGCATTGTTGGTGGAGTTGTGAACAGGTCCAACCATTCTGGAAAGCAATTTGGAACTGTACTCAAAAAGTAATCAAACTGTGCATACCCTTTGATCCAGAAGTGTTACTACTGGGTTTATATCGCAAAGAGATATTAAAGAAGGGAAAGGGACCCATATGTGCAAATGTTTGTGGTAGCCCTTTTAATAGTATCTAGAAACTGGAAATTGAATGGATGTCCATGAATTGGAGAATGCCTAGGTAAATTGTGGTATATGAATGTTATAGAATATTAATAATATGGAATATATATTACACTAAGAAATGACCAGCAGGATGAATACAGAGAGGCTTGGAGAGATCTACTTGAACTGATGCTGAGTGAAATGAGCAGAACCAGGAAATCATTATACACTTCAACAACAATACTATATGAGGAGCAATTCTGATGGAAATGGCTCTCGTGGGCAATGAGAGGATCCAATCAGTTCCAATTGATCAGTGATGAAAAGAACCAGCTACAGCCAGAGAAAGAACATTGGGAAATGAATGTGGACTGCTTACATTTTTGTTTTTCTTCCCAGGTTACTTTTACCTTTCTAAATCTGATTTTTCTTGTACAACAAGAGAGTTGTATAAATATGTATACATATATTGTATTTAAGATATATTTTAATATGTTTAACATGTATGAGACTGCTTTCCATCTAGGGGAGAGAGTGGAGGGAAGGAAGAGAAAAGTTGGAACAGAAATGATTGCAAGGGTCAATGTTGAAAAATTACCCATGCATGTGTTCTGTCAATAAGAAGCTATGATAAAAAAAGTAAAAAAAAAACAAAAAACCATAAATTTCAGTGTCTCACTTGATTCAGTTCTCATTTTTTTGCTCTGTTTTTTCCCATAGGGGTTAGGTTATTATTCCCTGGTTGACCTTGGTCCCAGAGATTTTGCTTCCTCAGGCCACAGTCCAGAAAAATCATTTCTATTCTATAGCCCATCTGAAATTTTAATATCAATATCCTACCCGTATTACTATATGGCTTTGAGTAAGGGTACAAATTTCTGAAGAAATAAAAATGAGTTTCACTTGTAGGGCAATGGAGAAGCCTGAGGGATGTGACCAAGTTATATTATATAACAAATAAGGAATGATAAAGAAGAATCAGAATAAATTATACCATTTGGGAACTGTATGATTGAAAAACATAAGGGGGAGAAGATGCATTCCATAGGGTAAACATGAGATCAACAAGTGAACATTTGAGTATTCTATTGATTTTTCAGAAGAAATCAAGAAAACAAGTAATATATTTGGTGAACCCCCTGTAACAAATTTATGGAAAAACATGTTTAAGAGACCCACAAGATGGTAAAGCATAGGTGAGTTGCAAAAATCCTTACTGTAAACATATATTATATAACTGGCTATTACATTTCTTAATAGGAATACTGAATGAACCTGTGATTTCACTGGCACAGGAAATTCTAGGGTGAGAAACACCTCCTATCAATATAGGTCATAGTCTTTTTCAATTTATAGTCTTAGCTTCCTGCATACTAAAAGAACTGAGTGGTTTTGCCAGGGTCGCACAGGTAGTACATGTCAGAGGCAGGAGGTGAACTCAGGTTCCTGATCCAAGGCCAGCATTCTGTCTTCTATGTCACACTGCCTCTCATGATAGTTAGCATTTATACATAATATTTTAAGATTTGCAAAGCACTTTACACTTGTGACCTCATTTAATCCTCACATCATAGCTATAATTTAGGTGCTATCTTTGCTTCTATTTTACAGATAAGGAAACTGATGATTAATACAATAATCAATTATCACATAGGGATTTGTATCCCTACCACCCCCTCTCATGGGATGCTATTTCTCACTTCTCTCCTCTCACTTCTAGTCTTCTCACTCCTTAGCATACCTATCCCAATAACAGAAAGACCAGAAAAGAAAGGCAAAGAGACCAGAATACAAACAGCACAAGAACTATGGCCAAAATTGAAATTACTTAAAAAAGAAAATAACTTTATAATCAGAGCATATAATGCTTTGTGAGAATAAAATAATTATAATACTTGCAAAGGAAAAAAAATTAAGACTTTGCTATAGTTCCTATCTTCTCCAAACTCTTAGCTTTATATCAATATATGCTAATAAAAATTCACAATTAGACAAAATTTTATCAATAATTATTCAAATAAAAAATACACAGTTCCTTTTGTATATTGCTCCAAGGCAAAATTATATATAAAAATATTTTTAGAATAAAATGAATGACCCATGCACTGCCATTCAAAAGAAAGCTCATACCTCAGAGGTAGGTGACAGAAAGTCCTCAGTGTCTGCTAAGATCACTAATTCCCTTTCTTGCAGAACCATTCCAAAAAATATCCTTCTTAGGTTAAAAAATGCATACTTTCATCTATATTCACGTATTTTTTTAAAAGGAAGAGTTCTTTCTCTGGGTTCTTATCCATATTATGATAGCCAATAATGATATACTTCCTTCTGTAGTTACCCCTGTAGTTAACATTCTCTCCACCTATCTCTCAAAATGTTGTTTAATAAGAGTCACTAACTAACATCTTTAAACTGAATTGGATGGTACTGAAACAGGGAGAAGAGCAAACAGAGAGAAGGCAAAAACCCAGTAAGGAATGTTAAAGAGATAAAGGTCAAAATTGAAAAACCCAGAGGTTGTCCTACAGGACAGAGAAATACAAAGAAGCAAAGTAAGAGGGAGGTTCAAGAGATGGAAAAGAAAATGAAACCCATAATGAAAATCAATAGAAGATACCTATCAGTATGACATATGGAAATGCTAATAGTTTCACTGGAAGAAAACTTATTGTAACAAGATCCTCAGGTGCTTGCCTCGTGGTTCTGGTCAAGAATAGCCTAGTGTATGTACTGTTTATATCTAAGTAAGACTGGTACTGGACATTCCTATGTTAATTTTATTCTAGTCAAACTGGACTAGTCTTGATTCCTCTTACTTTCACCATATTTTTGCCATCTTTGTCCCTTGGCTCACATTTTTTTCCTAAAGCCAGTATGTTTATAACCTTATCAACTAAAATTCCTACACATTTTTAAGTCCAGTTGAATATCACCTGCTCAGCCCCACATTAGCACTTTTCCTGAATCTTCCTCATGCAAATAGGTGTTATTTATGTGGCTATTCAAGTTCTGTAATTCCCTTCAGTTTGCAAAGTATTTTCCTCACAACATACATCTTTACAACGGAATACAATTTTTCTTTTAGTATCCCCATCTCAAAGACAGACTCTGAGTGGTTTGTCTAAGATCACAGAACTAGGAGATTTCTAAGCCTGGAATCACAAATCTTGGAGTTCAACCCCTAATCATAATTTCCTGTCAAGTGAATATGCTTTTTTATATCTGGTGATAAGGAATTTGTCATTCCCCAAGGCAGCCATTCTCATTTTAAGATATCTTTTATAATTAAGAAGTTTTCCCTAATATTAAGCAAAAATCTGTCTCCTTAAGTCTTCCCACTATCCCTGGTCCTGCATTCTGGAACGACTTCTGACCACCATTATACCCAATCCTATAATAAACAAATACAGTATATCTCACCAGGTGCCTGACACAGTGCTCAGTGCTATATAAAGTAAGCACTTAATCAGTATTTTTTGACTGGAATGTCAACCCTTTAAGAAAACTTTTTGAAAAAGAAAATATGTTAAGGCAAAGGAGGGAACCTGCAGTATTATCTTCACCTTTAAAACCACAGCTTTAAAAAAAGAAAACATCATTTGACAAAAGACTGAGCATTAGAAAACACCAGAATTCAATTTACTATCTCTGCCACTTAGCAATGAAAATCCCCAAGATTTAAGATTTACAAGGAAAAAGAAATGTTTCCTTTACTCACCTGGGTAACTTTTAATTATGCTTATAAAAAATTCTAAAACCAAACACACAAAAAGATTTTCATTGAGAGTGGTGTTAAGTATTATTTAATATACCCCAGTGTGAGAGCTACCAACTAAACTTTAGTTTTACCCTGGAAAAATAATTCCTTTACTTTGCCATGAGGGAAAACTAGTATCATCTGAATACATTTTAGTGCTGTTTCACTTCAAGGTATCATTTACACCTATGTACCCCACAAAATGCAGGGGGGAGGTGAAGATACCTGTTAAAACAAAATTTAAAGTAGGTGGCATATTATGATAAACAAGCATGACAGTAAAACACTTTTCCAGCTGTGATAATCGTATTTAAGATTTATCATAGTAGCTGCTGTCTACAATGCCTGCTGGAGCAAAAACTGAAAACTATGAAAATTACAAGTTGTTTATAACATAGAATTTAACTCTCAGAAAGCTTTTATTTTTTAGGCAGAAGTTGCCTCACCAGGGGATCACTTCACCTTTTTTTTTTAAGTTGTGACTTTTTGTAGCTGTCAACACATTCAAAGTGATTTAGCAACTGGCTTGAGGGATGGGCAGCTCAATCTGAGAACGAAAACAATCATGTGGTTCAGCTCAGCAGCCGACATTTAGAGAGAAGCTGCTTTTCAGCAGCCCTACCAGCCTACACTCATCAGAGAACCCAGCTACTCCAGCACAATCCCCAGAGCTGGACCTGTCAACAAAGTCACAACATTCTTATTTTATTACAGAAACCATCTGAGTAGTAGTGCAATCCTCAGTTGCCAGAGTCTTCTGATGATCGCAAATGATAAATGAAAAGGAAGGCGAAATTATATTTAGATTTCCTGTCATCCATGCCCTCAATGTCTCTTTTCAACAGTTAACAAATCCTTATATCCTTAACACTATAAGCACACCTAGGCTCCTTTGCCCTACCTTTTCAGAGTCAATCTTTGACATAAATTAAGTCTTAGGGGGAAAAAATTTAATTTAAAACTTGCCATCCAACTACAACTAATTAAATGTTCATGTGGCATTAACCTTCCATAAGCTCTTATAAAAAGATACTTTATTTCTAATATTGTTTAGTAATAACTTTAACAATATGCCAGCAAATAACAAACACCACAAGTTGTGTGAATATTCAATGAGGCTAAGGTAGGATTACTTTATTACTTAAGGAGCAGCTAAAATAAACAAGCTGTAACCAAGCAGCAGCACTTACACAAGTATATTTCCCTTTCCAAAACTTGGGGATTTCCCATCAATTTCATCTCTTCACACAGTGCCAACAGTATACAGACTTCTAATAAAGTAACTATGCTGGAAATTCAACAGAGATGGGCAAGGGATTGCATAAGGCTCATTCTACTCAACTAGGCAGATAATACTTCTTGCATTGAAAAAGAAGCCTGCATTAGCTCTTAGGAGAAATTCCCTGATTTGTACTCATGAGAACATGCCTTTCCTTAAGATCAAAAACAAGGATACTGATCAACTAGCTAACTCCAGACCCTCCCTACTAGATTCTATATAAAGTTGTTTTAGAAATGCAAAACATAATACCAGGATGCACTCAAAAACAAAAAACCCACAATAATAGCTTTTTTTTAAATAATAGTTTATTGAAATTCTTTGCCTCATGCCCTGGGCATTTTCCAGTAAGCTGTTAAGAGCTGTGACAATTAAAAATTTTTCACAGGTACAGAAGCCTCTATTTTAGTCAATCTTTATAGAAATATTTGCATTAAACATTTTAAAAATGTTATGCTACTAAATAATATAAGATTAATTGTAAAAGAATATATTCAAATCAAATTATTCTTCATCTAGCAATATTGTAAACTGAGAGAAAAGAGTATAATTGCTGACTCAATAAAAGTTTTATATTGGGGGGGAGAATGAGCTGAAATAGTTCATTGTCTAAGGTGTGTCAGAACAGTTTTCTATTTTCCCTTTATCTATATAAATCAGGACTTTATGGCTATTGGTTTAGCTCATGACATTTTTGCTTAAAATTTTTGAGAATTTTTAAATATGTTAACACATTATTGCTTTTGTAATTGACTTTATCATATTCTACAAACCACAAAACGATTTTTAAAAATTTGGTAATGTGGGGCAGCTAGGTGGCACAGTGGATAGAGCACCAGCCTTGAATTCAGGAGGACCGGAGTTCAAATCTGGTCTCAGACACTTAACACCTCCTAGTTGTGTGACCCTGGGCAAGTCACTTAACCCCAGCCTCCCAAAAAAAAAATATATTTGGTAATGTGTCATATTGCCTTTTTTTCTACAAATTTAATTCAGCAGAAAAAAAAATTTAAGATTCATCTCAAAGAAGGTACTCGCAACACAATCATTACAATCAAAAAAGTCCTCTGACTATAACTACAAAGAGAAGGAAATAGGGATAGGGAGGAAACAAGGAAAATAATGGTTTTTTATATTAAGGTTCAAGTTAAAATGAATGAGGTGGAGAGAGAACAATGGTGTTTCTAGATTTAAGGTAAAATTTTTAAGCTCTAGTATAACGTATGTGAATGAACTTTTAAAAGAGGGACATGGTAATCTAAATTCAAAGAGCATGTCAAGAGCTAGTTGACTTTGGGCTAATCACAATCTCTTCTGACTATTTCCCTATCCATAAAATGAAGGTAATTGAACCAAATGATTACAGTAGCCCATTCCAGCTCTAAAATTCTATAAATTATAGCATTTTTTCTATATTCAAAAATTAAGATATACAATTATTATATATTTTGTAGCATGTTGTTATTCATGTCTACAAAAATCTGTTGAAATAGAGCAAGAAACAGCAAGAAAGGACCTTAAATATGTGGTTCAACCTCCTCATTTCACAGGTGAGTACACCGAGATTCAAAGAGAAATGACTTACTTGGCCAAAGTTATTGACAATAAATTTCAAGACCATATTCCAAACCTTATCATCTGATTCCAAACCCAATGGACATTCAGTGTTAAACTACTCATCCATTATTATTACACTAATTGTATAAGAAAGGCTGATTTACTTTAAGATGGTCAACCTGATAGTTCCAAAGACACAATGCATCAAAAATGTCTACTAAACTTAATGAATATAGAAAGATATTTAGACAGATAGTCGCATGTTAGGATTACTAAGTGAGAACTCAGGTTGTCTGGATGGTGACAAGGTGAGAATTCAGGTTTTCTGGACAATTACAAGGTGAGAACTCAGGTTGACTTGATAGAGGGGGCAAGCTCATTGGCTGGGGTGGTTCTTCCCAGAAGCCCTTGCATTATCCCACGCCCATTCTCTGGGAGGATAAAAAGAGACAGCATTGGGCGCAAAGGGCAGATCGGCCTGGAGAAGGATAAGAGCTGGAGGAGATTCAGAGCCAGGATTCAAGAGAAAGACTCTCTGCATTACATCAGGCCTGACGGGGCTCTCTGCAGGAAGGGAAGTCACTTCTAAGGACAAGAGTTAACAGCAACTGCCTGGAGACAACGGTTCACTACAGGAAGAAGAATCTGTCTGAAAGATTTGAGTAGACACAGCAGATCTCTTCCCAGAGAGCGATCCGGCAGCTTCTAGAGACGACAGCTCACTACATTTGGCGCCCAACGTGGGGCAAGGACTTTTGCTTATCCTGACAAGAGGAGCTAGACCAGACCTTCGCAATTTGGCGCCCGAACAGGGACAGACACAGTCCTGATTCCAGTAGAAAAGCCTCCCATCCAGATCTCAGTCTCTCTGACCCAGAACCGTGAGTAAAGAGGAAACTTTGTTAAAGATTAAGTGAGTGTGCTACTAGATAAATAAGGAACTTAACTTGTTAAGGGCTAAACCAGGAATCTCTTATAGCTGAAATGGGGCAGATGTTAGCTATATTCAATCCCTGGACCTCAGCCGACTCATCCCCAGCCCCAGAAGCAACCTCAGCTCCACCCCCATTCAGGAGTGGTACTATAGAGAGTATAATCAACATAATTGAGGAGCAGAGTTTACTTGTAACCTGGGTACAGATTGCTAAACTCTTGGCTGCATTAAGACGCACATCCCCTTGGTTCTTAGAGGAAGAAAAGATAGATGTAGATAAATGGAAGCTAGTGGGATATGAAATGAAAGAATTTCAAGCAAAAAATGGGCCTCGTTCAATTTCTGCAGAAGTATTTTATATCTACAACATAGTTCAATTAGCCTTAAACTATCAAGCAAGTTGTAGGAAAAGGAAAAGTTCTAAAAATGAACAGAGGAGGAAGTGTGAGGAAAAAAGGAAAGATCAAGATCTTTCCCTAGAGCAAGAGGATTTAAATGAGGAATTATGGTATGATTCTCTTGAAGAAGCTTCAACCCTGCCTAGAGAACAGATTATTGACAGGCCCACATCAACCCCACCTTCAGAGATGGAGGAAGAAAGAGGGGAAGAGGCAGAAACACAAACAGAATTGCCTGTGAAGAAGCCTAAGCCTATGACAAGATTAGAAAAAGCATTGGTTAAAGCTAAGAGAGAAGGACAGGATATAAGTGATTTTATACATGCATATCCTGTGATTGAAAATACTGACTCTGTAGGTAAAAAAAGGAGAAGATATGCACCTTTAGATTTGAATAAAATTAAGGATTTGAAAAAAGGTTGTACCCTTTATGGGGCTACATCAGCTTATGTCAAAATGTTACTAGATGGTTTGTCTTATGAAGTCCTAACCCCGAATGATTGGAAATCCATAGCAAGGACATGTCTGGAACCTGGAGAAAATTTATTATGGCTTGCGGAATTTCATGAATTATGTAAAATTCAAGTCAGATGCAATTTGGAAATAGGAGTTAACACACAATTCACTTTTGAGCACTTGGCTGGTGAAGGTCGGTATGGAGAGAATTCAGAACAGACTGATTATACCATGACAATATATGAACAAATTGCAAAGGCTGCAATAAAAGCTTGGGGTGTCCTTCCTGGACAGAAAGATCGTGGAGAGGCTTTCACTAAAATACAGCAAGGTCCCAATGAACCTTTTGCAGATTTTGTGGGACGTTTGCAAACTGCTGTCAAAAGAACTATTGGAGAAAATTCAGCTACAGAAATAATGACCAGACATCTGGCTAAGGAAAATGCCAATGAAATTTGCAAAAGAATTATATGGGGATTAGACAAAGATGCTCCTTTAGAGGAGATCATAAGACGCTGTGCTACAGTGGGAACAAATGCTTTTTACACCCGGACAATGATGAACGTGGAAAGACAGGGTCCCTCCTGGCAAGGGCCTTCTAGAGAAACTCGGCGATGTTTTCAATGTGGAAAAATTGGGCATCTAAGAGCTCAGTGTAGATATGGAGATACAGTGAGAAGACAGGGTGAGAGAAGACCTAAAACTCCATGTCCAAAATGTCACAATGGCCTCCACTGGGCCTCCGAATGTAGATTGACCCAGGGAAATGACAGATGGGGCCCAGCTTCAGCCCCCCAAGTGGGGCATGATGGCAGCCGAGGTTACATCCAGAGAATTTTAAGACATGATCAATCAGCCAAAAGGCAATCAGATGGAAGAAAGGGATTGAAATTAGGAAAAATAGAGTTGTGTGCAGTAGAGACTACCGAGATACTCCCTGGAGAAGTGAAATCTGTTCCTGTTGAGCCTATGGATCCTTTGCCTCCAGGCACAGTAGGCTTGACCATTTCACCTTCTGAGAGTGCCTACAAAACAGTGTCCATCCATACACTGATGTGGGAGACTGGAGAACGTGTATCTAATATCCCAGTCACTAACACAGGCAGACAATGTGTGATTTATCAACCAGGAGAAGTAGTAGCATCAGGCTTATTGTTACGGACCCCTAATAAGCAACCTAGTGATAGTCGCCTAGATTTTGACTCCAATGAACAAAATCCAGGAATATATTGGACAGCAGCTGTGACAGCTGACCGACCTATGCTTACTATTTATATAAATGGAATACCATTTGAAGGATTGGTAGACACGGGTGCAGATCGTACAGTTATTAGAGGTGCCAATTGGCCCAGTCACTGGCCAAAGATTAAAGCAGACACCTATATGTCTGGGGTGGGAGGATCAATAGCAGCAGAAGTTAGTGCTAGGCCTTTGAGATGGGTATTTGAAGGAGAAACAGGAGCTTTTACTCCTTTTGTGGTTGAAAAAATCCCCATCAATCTGTGGGGAAGAGACATTTTACAGCAGATAGGATTACAAATAAGCACTTCGGCTTTTTAGGCAGGGCTGCTGTTGAAGGCCTACCTGCACTTTCACCAGTTCCTATTCAGTGGAAGACTGATTCACCAGTGTGGGTAGAACAGTGGCCCTTAAGAAGTGATAAAATTCAGGCCTTATTAGACATAGTGCAAGAACAACTTGACCAAGGACACTTGCGGCCTTCTCTAAGTCCTTGGAATTCCCCAGTATTTGTGGTGAAAAAGAAATCTGGAAAATGGAGGATGATAACTGATCTAAGAAGAGTAAATGAACAGATGGAAACTATGGGAACTCTTCAGCCTGGACTTCCATCTCCTACTCAGTTGCCAAGAGAATGGCCTCTATGGGTTATAGACATTAAGGATTGTTTCTATTCTATTCCTCTAGATAAGGAGGATATGAAAAGATTTGCTTTTTCAGTGCCTAGTGTTAATTTGGCTGAGCCTTATAAAAGATATGAATGGACAGTTTTGCCACAGGGAATGAAAAACAGCCCTACTATGTGCCAAATGTATGTTGCAGCTGCTCTTGCTCCAGTAAGAAAAGCCTTTCCAAAAGTAATATTGTTACATTATATGGATGATATTTTGGGATGTGCACCTGAGGAACAAATGTTAGAGGCATGTCTACAAAGGACCATGGAAACATTAAAGTACTACAAACTGCATATAGCTACAGAAAAAATTCAAAGACATGCTCCTTTTCAATATTTAGGATATGAAGTATATCCTAAGGTGCTTACAGTACAAAAACTCTCCTTAAGAACAGAGAAGCTAAACACCTTAAATGACTTCCAGAAATTGATAGGAGATATCCAATGGATGCGTCCCGTGCTAGGCTTGACTACCTGTCAATTGCAACCACTATATGACATTTTAAGGGGAGACAGTGCTTTAAATTCACCACGCCAGCTTACAAAAGAAGCACAAAAGGCTTTGAGAGAAGTTGAACTGGCTTTATCCAATGTGGTTGAAAGAGTCACTCAAAAACCCTTGGAAATATCAGTTTTTGCTACAAAAGAGGCACCCACAGCAGTCCTTCATCAAGGAGACAGAGTGATTGAGTGGGTGAACCTCCCAGCACAACCAGAACAAAGCCTTACACCTTACCCAGTGCTTGTGGCTAGGATTTTATTAAAGGCTATTAAGAGAGTAACACAATTATCTGGGATAAGTCCTGAAAAAATATACACATTCTATACTAACGCACAGATTAATGTATGCTGTGAGAACATCCCAGAATGGCAAATTTTATTGGCCACCGCTCCAAATTTTGCACATGGATCTCCATTAAAGATTACCCGGCTACTACATAATTGGCGATGGATTTTTGAAGAAAAGGTTTCTAAGGTTCCTCTTAAAGGACCAACAATCTTTACAGATGCCTCCAAAGAAAATATTTGTGCCATATACTCTCATGATTTAACCATAAAGAGAGTAATCAGGACTCCTTTTCAATCCACTCAACAGAATGAATTATTTGCTATCATGCTAGCTCTCACTTATTACCCAGGAGACGTAAATATAATTACTGATTCAGCCTATTCAGTAGGTGTAGTACAAAGAATTGCCACAGCCCAAATAAAATTTGCAGCCTCCAATATTTATCAGCTCTTTAAGGAACTTCAAGAGCAAGTGAGAAAACATCCAGGCAAGATTTATATCTTGCATGTCCACTCACATAGTGGACTTCCAGGTCCCATTTTTGATGGAAATTCAAAGGCAGATAGCCTTCTAACCATGCTAGCCAGTAGTCCTTTATTTCAGGAAGCACAAGAATCTCATTCTAAATATCATCAGGCTGCTCGAGCTTTACGTTTACAATTTGGAATCACAAGAGAGGAAGCTAGGAGCATAGTAAAAAGCTGTACAGCTTGTCTTCCTTTCCATGCTCCTACACTCCCTCCAGGGAAGAATCCTCGTGGTTTGAGACCCAATGAAATCTGGCAAGTGGATGTGACCCATTATAAATCTTTTGGTCGTCTATCTTTTATTCATGTCGTGGTAGACACCTTTTCAGGATTCACATTTGCAATGCCAGCAGCAAAAGAGACAGCCCGAGTGGTCACTGAATTCCTTATACAGGCTTTTGCAATTATGGGTGTGCCACAAGCAATAAAAACAGACAATGGACCTGCATATACGTCCAAACATTTTACACACTTTTGTGCACAGTATAAGATTTTACATACCACGGGCATACCCTTTAATCCTCAAGGGCAGGCAATAGTAGAGAGAAGAAACAGAGATATTAAGACACTCCTCCAAAAACAAAAGAAAGGGGGAGCCACAGGTAGCCCTAGGGAACTTCTAAATTTAGTTCTCTATACCATTAATTTTCTAATTTTTGACAAAGATGCACTGGCTCCGGCAGACAGGTTTTATAACCCACCAGAAGGGCAGTGTCCAGTGCGAGCAGCTCCACTGTCCTTAGATAATCGCCAGGTGATGTGGAGAGATCCAGAAAGTGGTGAATGGAAGGGACCAGATAGGTTAACTGCCTGGGGGAGAGGGTTTGCTTGTATTTCTTCAGCAGGAGAAGGAATCAGATGGGTGCCAACGAGTCATATTCGCCTTGTCCATCAGAGAGAGACAGAAAAAGAGAAAGGCCTCAAAATAAAGGAGAAGATCTAAGAAACATCTGACACTGAAAGAGCATGGATAATAAGAAGACTGTTAAAGAACTTTAAAAACCAGCAGGAATCATTGGACTTCCTCACACAAGATGAGACTAATGGACAATGGACTTATGGACATTTATAAATTTTCAATTTATGATTATGTTATATACTTCTAGCATGTGTTACGTTACTATGTTACTATGTGCTTATGTAATTTATGTAATTATCTGTAATACTTCCCATATTGATGGATTTATGTTTCAAGGTCATGACTGTCCTATGTTCTAAATCAAAAGAAAGGGGGAGATGTTAGGATTACTAAGTGAGAACTCAGGTTGTCTGGATGGTGACAAGGTGAGAATTCAGGTTTTCTGGACAATTACAAGGTGAGAACTCAGGTTGACTTGATAGAGGGGGCAAGCTCATTGGCTGGGGTGGTTCTTCCCAGAAGCCCTTGCATTATCCCACGCCCATTCTCTGGGAGGATAAAAAGAGACAGCATTGGGCGCAAAGGGCAGATCGGCCTGGAGAAGGATAAGAGCTGGAGGAGATTCAGAGCCAGGATTCAAGAGAAAGACTCTCTGCATTACATCAGGCCTGACGGGGCTCTCTGCAGGAAGGGAAGTCACTTCTAAGGACAAGAGTTAACAGCAACTGCCTGGAGACAACGGTTCATTACAGGAAGAAGAATCTGTCTGAAAGATTTGAGTAGACACAGCAGATCTCTTCCCAGAGAGCGATCCGGCAGCTTCTGGAGACGATAGCTCTCTACAGTCGCACACATGTGCTGGAGTATGCCACCATAAAGTGCTACTCCATGTCTCATCAAGGGGTAGAGAAGGTCCTGGGTTCTTAAAGGTTATGTTGGCAGGGTATAAACTGTCTGGCAGGTGCTACCATGCTGGAAAGACTTCAAGTATGTTCCTGGCAATAGACCAAGAGTGTTCTCTGAGGATCAGCTTAGCTATATATGGGTAAGTTCATCACCAGTAAGCTGACCACACTAACATATAAAACAAAGAAAAACGTAAAACAGCCTATAGTTTTTGTGTGGCATCTTTCTGCTTTCATAGTGATGGTCATAAAGGAGTCAAAAAGGGGACAAAGGGTGTAAGAACTACACAATTTTAGTCTGTCTATAAATTGACCTGATTATTGATATTCTAAATGTAAGAACCTTGTCTAATGATCACTAGGTAGACATACTAATGGAAGAGCTGAGTTATGTAAGTCTTGACATTCTCATTTTAAATAAAACCAGAAGAAAAAGTTTGCCACTAAATGGAAAGATGGATAACAAGTACCCCTTGTTGTCTGCTGTTGTTTGTCCCTCATGTTCAAAGAGGACCAAATGACATCATGATGTCATAGCCAATTCATAATGTGTCTGGCTGTAGCTGATCATACCAATACAAGGTCAGAAAGCTCTATCACAGGTTGGGCATAAATAGTCAATATGAGCACTTCAAAGAAGAAAATCAGCAAAACCAGATTTTTTTTATCACAAGCTCAAAAATAACTAAAAACATTATTTATTGGGACATGTAGTTATTTCATATTATCAAATTCATGATAAGTATGTATCAAAGAACATCATGAAGAAATCTGTAACTCAGGCAACATTATCAGCTGCAAAAAGAAAAATTCTATGAAAAACTTGACAAGAATCTCTAAATTAAATCAAGATATACACTGATACTTGGTGACTTCCCTGCAAATGTGGGATTAGGGGAAGATGGTAAGAAATAAATCAGGATGTATTGATCAGAAAGATGGAATGTAAGAGACCAAAGACTTGTAGGCCACATAGAAGTCTCTTGCTTTTGCATCATAAGACAAGAATCAGCAGATGCTTGACATGAACACCAAAGAACATCATTAAAAATAAAATTGAAAATATTTTGACAGGTGGAGATTCATTATTGATGTGGGGGTTACCATTAAAACTTTCCATTTGTATACAATCACATCACTTACTTATTAGAACAAAGATAAAATTTAGCAAAAAGGCAGCAGGAAGAAAAATGAGAAAAATTATTGAAGAAAACTGAAATTACTCAATTCCCATTTACTTTAAAAAGTTAGTAAGGATGAAAAATGGATAACAATGTAGATAACATCAACACAGATTAAAAATTTTTACAGGTGCTTAACAGATGTAAATCATTTGTCATAACAAGGAGAACAAAAGGGCCTAAAAAGCACTTTAGTCAACAAACACCTGATTTGCCAAACGGACAAAGATGGCAGCCAGGGAAACAGTGACCTAGAATACAAACTCATTTGTAAAATCTTACAAAGAATGATGGTTAATTATGATGTGCCACCTCTTAAAACTGGGACAAACAGTGGGCAGTGATACTAATTTAAGGAAAAACTGGTGGGAAATCCAAATAAGTAAAGCAAAACTTATGGCATTTAAGAATGACAGTAGAAGTATTACAAAAGAAAGAAAAATGAATGGAAAAATGTGCAGATTTTTATAATAAATCTTTTTCACCAAAGGCAACAGAATAATAATAATTTGATTCTAATATCACAGATCACAGTCCAAAATGTATTTGTCAAAAATGTTGAATGGTACTGAGAAAATAAAATATGGGAAAGGAGTCAAATTTGATCAATTTTATATAGAAGTCTATGCTAGAGGAACACAAATGTGAGGGTACTAAAGCATTGATTCAAAAGATATCTGAAGGATGCCAAGGTATCAAAGGTATCCGGGGGTAAGTGTAGAGGAGAAAGACCTTCTTTATTAATACCCAAAACTGAAATAATTAATAATGAACAATTCATATGTGTACTTTCTCATCTATTTAAAAGTTTTGAGACAGTAAGAAGCAAATAGCATTTTGCAAGCAATATTCTACAATACACATCTTTATCATTACAAAATTGTCTAAAAGAAAACACAGTATCACTGTATTTACTTCTGATGGATTATTAAACACAAATAGCATCTGTATGTCAATATCTATATGAAATAATTCTCTGACTTGGATCTTACCCTGGATCTTCTCTTTCTTAGTGGCAAACACTTTTGGTAAGCATATATCCCTATTTTATATATTAGATGTTTATTATGATCAGAGGGGTCATTTAACAAGGTTATTTCTGTGTATCTTTCAAGGAATCATTAATGATACTGAACTATAAATGGAAAAAGCTGTATTTTAAAGTGGGCTTTTGCCTTATCAAACCAAGTATTTTTTTATCACATCAATCCCCGGGACACTACAGAGTCTCTTCAAAGAGATGTATAACCACTCAAGAGAGTTTGATCTGACCATATCCATTAGAAAGTTCAGGTGTATAAACAATGTCTATTGCCCAGATTATGACATTCAGTTGGAAAGACAATAGATCTTGTTTATCAGTATGTATATTTGGAACACAGAATATGAATCAATGAGGAGCTAGACACAGAATTAAACAGGAGAATGGAGCATCTTGACCTTAGACAATGGACAAAGCACTTACTTAGTTTAAGATTCAGTTTTCTTATTTTGAAAATGAGGCTATTTAACTAAGCAGTCTCAAAGGTACCTTTTAAATATTTAAGCTCCTATAAGATGACTTAGACAGACAGATGAGAAACAGTGTGATATATTAAGTAGAAGACTAGCTTTAAAGTCAGGAAAAAGTGGGTTCAAGTTCCTGACACTGATTCACTATGGGAAGAGAACTTCTAGGCTTTGAGAAAGGGCACAAGGTAGTACTACACAATAGTAATAGGGAAGTTAGAGGAATAGGAAGAGAGGAAAGACAAATGAGCTCATTATGTTGGAGTTATTTAACAGGCAAACAAAGAGCAGAAAAGTTAGGGCTAAATGAGTAAACTTAAGAATCGTCAAAACAGAGGTGATAATTCAACACTGATGAGAACTGATAAGAACATCAACTGAAATAGAAAGAAGAAACGGGAAGAAGAGACAGGAGAAATAGAAGTGAATAGGGTCAGAATGACAGAGAGAAGAGAGGATCAAGGAGAAATGAGTGATTAAGATCAAAGGCTGCAGAGCAGTCAAGAAGGATAAGCATTAAGAAAATGTCATTTGATCTGGCAACTAAAAGATCATTAGTGGCATAGGATTCAGTAGATTTATTTGAACAAGAAAGTCCAAAGTCAGATTGGTGAATGTTAAGAAGAAAGTGAGAGGAGGAAGTGGGAGCACCCTCTGTTGAAGGCCTCTTCAAGAAATTTAGTCACAAAAAGGAGGAAAGATATGGTTTGATAGCTAGTAGGGATGGTTGGATCAAGTAAATATCTGAGGATAGGAAAGACATGGGAATGTTTGTGGATGGTTGAGAAAGGACCAGTACACAGGGAACAGCAGAAGATAGGTGAGAAGAGCAACTACAATGGAAAGAGCTCCAAGCCTGGAGCCGCTAAGACCTACATTCAAATCCAACTTCAGACACTTAGTGCCTGAGTGACCCTGGCAAGTCATTTAACCCTTCTGCCTCAGTTTCCTCAGCTATACAATGAGCAGGAGAAGGAAATGACAAATCACTCCAGCATCTTTGCCAAGACTCACAAAGAGAGTCACAAAGAGACAGATCACAACTGAAGATCCTATAAGATGAAATAACTCAACAACTGAGAGTGGGGATAACAGAGGAGCAATCTATTTTGGAGAAAATGGGATGAAATGAAATGGTTTGGGCACATAGAGGCATTTGCCTTGGCAAGGAGAAAGGAAACCTCATTATATGAGACAAGGGTGAAGAAGCTAGCAACAGGAGGCATTTTTTTCAGTGAAATATGAGGAGAGGTTCTAAACTAAGGAGGTGGTGGGAGGGGTAGCCATGGGAGATTTGAAGACGGATGAAAGGGCTCAGCTGAAAGAGTTCTGGGGTAAACAGGATAAAGCTAACTAGGAAGGTGCAAAAGGATTTCCATGAGACAGTGAAGACCCAGTTGATGTCATGTAACATAAATCTGTAGTGGAATCTGTCAGCAGTTTCATGATTTTCTCCATCTTGATTCAGCACAGTGTCTATAGAGGCAAAAGCAGGGGATGGGGAAAATGATTCATGGCTGAGGCTTGGCTTTTGTATCACCTAATAGCCTATTCTATCTTACAGAAATTAAAACTTTAACTAATTCATATTTTCATAATACTCAGTGTATGAAAAACTCAGAACAAACAATAAGTCTGTTTTTCACTGTAATGAGTCATTTATATGCAATTCAGTTCAACAAGAAATTATTAAGCACCTACTATGTACAAGGTCCTAGGCTAAGAAAACCAAGACAATATGTCCTACTTGGTAGTTAAAATTTCAGTACAATCTATAACTGCTGATTAAGTTCATATTTTGGGAAAACATGCATACACACACACACACACATATACATACACACAATAAATAGGGAGAAAGGATAAGGGTATATAATCTTGATCTCTAATTTACAGTTTCTGACTTCCAGGATTTCTGAACTACCAGAAGGCTCCCAGAAGTTCCTTATAAATAGAAAAATAAAAAAACAACTAAGGAATCTGGCTTCAACTTTAATGAATGATCCTGTGACCTAGGAGTTTAATCCATTTGTCACCTTCATTGGCTAAAGGTGAAAGGTGTGTGTATATATACAACATAGAAATCTACTGTCCAGGGCCTCTATAAAATCTTCCAGCTTTTCTACAAATTTACTCTAAAATCTAAAAATAATCTAAATATCTAATAAAATCTAAAAATTCAGGAATTTCAGATTAAACAAAACAGCAGAATACAATTAGAAAATAATTTCTGCTTTCCATGCTACAATACCCAGGCAATCACTGAATGAAGTATGCTAACAACAGTAGAATTGTGTCAGACAAATTCATCAATTTCATGTCAGACAAATCTGATTTTTCTATGGCATTTAAAGAGGATATTAGAAGTCAGAACATTAGAAATTATACCATTCCCATGCCCCCTGCTCTACAAAAGCTAGCCCAGACATCAGTATTAATCAACTAGGAAGCACAGTTCTTGTACCATAAAAAAACCACAATAACTGTGATAATAAGCTTCAAATCCTCTAAAGGTCCCTTACAAATTAAATGCACATAGAAAACAAGAAAGCAAAGAAACACCATATTAAGACATTACCAATTCATACTACAAATCCAGTTGCTCTAATAACGTCATTGAACAGTGAAGACAATAGAACATATAAGGAATTTGGGAGGGAGGGTCCTTTCCCCTTGCCTTCTTAACCAAACTTTCCTAAGAGAAGGCATCACAAGATAATTGAACTTCAACTTCTGGCAGCTGAATTGAAGAGATGGGGAAAGAAAAGGGGGGGGGGGAGGAAAGGAAGGAGGGTCAGATAACCACAGACCAAAGAGTTCTGGGATCAAAACTAGTATACCACAATTACTTTAGCCACAAAAGGCTTATAATCAGAAAAAAGACTCCAAAGTCTTTCAAAGAGTCTAACTTTTTGTACTAAACTAAACCTGAGTTTTCAAATATGAAGGCTATCATTTCCAGAACCAGAATTTACAGAACTTCCAAATGGGTATATAATTTATATAGACTAAAACTATAAATCATAATCCCAGCTAATGAAATGAGTTGTTTTCTGTTATTTTCTTTTCTTCTATATTCATATAATCATGCTAGAATAAGAACCAATATATTTTCATACTATTTTCAAAAATATTTTTAAAAACATAAATTGTAATTTCCAGGTAGAGAAATTCTTATTTTAAAAGAATGCTGGGCACTATGGGGTAGGAGAAAACAAATTACTTAAAATGTTTTCACATACTTATTAACTAAAGTATTGGGACCTATCTGGAGATAAATGCTATACAAAAAGATTAACACTATAAAATAGTGTGTGCATGTATATACAAACATGAATAAATATATCTACATATAAAAAACTAAAAATAATTTGAAATGAATGAAAGAAGTTTAGCCTACATAGTAATACACTCCCTCCTCAATTATAATAATGCTCTTTCTTTAGGATATCAAAAGCAAAACATTTCTTCCTTTGAATTCCTTTGAAATATCCTACACAAATGCCTGAACATGCAAACTTGCCATCTATACCTAAAAAAGTGCAAAAGCAGGAAGTAGAGTTTCTGGAATCTTACATTATGAAACATATCTGTAGAGACCAATAGGTTTCAATGGCTCTCTTTATTGATAGAGGAGGAATGGGTGGAAAAGAGTAAAGGAAGCCTATTAGATATATTAAAATTTGGGAATTAACTAATGAGAAATGGGAAGCATCTGATGCTGAGATAGTCAAACCTTAGAAACTAGGCTCTTTTTATTCAATACAAGACCAGGAATTTCAGAAATCTTAAGTATTTTGCATTATTTCCTCAATCTTAAGAAGTCTATGTCTAGGAAAAGAGTGCAACAGAGAATTAACCATCAAACCCTCCAAATCTTTGGATTTTCCTCATAATATCAACACAAATATTATCTCTCTCTCTACCCCTCAATAGCAAGCACCTTTCCCCTTCAATTAGAGATATGAGACATGAGCTTAATATAAGGAGAGTATTTCTAACAATTAAAGATAAGTGGAATGGACTATCTCTAAAAGTAGTAAGTTCCCCATCCTTAGAAGACCTTCAGTAAAGGCTAGATGATCACTTATTGGAATTATCACAGAGGGAATTCCTACTTAGGTGCAGGTTAAATTAAATGACTTTTGAGCCCCTACTAATTTAATTACACTCTTCAATTGTAGACCTAGGAATGGGCGGGGGATCCTATGTGTCCCCAAAGAAACTGAAAGAATAAAAGATAAAAGAATATAGCTTGAACAACTTGCCATGACTATCTATATACAGAACATTTTAAAATGTTCTGTTCCAGTAACATTTCTTTCTCAACACTGAGCAGAAAAAAAATCATTCTGCTGCTCAGAACATCCTGCTATTTAAGAAAAAAACAGCAAGTCATTTTAGCTTTTACCACTGAATATAACTTTGCTGAGTTTGAAGAAAATGAAAAATCTACTTCTTGGTACTAAAGTTTTAAAAAGTACAAACATTTTTAAAAAGACATTTTATTAATGACTATTGCCACATTTTATCTTTGTTGTCAACAGTTTTTTTTAAGTCCTTTTTTAGTGTCTTAACAGGTTGAAAACACTGAAAAGGATGAAATGTTCATGTTCTAAGGAAATCAAACAAATGTCTGTCACAGAAACAGAGTAAGATTTAATTTAGCAGGTCAGGGAAAAAATGTGCCCACACACTGTCTTCTGTCCAAAAAAACAATTTCAGCACAATAGGAAATACTGCTTCCCATCCCAAAAACCTTAACAAATGCAAAACAAAAAAAGTATTGGCTTCTGTAAAATTTTTCCATGAGATTCACATGGATGGATACATATCTCTAAATGTATAATCCAAGCATATCTTCCTTTACTGACAGATCAAGTTATAATGCAAGTTTAGACATATCAACCTAGGGAAAGAAACACAGAATAGTGAAATGAAGATTGTCCATGTACTTTTTAAAATTACAACTGTTTCCAAGTTATTAGAAAATCTGTAGCAAGTATTTAGATTTTCTTCTTTCTACTGAAAGATTCTAAATTTTGTATCTAAAAAAATGAATCTCTGCCTAGTAAATTATACCTCTTTTGTTACTGTTGTTTTATAATTGTGTACAGAAGAGTGGAGATAATATGCCTAGGATATATTGGGAATAGAGGATACTCTGGTCCTGGATTAAGAACTGTCTATCCTTCCCATGCATCATCTTCAAATAGCATCCTTCAAAGGGTTCTGTTAACACAATGGTATTAATCTCAAATAGAAATGGGGGCCACTAAACCATACAGAAGAATCCTTGCATGCTACATTTTGACTTAGAAAACCATATATTAACATTATCTAGGTTCTATTGTATTTTTATTTATTTCATTAAATGTTACATATTAATCTGGTTTAGCAGCATTTAAGAGTGTTGTGGCAGAGTTTGACAACTCTTAGCTATTATTAATTACCACCACCTGTAATACACTAACTGAAAAAGTGAATTTAGAAAAATTGACAATCAAATCACATCACAAGAGGGTAAGCTTAACACAATGTACAGAATTTTGGACTTTGGGTGAAGAAAAGTTTGGGTCCAAACTCCATGCCAAACACTGATTAGCTGTGTAAATACAGACAGCATAGTGGCACAGTGAACAGTGTCCAACCTAGAGTCAGGAAGGACTGAATTCAAATCCAGCCTCAGACACTTACTAGCTAGCTGTGTGACCCTGGGCAAGTCACTCACCCCTGTTTATCTTGTTTGTCTCATCTGTAAAATGAGCTTGAGAAGGAAACAACAAACTACAGCAGTATCTTTGCCAAGAAAACCCCACATAGGGTCACAAAGTGTTGGACATGACTGAAAAGCAGATGAATAATATTACTTTACTAATAATTGTGCCCATTATAGAACTCTTACTAAACAAATATTTTTAAAAGATGGGGTAAAATGAAATATTTTATCCTAGATCATTGGGAGTCACTAGAGTTTATTGAGTAGAGAAGTGACATAGCCAAGATACTAAACTTAGGATAGAATTAAGAGGCATGAGACAAAGATGCTAATTAAGAGGCTCTATAATAGTCCAGGCAAAAAATCATGAGGGTCTGAACTAAGGCAGGGCCTAAGAGAGTCAAAAAAAAAGTCATGTATGAGAAAAATGTTATAGAAATAGAAACCAAAGAATTAGAAGGGATAGAGATTTGTGTGACCCAAGATGACTAGAAAGATGTGATGCTCTGGATAGTAAGTAATAAGAAACTCTGGAGGATGGCCAATTTGTGGAGAAAGATAATGTAATGAGATCTGAAATGCACCATACAACCTAACTCATTCTGTACCACCCAAATTGAAAAGGAAGATAATAAGGTTCTTATTCCCTGGTCATACTACACAGGAACATAGGGACTTCCCTTCCCAAAGAGCATCTGCTACAGCCAGGAGATGAACTGGGGTACCTGTGCAGTTGCTGCCCAGGATCCAAAGGAAGCAGTTGAGAGCTTTTACAGTGGAGGGAAGGGTAGAGTCGAGGAAAATAAGAGTAGATAGGGCTATATAGGAAACAAACCCCATGATTGGCTGGTCCTTGTAGGGACAATGAAATCCAATTCATCTTGCTTTTCAATTGGCTAATTATACACATCTTTGAAAACCACTGGTTTATAAAATTAAAAAAAAATTCTTTGACCTGATATGCAAGTAACTTTAGGATTAGGTTGCAACCCACATTTTCAGCCTTTTTTTATTTCTATTCCTCTACATTAACCCTCTATTCAAACTAGTCTCATTATAACCATTCCAAGGTTTTGCACATATGGTTCTTACTCCTTTGTGATGTGTTCTAAATCAAGAAATTCTTCAACTGTGTCAAGGTCAAATCTCATCTCCTCCAATGATCTGTCCCTAATGGGTCCAAGCAAAACTGATTTCTCCCTACACTGAATACCCTTAGTATTTGCTGTCTTATTAATTGTATATATAACTTATCTCTTCAACCAGACTGTAAATTCCTTCAGTAAACCAGCACTTCTGGTATATCTTTTTTAATCTAATTTCAGGGCCTTATATGTTATAAACATTTAAATTTTGCTTGAATGACTATCACACATGACACCAAACCCATCTCTTAGATATGTGTCCACCTAGACTCTAAAATGTTAGACTGACTTTGCCCAGTTCTTCCTTTCTTTGGACATCTTCCTTTGGTTTATTCTTTTGGGGGAGTGGGAAGACACATAAAGATCTTATACCATGTCTGGTGCTGGGACAATATTACTCTTACTAAGCAAAACAGTCCCTCTCATCACCCTAGATATCGATCTTTCTCTCTCCCCTCCATCAGGCAACCTGCCTGATTCTGGACTTTGGAATCAAGGGAACTCTTTGCTCTACTTCTTTTCTCAGGTATGCTGTTTCCAGTGAACCAGCTCTATACATTTCTTCCACAACTACCTACTGGCTGCCACTCTTAACCCTCTTTTAAACAACATTTTAAAACTGTAATAAGAATTGTTTCATTTATACAATTACCACCAGACCACAGTGGAAATCAAAGAGAAAAATAATTTGATGTATGGAAAACTTTGCTTTACCACCACACTTAATGGGGCTTTCCCTGGAAAATTATTAGTAGATAAACTACATTTGTAAGTTTCTACTGGATTCATCTTGTAGGTTATGAGAAACAATAAGGAACACAATTAATCACCTGAATTTAAACAAGGGCAGGAAAACAATTTTCAAAAGGATTGAAATATACAACTGAAAACAAAAAAGTAAAAAGAATTCCTGAAAGTGGGATGATTGGGTCAGTCATAATAAGCAACTGGAGGAAAAGCAGATAAATAAAAGATTTGGACAAGTAAAAGAAAGAATTAGAGAGGGAGAGAAGAGAGAAGAAACAGGGAGGGAAGAAAATTTTTAAAGGCAGCATGGTGGCTTGGCAAGTCACTCATGCATCCTAGGCTGGTGGACCTCAAGTGTATAGCTCCCCTTGTGCCCAATGCTGGCACCATCACAAAGAATTCACATGAGGCCACATGCATGGTACCGCAGGGGCAACCATCTAACAAAGAGAAGGGAAAAGTGGTGAACTAGTCTTCAATTCAGAGTTAGGCGTGGCAAGGAAAGGATCCTGCTTGCTTACTTCTTCACAAATGTAACTTACACTCTTCCAGTGAAAATACAAACTATGTAATTGAGGTGGGGGGCTGGGGAGGAGAGAGAGACAGAAAAGCATGCCAGGGTGCCCATCCTATAATTCAGCTGGTTATACCAGTCTTGAAAATGATGGTCAAAATTATTAGAGGCAAAAAATTCTATTTGAATTGCAAAATTTTCATTGGTCATGTCCATATTTAACAAATGCTGATGCTTCTTCTTGCCTCTTTAAACTCCTTTCTATGACACCAATAATTATCATATGTTTGAGACTTTATAGGTATGATAGGTTTTCAATCATAAACAGTAATCAGCTGATTGGCTAATATTTCTTGGGACTTTATAGGTACAATAGGCTTTCTATTTGAAAACCAAAAATAAAATACAAGTAAATGTAATTTTTAGATTGATCACTTTGCTTCAACACACTATCTGATTTCTCTATACCTAGTTACCTGAGGAAGTAGATTCAGAGCTTTCAGACAGCAGAAAAGAGTTTTCAAAACTCTTATAAAAAACTTGGCCCTAAGGAATTTCAAGATATACATTTGCTAACTCATATTTAAGTTCTTGACACTGGCTGAAACCTTAAGCCTGGGTCTTCTGTTTTCACAATTGTTTTAGGATCAACAGGAAGTCAGGAATGATATTGATTTGACAATCACCATAGCAATTCACCATGAACACAAACAAAAACAGCAAAAAACAGACTGGTCATATTCTAAATACCAAGTGTAACTTGTAAACAATTAAAGCTTAAACAATTGACAATCATCTTTCTTTCCTTCTGGGTTTTCTGAGAGATTGGACTACCTGAGAGACTAATGCTCAGTAAAATATAGAGTGAATAACATGGACACTCTACTTCCCAGCCTCCTACCCTATACCCTCTTTACATTTGTATTAATTTTGTAAGCTTTGTAAAAGAGAGCCAGGATAAAAGAATGAACATAAACAACATGTGGCTAAATTCTGAGTATGAAAGAGTCAGATTATTTACATGCAGGTCTGCAAAAGTGAAAGTAAGGATAACAAATTCTCAATTTACTAAAAAAAAGTAAGTTTTTTTTTCACCCTGTCCTTGGAGTAGAATTTTATTTGTAGCTATTGCCACCGTCTAAAAGTAGCATGCGATAAAGCATACCCAGGAGAAAATGGACATCCAAATTTCTCATAATATTGTGTTCACACACCAAGCTCATTTTAGGAAGAACCTTAGAATATGTATCTTGGGTGTGGGAAATATGTTTTTAAAAATTTAAAGCATTTGACTAATGCTTATTAAGGCAAATTTAACCTCTTTTAAAAATATTTTAAGGTGCCAGATTCTCATTAATTCCTAAAAATCAACCCTGTCATCATCTTTCAAAAGTTGTCAAGATTTGCCTTAAAAAAGACTAGAAAAAGCCAAGTATTTGCATGTCAATGAACCAATTCACCAGCAATATTTCAGAGTATTATTTCCCTAAAACACATTATCCTGCAAAGTTCTATTAGCCCAGGCAATGTTTTCAGAATCACAAAATCTCAAGAGCTGGACAGCCCCTCAGAGGACATTGAGTTCATTTCTGAACAAAAATCCCCTTACAACATACCAGTCAAGTGGTCATCCAGTTTGCCTGAACATCTCTACAAGGGGAAACCCATTCCCTCTTGAGACAGTCCAAGCCATTTTGTCTAGCTCTTATTTTTAATAAATGTAATCTTGAACTGAGCCAAAGTGTGTTCTTTTTGCATCTTTTACCCAAGTGCTACTAGTCCTGTCCTCCAGGGCCAAGAATAAGTCTAATAACTCTTCCAAGAAAGCCATTAGAAATACTTGAAGATTTTTATTAATCAGTTTTCCATAAAATCTTCCCTTTTCCAAGTTAAACAACTCAACTTCTTCCAAACAATCTTTAAATAGCATAGTCAAGGTCCTTCACCACTCTAATCACCTTTCTCTGGATATCTTCCAGTTAATCAATGATTCTACTAATTATAGTACCCAGAACCTAATACTTCTAATGTGAGTAATAGTCCCAAGCTGCTCCATGGTGCAGAAATTCATTCTTTTAACTCCATTGTTTTCTCAAAGATGTTAGATAGATTCATAAAACACCATGATCTCTACCGTACACAAATCTCAGGTGTGCCAAAGGGCACTGAAGAGAGACATGATAGATATAAACAAGTTGCAGCTTATTACAAGGATTACATTTTACATAATCTCTTTTGACTACAAGAAGAAAAAGTAGATCAGGGCAGTTTCCTCTTAAACAGATTTTTCCAACTTTAACAAAGGCAGAGTTACATGATATAAAATTATAAAGAATTTCAAGTGGGAAGGAACCATGAAAAGTACCTAGCACAAAGCCCCTTACTTTTTGTAGATCTAAATCACAAATGTAAATAGCACAGCACAGATTCAAAGCCAGGCCATCTACCTCAAAATCTAGTGCTTTTTCAGGATACTATAGTGCCTCATAGTAACCACCCCAATAACCAAAATGCCAAATTCTCCAATCAGCAAAGAATTGAAGCATATCTTCCAACCATCAGATGACTTGTTTGGAAAGTCCTGACTACTTCCAGACAAGCTGCAAAAGGACCCCACCTGTAGTACAGAGCAGGTAGTACTCTCTTTTGTCATCCAATAACTCCAAGCTTGAAAACATTCAATTACTGAGTGTTCCCTCTATGAAGAGCTAAGTCCTGGAGGGTTAACAGGGACAATCTGTATAAATGATGATAAACTTTCAATATAATTATGGGGAGAAGACTAAACTGAAGATAATCCAATGGCAATGGCAGTGAGAAAATCAAATACCCAAATATGCTATCCACTGAGAGGCAAATTAAATGGCCACATCTACAACACAAGGCTGAAACAGTAAATCTCATTTGTGACTAATACTCTAGATAACTTTTTGTGCCATATTTGTGTATTTTATGATCCATTGAATTGTATTGTAGACAACAAAAGCACAAACATATGCAGTTTTGAAATTATAAGCTCAAAGGAATTCATTATTATATCTAATAATATATTTAATAAGTGACACCCTTAATGTAGCATATAAACAGTAGGTCTGTGATATGTATGTTAGAGCTCTTTAGTGTTTCTAGATAGTTTTCTCACTAAATAATGTTTGTCACAAAAGACTATATGTATTTATAGTATTTATAGCAGAGTATAATTTGCAGGGGTTACATTTAGATAAAAACATATTTCAGTACTTTCTGCATAAGTCTGGAAATTTTGCACTCACTTTTTTTCTTTATTGTTTTATTTTTCTGGTTATACATATATATTAACTGTTAAATACCCACTTCTTTATGAATCATGTTGGCAGAGAAAAATCTGAATAAAAGGGTAAAACCACAGGAAAGAAAGAAACATAGAAAAAGAAGTGACCATAGTATGTTATATTAAATACTTATAAAAACAATTTTTAATTAAAATTTATATTAGTAATAGTCACATGTTAGACTTTTTTTAAAAAGCAGATTACCTAAAATGTAAATATAAAATCTGAATACCTTACTGCAGATATCTACTAATATATCACTAAAAAGGACATTTACTCCCCTCCTGGGTTTGTGCTCACCCAACTTAAAATGGGTCTTCTTAAACATTATAGTGCTGTTATCAGAGATATTATCAATCAATAAATAGTGAAATATAAAGTTTACTTTACCTTTGCTTACATACAAAGATAAAACAGACTAAGTGTATTATTGTATATATACTACAAAAACCTTTTCCCCAATTAATTCCTTCAACTTAAGGAAAACTGATACATATTGGTAAAAGAGTAAAACCTAAAACTAAAAAGGTTGAAGAGAGAGGGAAAAGGCAAAGCAATTGGCAGATGACTACACAATACATTACAATAATTGAAAAAGGTCATCATGGAAGATCTGTGGTTATCCTAGCTAAGGGGTCAAGTGAAAAATAAAAGAAAAAAACTTAATTTAAGCAACTAAATTCTAAAAACCTTCGGCTCATCTTTTTTCAAATTGGCAATCAAGCAATTGTTCTATACTATCTTTAGCTTAGATGTGAAAATTTCCAGGCTTTCTAAAGAATTTTGAAATTTTTATCCCCAGGCACTGACTCAACAAAATAACCTGATTGGTTCGTTCTATTTCTAAAGATGCGATTAGAGGAAAAAGAAAAAGTCCTATATGTTTTAAAATGTTTATAGCAGCTCGCTGGTATGCTAAACACTGAGAGGCAAGTGAAATGGCCATGTGTACAACATAAGGTTGAATCAAAGTAAATCTCATTTGTGAATAATACTCTAGATAACTTTTGGTGCAATATCTATGTATTTTATGGTCCATTGGTCATATACCTATATATCTAATGGTAAAGAATTAGGAATTGCAGGGATATCAATCAATTGGGGAATAACTAAACATATTGTGCTTTGTGGTTGTCATGGAATACTACTGTAAAATGATGAGCTCAATAATCTTAGAAAAAATAGAAATACCTGCACAAAAAAAGGAGTAAAATGGACAAAACCAAAAGAACATTGTATACACTAATAGCAATATTAAAGAACAAATATGAGCAAGTTATTTTACCTATTATAAATACCCAAATTAACTATAAAGGACATATACATTCAGAAAAAATGATAAATAAAAGTATGTAAAGAATAATTACACACACACACACACACTTATTTGTGTCTTATCTTAATGGTGGTCATCACTAGAAGGGCCAAAGGGTAGAGGGAGAGAGTAAGAAAGAAAGAAAATTTAAAGTTAATTGTGTTATATATTTAAAAGGAATAGCCAGTGGATTTGCAATTTCAAGTGCAATCATCTTTTTATTATACTATGTTATGGAAATGTTTTATTCTATAAATTAAAAATAAAATGCATTTTAAAAAGTTAAAAATAATTTTTAAAAAGAATGGAAGCTAAAAAAAATTAAAGAATAAGAAAAGTAAATAAGTACCAACTGAAAAGTCTAACAGAGATAAGGAACAACTTTTGACTTTTAGAGTTTCCTGCCTAGAACAGGTAAGAATGAAGTGAAATATAGGTTCTCCAATAACTTGGCAGTATACAGAGACCAATATGCAAAGTGTAATTGGGATATCCTAGAATACCTCTTATTGTGTATTTTTAAATGTAATTTGCCATAATTAAAACATACATATGTTGTTCCAGAGTAATCAACATTCTGCAATACTGATCCAAGCATCCTTAATTGTTTCTCATTTAAGTACTTCAAAATGCCCTGACCAACCTAAAAAAAATCATATGTTATATGTGCCAGTAATAATATTTCCAAGATATTCCCTTTTGAAACAAATTGTGTGTATTTATTATATAAATTATGTTTCCTTGTAATTTGTAAGACTTGTAATTTCTACAATATTCTCGTTCCATATTACCCATCCCCCAAAGCACTTTAATAATCCAACATCAACATCAACATGGGTCCATTCAAGTTCAACAAACTTTTTGCCAAAAATAAACAAGGAATATTATGTAATCTGATCATGTTTGAAATGTCCTTCAAAGTAGAAAGGAACGAAAAAGTCAATAATACCTTATCAACTTAATGATACACACATTGGAACCTTTTTCATATGTAAAGGATATTAATAAAGACAGAACAAAGATTTTGTAACTGAGTTGTTCATCTCAACCAACATATTTATCCATTGTACTTTCAAAATAACTTTACAAATATTTAAGATACTGTTTTCCCATATCTGTTTTTCTGTGGAATGGTAACAAGAAGGAAGAATGTTTTTTTTTTTTTTGGAGAGCTTATTGTGTACTGTCTTTCAAAGTATTCCTCAAATACTCTACAGAGTTGAAATTGCCCCAATTCCTTAAGAAGTCTGGTCATTAAATCACTCTCCAAAATATGACAGGTAAAAGAGCATCCATAGAAGAGAAATGAAAGAGATGGCCTTGTCTATCCCCCTTATTTGAAAGAGAAGGAAAATGAGGCAAAGGAGATAAAGCCCATGTTGCCCAAGGTCATACAATAGAAAAAAGTAGAACTAAAGACTACAAACCCAAGTCTTACTTTAATTTTCTTTCTCATCTGTCAGCCTTATTCCTAAATGTGATATGTAACAACTTTTTTTTTTTTAATTTACTTTCAGTGTACCGCTAGCAACTTTTTAGACTTTTGGGAAAGAATGTTTATTATCCTGACTACTTTCTTCCCTAAAACTCTAAAATGAGGAAGAGCATAGCTATAGGCCTTGTCTTTATTGAACATACTACCTAGGAAGATAAAGGGGAAGCAAGGAAAGGCCCTAAAAGTGTGAAATCAATTCTCCTAAGATTATATCACAGCTTTATATGACAAACTATAGATCCAGTCTCAAGGGACCTCCTCTTCATTTAGCATCTCATCCTTTATACCCTATCTCCAAAATTAATCTTTCCACTTGTACCTCAAGCCTATCTTTTCCTTATTCCCGAAGAATTATCTCATATCTTTTTGTTTCTCCTTCTCACAACTTTTCATCATCTTTCATCTCACCATTATATATATATATATATATATTTGGTAGTCCTCTTACCTGAGCTCCAAACTGTATCTCTTGCTGCCTATTAGACATTCCATTTGAATATATCTCCTGTGTGACCCTGGGTAAATCACTTAACAAGGAAGGAAGGGAAAGAGAAAGGGGGGGAGAGAAAGGGGAAGAAAGAGGGAGGGACGGGGGAAGAAAGAGGGAGGGATGGATGGATGGATGGAGGGAGGGAGAGGGAGAGGGAGAGGGAGAAGGAGAGGGAGAGAGAGAGGGAGAGAGAGAAAGAAAGAGAGAAAGAGAGAAAGAAAGAGAGAAAGAGAGAAAGAGAGAGAAAGAAAGAGAGAAAGAGAGAGAGAAAGAGAGAAAGAGAGAAAGAGAGAAAGAGAGAAAGAGAGAAAGAGAGAAAGAGAGAAAGAGAGAAAGAGAGAAAGAGAGAAAGAGAGAAAGAGAGAAAGAGAGAAAGAGAGAAAGAGAGAAAGAGAGAAAGAGAGAAAGAGAGAAAGAGAGAAAGAGAGAAAGAGAGAAAGAGAGAAAGAAAGAAAGAAAGAAAGAAAGAAAGAAAGAAAGAAAGAAAGAAAGAAAGAAAGAAAGAAAGAAAGAAAGAAAGAAAGAAAGAAAGAAAGAAAGAAAATTGCCTATTTTATTTTTTGCTGAGGCAATTGGGGTTAAGTAACTTGCCCAGGGTCACACAGCTAGGAAGTGTTAAGTGTCTGAGACTAGATTTGAACTCAGGTCCTCCTGACTTCAGGGCTCTATCCACTGCACCATTTAGCTGCCCTTTGAATGCCTTTTCAAATCAAATACATTACATGCCAAAACAAACACATTCTCTCCCTGGTCCACTTCACTGTTTCTCTTAATAGTAGTGTCACTTTTTGGTCATTCCAAACGAGGCAGTCATCTTTAATAGCTCTTTCCTTCAATCCATACATCCAGACAAGTAAAATGTTCTTTCAATTTCTCTAAATGTCCCTTTTATAAAGTACCCAAGTAAACTGGGAAAGTAGGAATCCACTGAGTGGAAGTCATCTAAATAAAGGGTTGTATATTCACATAATAAAATATTGTTGCATTACAAAGATGAATATGAGAAATTCAAAGAAACATGGGAAGACTGGTATGAACTGATGCAGAACAAAGAGAATAATATACACATAATGCAACAATGTAAATGAAAACTATACTTAATGACAAATGATGAAAAACAATTTGTTCCAGAGAACAAATGATGAGTTTCAAATGCCAAATGATACCTATATTGACAAATATATAACACTTTATCAAGTAGTTTTACTTAAACTTTTTTCCCCTTTGTCACAAAGGCGAATTCTTATAAGGTAGGAAAGAAAATAACTGAGAAAAATTTCTAAAGGAGCTGCACTCCTCCCTTGCTAGTCCTTCTCTAGGATGCCAAAGAAGCTTCATCCTGAAAATTTACTATACTCCTGAACATCACAAACTACAAGTACCTTCTGACCCTGCAATCTCTCCCTAGGCCTAGGTGGTAGCTCCCATAACCACCAAGGACCTCCAAGTCAGCCCGTGGCTTCATTGCTCTTCAATAGCTAGAATGCTGGAACTGGAAACAGAAGACATGAGTTCAAATTTAACCTCAGACACACTAGCAGCATCCCCCTGTCACTTAACTTCATCTGACTCAGTTTCCTTAGATATTAAATGATAATGGAAGCATCTTCTTCCCAGAGTAGTTGTAAGGATCAAAAGAGATATATTTGTAAAGTGCTCAGCTTTCTGCCTGGCTTTCAGATGCTTAACAAATGCTTGATTTAGTCCTTCTTTTGCCTTCAGACTACTTTCACTTTCTGGGCCTTTTTAGTTCTCTTTAATCCACAATCTACTCCTATAGAATTTAAAATCTTGAGGGCAGGGATTATCATTCACCTTATATTTGTATTCCCTTTGTTTATTTAAGTGCCTGGCTCTAAGTGTTTAATAAGCACTTGTTGACTAAACTTGAAATGATAGCTGTTTTTTTTTTTCTCTAAAGGTTATCAATAAAAAATTTAAAAATTTAAGTCTCTCATATCATCCCTACCTCATCATTCCCACTACACTCACTCAAATTCAATTAGAAAAAAAAAAAGAACAAATATTTATTGAGCAGTTATTACATGCAAAACACTGTTCTAAGCACCAGGTACACCAAGACAAAATGTCAAGTCTCCATCCTCCAGAAGTTTACCTCCTACTCATCACTCCTTTCTCATCTGACTCAGTGATAGTCTTCATTTGGCAATCTCACATAATAATGCCAATCTCACATAGCTCTAATCCAGTTTATGTTTCTGCTAAAGTAATGTTTTTAAAAAATAATATTTTATTTTTCCTCAATTACATGTTAAAATATTTTGTAACATCAGTGTCTTTTTTTTTTTAAGTTTTGAGTTCAAAATTTTATTCTTCCTTTCATCCCTTCCCTACTCTCCTCCCCTTCCTGAAATGGTAAGCAATCCAATATGGGTTATACATATGGATAGATTAATTTTTTAAAATTATACTTGCATCATGGAAAGTCGCTACTCAAAAAATCTTCAATAGCTCCTTGTTAGATTAAGACCAAACTCTTCCAAAACGCTTTCATAACTCTTTTTGATTGGGCATCATATATTTTGGTCCAGAACTGTGATTTTACCAGTATGGAAACTTCCAGTACAGAAACATTTGCCATAGATTCATCTGTAACTCATAGTCTTGGAGATTTAGTTGAGGCAGGGAGAAATCAAATGTCTGGTTTCATTTCCCACAACTCTTCAATATGCTTCCATTGAAGAAAAATGTATTTTCCTCCTCTCCCCGCTCCTTTTCTCCCCTATTTACTTTCCCAAAGACAGAGATTTTAAACCAGAATGTCTGTGTATAAAGAAATGTACTAAGTGTAAGAGTGTCTATCATTCCCCTAAGCATTCATTCTGTCCTACTTCCCAAACCAATCCCCAATAGGGAAAGAAGAAACCAGAGAGAAGTTAAAGAGAATGAATTTTAGCCAAATAACATCAGTTATCACTATGCTTACTCAACTAGACAACTAGAGACTGGATCAAAGGCATTCTAGATGGAAGCTACTTCAATCACATAAGCTGGTCCAACCTTCTCATTTTAAAGATGAAAAAACTGAGACCTAAGAAAGGTAAACAAGTAAATAGCAGAGCCATGATTTAAATGTAGGCTCTTTAACTAAAAATCAATCCTTTTCTTCTGTTAAAACATGATGACTCTCATAGATTTTGTATTAACTAGTACAACCATCTCATTTTACATTGTTTTACTTCAATTTATTGCTCAAAAGCCCTTAATAAAGTCCTACACAAGATCAGAATGAAAAGTTTATCAACACCCGAGTCCAGGGATTCAGAAAAAGCAGCTTTCCTTAAAGGTCATAGTTTAGGGTTAACAAAGGGGAAGAGGGAGAAGAAATTTTTTTTAGGAAAAAGACTTGGGGCCTCTCAGACTCCCCCAAGGACTTTTCTTCACACCCTTCATCCATTCAGTTTTTTGTCCCCCATACAAATGTTCAACCCAAACTTCTATCGTCATGCTATTGGAATTCACTTCCCCTTCCTATCCAAATGGTACCTATTTTTCAAGACCCAGAACAACTTTCATCTCTCCTACGAGGCAATTCTAATCCATATATATTGTTCTGTTTTCTCAAACTTTTGTGAATGGAAGTTTTGGGCAGTTTTGATCTGCAGCATACAACTTAGCATTTAATTACATCTACAATTAAACCAGACTACAACTCCTAAAAAACAGAATATGTCTTGAAGCACTTTCAAATCAACACCTTCCCTATGCAAAAAGCAGATACTGCTAGAACACTTTTTTTTGAAAAGTACCTTTGGGTCTTCCTCACTTCCACAATTTCAATTATTCCTCCCAATTACTTATTTATAATGAAGCCTTCCATTGTCTGAGAAAACTGACTACCTTAAAGATCATCTGTCTTCTTACATAAACATATGGAAATATGCAACTAAAATGGCACAAAAGAATGGCAATGCATTCTTGTAAACTATTTCCTATTTCAAACTTCCAGGAGTTTATCGAGGGCAGACATTTGATGAAAACACCAAAAATGAAATGGAGTTAATAAATTGAAAATCCATTAGAAGTAAAGACAGTTCATTTTCATTTTTTTTTGTGTGTGTGTATGCGAACCCCCTAAATTAAGGGAAGCAAGTAAACACACAATTATTGTTGTGGGAAAATTCATGAAAAATGAAAAATATCCTATTCAATCTTAAATAAGACAAAAATAAACAAGCAAACAAAACAATTAACTATATAGAACAGACGGAGAGTAAGGAGCTTAAGAGAATAAGGAGCTTGAGACAACCCAGATTCAGGCATCTTCAATTGTTTCTCAGTAAGAATGCCAATGTGCCCTGGTCAACTAAAAAACAAATAATTCAATAAAATTTATATTCATTAATAAAAGTATTCACATACAAAATTGGCTTTCCTTTTGAAAAAAAGATGTTTATGCATGTGTTTACATGGAAATTGTCTAAGGTTACAAGCAGCATTGGCTTTAGATGTAATATCACTTCTAAAATCAATGTCTGTCTCTGTATCTTTCTCTCTTTATATTCCTTTTCTTTTGCTCCCTCTCTCCTTCTCCATCCTTCTTCTCCCTCCCCCTTCCATGTCTCTCCCTTCCCTCTTCCCAAGCCCACTAAAACCCAGAATCAGAGATCCCTTTTCTTCATCCATAAAATGCACCAAATAAGTATCATATAAAATGATCCAATGTTTAAATAAAATAAATATAAACAAGATAAAGATATATGTGTGTATGTATATACTACATGCATGTAAATAAAATACAAGTTCAAATCTTCATATTTAAATTCTCTGCCAAAAATATTGTAATCATACAAGTCCCCTTAGGAGTACTCTAGCTTGTAAAGATTTTTTTCTTAGAAGTTGTTACCTTCCAAATCCTTTTCAGACTATCCTAAAGATTCTCAAACTTTTTGGTGTTAGGACTCCTTTATACTTTTAAAAGTACTGAGGACCCCCAAAAGTTTTTATGTTTAGGTTATAGCTATTAATATTAATATTAGAAATTAAAGCTGATGTTTTTATTCATTAATTAATTTACAATAATAAATCTATTTTATTAACAAAAAACATTTTAATGAAAAATAATGCTTTACAAAAAAATCATTGAAAAGAGTAGAATTGTCTTACATCTTTTCACAAATTTCTTTATGTCTGGCTTAATAGAAGACAGCTGGATTCTCAGATCTACTTCTGCATTCAATCTGTTGCAATATGTTGTTTTGGTTGAAATAATATGAAGAAAATCCGGTCTCAAACAGATATATAGTTGGAAAAGGGAGGAGTATTTTAATGAGTAAATAATGTTTTAGCATTATTATGAAAACAGTTTTGACCTCACAGACCTTGAAAGGATCTTGAGAACCCCAAGGGATATGAGGACCACACTTTAAGAACTGCTGATCTAGACAAATAGCTTTACATGCTAGAATAAGTGAATATCCTTTTACAGCCAGTGGTTTTCAAACTTTAGTTCTCAATATCTTTATGCTGCTAAAATTATTGAAGATGCACCCACAAAATTTTTGTTTATGTGGGATATATTTATAGATATTTAGTATTAAGGTATCACTGGGTGAGAATTTTGATCGGTAGGCAGTCCTTAAGATTGGAGGTTTAAAAAGTAAACTACAATCAGAGTGGAGATTATAGAACAAGGGCTACATAGCTAGCTATTTCCATGACATCTCCCAAGATTTCTGGCAGTAGCCTAATAACTCCAGAACCTAGGCTAAAAGTTTTTCCAATCTCCAGCCAGTCCTGAGGGATACCTGAAAAACACTGAGAGGTAGAAAGTATGGAACGTTATACTTGTAAACCAAGACTGAATTCTGAACTGTTTCCCCTTTTCTGATGTGTTTCAGGGAGTAGATAAGTTCTTTAGAATTCATATAAGGAGTTTAATCTATCTGTTTATGATGCCTGAGAATAATATGAATGCCTGAGATAAAATTCCCACTTTTAATTTATATTACTTTTGCCTTAATTAAGTTTTGCTATTGGACTGTTGACACTCTCAAGATCATTGTATACTTTTAGAGACTTGGGCCATAAATAGCACAAATTCCTACTAAAAACATGCACATCGAATAGCAAAGGATTCCAAAGCTAAATTATCCAAAGATTTCAAGGACTCTGCTATTACAAAGTACACCTAAAGTATCCCAATCTTTATTACTTCTTTCTTCTCATTCTTGACATCTTTCAAGAAGCAGGCTCAATGAACTAACAGGGCTAACAGATAATACTGTCATCCTTAGGAATCCCCTTAATACTCTGACAATATCAGTCCATTTTAAATAAATATTTATTAGGCGCCTATCATATAAAAAGTCAAGTTTTTAAAATCTCAAGTCTCAGACTTCAGAAGCATCCTAAAGTTTAATTATCATCTCAATGCAGATGATTCAGATCTATATATCCAGTTTCAGTCTCTCTCTTGAGCTTCTCTAATCTTGCATACTCAACTGTCTATTGAACAATTCAAACTTCATATCCTAGAATTATCTCAAACTCACCACATCCAACAGGTTCCTCTAATCTTTTTTCCCCAAATTCACTCCTCTATCAATTTCTGCTGAAGTCACCAGCTTTTTATATCAAGTCTCACATGTTGTCTCCTTACTCATTCTCATCCCACATCAGTTGCCATCTTGCTAAAGTTGCCCTCCTTACACAGCCTACAGCCTAGTTCAGACCCTCATCACCTCTCATGTGAACTATTGTAATGACCTCCTAATGGGTCTTTCCTCTCTTCATCACTCCTATTGCTACCAAAGTAGCAATAAATTAATAAAAATAAAATAAATTTTCCTTAAATTTTCCTTCCCCCATGGATCTTCCTATTGCTTTCAGGATAAAATAGCATTTCTTCTGTTTAGCTTTTAAAGCTTTTCTATATACACATTCCCTCCCAACATAATAGAATCTCCTTAATGGTGGAAATTTGTTTCATGGTTTTTTTTTTGTCTTTGTATCCCAAGGACGTGCCACAAAGCTTGGCACATAAGAAGCCCTTAATAAAAACTTTATATATATATATATATATATATATATATATACATATATATATATATTTTAAAGAAGGAAAAGATGTACAACATGTTCACAACATGTATGATACAATCTAAGTATGTGATGACAATAGAATTTTGCTGATGTTTCATAGAAAACAATGAAAAATGTAAAAAAAAACCCAAAGTATTAGATGTGGTACCCCCAGAAAACACATTAATTCAATTAATTCAATAAGCATTTACTATTGGGCTTATATCCCAAAGAGATACTAAAGAAGGGAAAGGGACCTGTATGTGCCAAAATGTTTGTGGCAGCCCTTTTTGTAGTGGCTAGAAACTGGAAACTGAATGGATGCCCATCAATTGGAGAATGGTTGGGTAAATTATGGTATATGAATGTTACGGAATATTATTGTTCTGTAAGAAATGACTAGCAGGATGAATACAGAGAGGCTTGGAGAGACTTGCATGAACTGATGCTGACTGAAATGAGCAGAACCAGGAGATCATTATACACTTCAACAACAATACTCTATCAGGATGTATTCTAATGGAAGTGGATATCTTCAACAAAGAGAAGATCTAATTCAGATCCATTTGATCAATGATGGACAGAATCCACTACACTCAGAGAAAAAACACTGGGAAATGAGTGTAAACTGTTTGCATTTTTGTTTTTCTTCCCAGGTTATTTTTACCTTCTGAATCCAATTCTTCCTGTGCAACAAAAAAATTCGGTTCTGCACACATATATTGTATCTAGGATATACTTTAACATATTTAACATGTATGGGAATGCCTGCCATCTAGGGGAGGGGGGTGGAGAGAGGAGGGGAAAATTCAGAACAGAAGAGAGTGCAAGGGATAATATTGTAAAAAATTACCCATGCATATGTATTGTCAAAAAATATTATAATTATAAAATTAATTTTAAAAATTCAATAAGCATTTATTGATTGCCTTTTAAGTGCCAAAGACTAAGGTCTTTAAGGACCTAAATTAGGATGGTCATGTTAATGAGCGTTGAGAAGGGAATGGATGAGATTTTGTGAAAAAGGAAAAAAAATTCCTCAAAACTCTGCTCTCAATCTTAGAATCTCTGGGATCCAAAGAGGCTAAAATGGCTTGCCCGAGATCACATCATAGAACTAGATTATAACCCAAGCCTCCTTGCTTCCTAAGTCAACATTTATTCCAACTTACCAAACTACCAAAATAGTCATGTCAGATAACCAAATGAAGAAAACATCCCAAAATAATAATAAGAAAAAAAATCTGCACCACGATTTTTGAAACAAACAAAAAGTTCCAGGGTAAATAAATTACAAGTTCCTTCAGGTACAATATCATTTTGTCCACTTGAATTATCTGCATCCATACAACAGAGAAATTCTCGAGAAGATCAATGGAAAGAGCCAAGGAGCCAAGTATTCTAATCCCTTCCTCCCTAAAGTCCAGTGGCTGTCCTCCCATTGTCTCTTGTAATTAACTACTTTGTGTGTACATGTAGATACATATTTATTAAATGTTTTTGTTCTATATAAATCATACTAGGTTCTAGTATTCTGCTCTATGAGAACAGAATTCATAAGTAAAGTGTTTCATTTTTGTACTTTGATCCCCAGCAGTGCCTTGTACATAGTAAACATTAATAAACACTTCCCGATTGATTCATAAAGCTGTAAGCCTCTCACATGCTCTGGCTTAGAGCACAGGTGATGAACCACCAGCAGAATGGCAAGTGCCTCTCCATCCAAAAGTTTTCAATAAGTCCTTTGCTCTCTTTCCTTCCATATACACCCAGACTTCAGAAGAAAAGCACAGCTAATACCAACCACAAAAAGTTATCAGGTTCCTGACTCAACAAATATTCTGAGAAGAACTATGTTATAGTTAAATGAGTAAAGAATTTAAATTCCAGAGAAATACATTCACATCTTGGCTCTGGGAATGGCGAAGGAAATAAACCACCAGTCCTAGGGGCTGCAAATTCTCAACATTTTCACTTTACCTCTGTTTACCTCAGTTTTCTCATCTGTAAAAAGGGAATAATGGTAGCACCTATTTCCTAAGATTAGTCCACTGGGCATGGAGTCAGGAAGATTCCTCTTCATGAGTTCAAATCACTGTGTGACCCGGGGTAAGCCACTTAAGCCTGTTTGCCTTAGTTTCTTCATGTGTAAAATGAACTGGAGAAAAAAATGGCAAAACACTCCAGTATGTAGCACAGTGCTTGGCACATAATAACTGATACATAAATGTTAACTATTGTTATTATTAGTTATATGCCTCAGCCTCATTTTTCTTCACCTATAAAAAGGAGACAATATTTGAATTGCCTACCACAGGGTTGTTATAGATAACTGAACTTTGTAAACCTTAAGATGCTAATAAATATGAACTATTATTCCATTACAGGCCAATATTTATCCTTGAAGCCAACTAAAGCACAGTTCATTTCTATAAGAATTTGATATAAGTCAAATATCTCAAGAAACAGAATTATTTATGAAAACAGTCTAAGGAAGCACCATTATGCCAATTAGGCTACCATGAATGCCCCAATACCAGCCATAAAGTGTTATCATTATGTGTTTAGAGTAGATTTATTTAGGATTCCAAAAACCCTTGGTCAATCTAACCTCAGGGAGCACTCATAAAAACAACTCTAAAATACTAGCAATTATAACATGTAAATGGAAAATAAGTCTTGTTATATTTTCCAAAACAGAATCACTAGTTTTATCTCCAATCTTATCTTAAAGGGACTCATAATGTCCTAAAGTCTAGTAAAAATATGTATTAAAAGTTTAGCTAAACTTGTGTAGTTTAGGAGCATGCTAGATAAATCAGCTCAGATGAAGGAGTACAATAAGTTGACTGATACTAACTTTAGAAGTAGCTTTACATTTTTTCATGTTATATAACTCATTGTTGCCAGGCCTGAGATACATAAAAAGGTATAGCGATTCTGAGGCAGAATCACATCCTAAGGATTTTGTCAGGAGGTGGCAGAGATTCAGAAGGGCCTTGGTTCCACTGTGCTGGGAAGAAAGCCTAATGATAAAAACAGGTGATGGTTCCAGGATATGTAGAAATGTGGAGTCATAAAAAAGCTGCTAATGAGAGTGATACAGTGGACGCAGAATCTATGGAACACTGAAGGGGGCTGCTGTGGGCATCAATGCTAAGCAGAGATCTTAGCTTAGACTATTCTAATATTCTCATACAACACATAAACGGAGAAAAATAATGATAAAACTGATCCAGCACTGCCTTTTGTACTAGCTAAACACATCTTCTTTCTCCTGTTCTCAAAATAGGATACTACTGTAAGCAACAAAGCAGGCATCGGGCAGTTGCATAGTGAGAATGGGACAGCAATTAGTTTTGGAGTCTGAAGGTCCAAGTTCAAATCCTGTCTCTATTATTTATTTGAGTTTTACCATTTCTGTTAACTTTTCTGCAAAAATAAAGGAATTGTACTAGATGATCTTAAGGTCCCTTCCAGAACTAAATCTACAATCACATGAAACCAGGTTAAAATTACAGTCAGACCAGTAAATTACAAAGTTGGCTTTTCCATTTCCCTGTCACCTCACATAGTTGTGGTAGGAACAGCCCAGGGCCTAGGAAAATAGTGAGGTCAATTTTTATTCCTCAAGATCCAGGAATGACATCTCTACCCATTCCAAGGAAAAGAAGAAGAGCACATTAGCCTTTCTTCAGTAGTGTCACTTTAGCTAGACTTAGAACTGCCTATTATTGATTGATTAGCGATTAGGGATTATTTTATTCATTATATGGATCTCTAGCTCCCAGCACAGTGCCCATTATATAAGCACTTAATACATTTTCAATTGATTGGACATAAGTGGCTTTTTTTTTAACTGGAAATTTCAGAGGGACAGTCCTAGACTTGAAGGTGGTGGTGGTACTACTACTACTATTACTACTACTACTACTACTACTCACAGAGGTTGTTGTTGTAGTACCACTTACAAGATCATAGAATGGATAAGGAAAGAAAGTCAATTGTCAGGGAAAAAAAGAAAGAATTCTAGACTATGCTTAGGTACTCACACAGACCCAGGAGTATTATAACTGCATCAGAACAAATATTATTCAGGGAAAGAGACTGTTTTGATTTGTGTGTTTCCGTGCACCACAAGTTCTTAAACTTTTTTCACTTTTAACCCCTTTTCGTCAGAGAAATTTTTACATCACCTTGGGTACATAGAAATCAAATATTTACTGATGATAAATCATAATTTTGTGACCCCCCCGCCCCCAATTCAGCAATGAGATCCTATATAGGATTATGAACCACAGTTTAAGAAGCTGGGATATGCACAATGACTAACAGACAGTAAGTATTGAACTGAGAGATGAGATATTGAACTGAATTGAACTGAGAGATGATGTATTTCAAGAGGTAAAAATCCTTTCTGAACTGAGAAAAGGCCACTCTGGTGAAGATTTTTTTAAAGAAAGATTCAAGCTAGGAATTTCAGGAGCCCTTGAGTGAGCACCCCCACTCCAAAAAAACCTACTAGTGACAAATACTAGTTGAACTTAATGACTGAAAGCCTCAGAAGACAAGATGAACAAAGATCCAATGGGCCTTGGGGAAGAAGCTGGCTACAGCACAAAATCTAGTCAAACTGAAAGCCAACTGCCATTCACAGGATTATGGATTTAGGAGCCAAAGGGGGCAGTAGAAGTCACTTCAGTTCAACCCTCTCATTTTACAAGAAAGGATATTAAAGCTCAGAAAAGAGAAATAACTTGCCCACAAACACAGAGTTCATGAAACAACTGATCCTTTGACTTCATTATGTTGGGGGATACTTCCAGTTGACATCACAAGTGCAGAGCCCAAGATCATCTGACCACCATCATTGATCTGTGATAGGATAGGAAAGGCAATCCTATGGGACAGCAGAAGAGCTGAGAAGAAGCTCTAGGGCTAATAGGCCTCAGGGCACAGAAGTCCCGGACACAACTAGCCTCAATTTTTTTGTTGGGAGTAAGGAGGAGGATGTGCCTAATGAACCTGGCCTAATAATAAGCATAATAAGCAGCAATTCATCTATCTCAGTGGGCTTCTTGAACAGTGATTCAGAAGTAGGTCTAAACTTATTTTTCTTGATTACATATATTTGTTACAGATGTATTATTTTCCTTATTTTATCAATTAATGCGAAGGGGAAGGGAGACTGAACAGAGAATTCAGATCTAAAAGTAAAATAAAATCTAATAACAAAAAAGAACTGGGTCTAGGGATTGTACCACAATAATGGGAATCTCGATTCCAAAGTTATCTGAGAGAAAAGCAATAATGGTACCAAAGTTAAAACAGAAGGAAGGAAGGAATTAATAGGCATCTCTCCTCAACAGAGGCCTGAGATAGAGAATTCTAAAGACACGCATATAAGAGTGAAAAAGAAACCCAAATAGGCAGGACTCTTGAAATCCAGGGCCCTATCACTTGTGGAGAAATTTAAGGAGGAAAAAGAAAGGTGAAGAGAGATAACTGGAGTTGCTTTCAGTTCTACAGCAAGAGATATGAATACATATTCACCCTATTGGTCTGTCCTACAGAAATCCACCAGTCCAATAGAAGACCTTAGACTCTGCAGACCACAAGTTCTTCAAAAAGTAGGAAACATTTTAAAGTATTAGGCAGTTTCCCCCTCTCTCTTCTACAGAGAGCAGGGATATCTCTCCCTCTAGAAGAAAAAAAAAGAGAGAGGAGATAAAATCTTGGAGGAGATGTCTTGTCAGATTTCAAGCCTGAGTCTGGGACAGAGAGAGGGGCAGACAACTACTATTGTTTACTATGTAGAAGGCAAGTTTCTTGTAGAGTTCTCAATCATGCAGGTATAGCAAATAAGAGGAGACTTTAATTGCATTTACAATTTTGTCAGGGCATTTAAAGATGCTCAGGAGCAATAAGGCTCCTAGTGCAGAAGTAATTTATAAGAGGCAAAAACTGAAAGCTAGAGTGGGTGAGCAGAGAGTGTGTTATTTGGAGAACATAGGGAGAGATAGAGAAAGAAGCTAAAAGCTGTAAGGGGTAGGTGGTCATCACAAATTTCTTCCTTTTGCTTCTGCTGTCCTTGTGGCATATAGATGATGTCCCCAGGTGTTGCTTCTGTTTCTCAGTTTATGCACTATCCATACAGCTCATGGTAGAAAAGGAAACAAACTACTGCAGGATTAAATCAGATTCAGCCCATCCCTGCTCAGATGAATTATACCAACTAAATTTGCTCCTACTTTCCATCCTGAGGTAGGGGCAATAAACAGTTTTAACTTGGAATGTCACACAAAAAGGAAATTAAATTTAAGAAGAACCTATTCTTCATCTATTTTGCAAAGGTTGGGGGCTACAGAATGTAGCATATAATGTCAAAAAAAATTTTCAACATATTGGTTAACTTTGTTGAATATTTTTTCTTCCTTTAAAAAATTTTTTTAACATGAGGGATAGTTCTCTGGGATGGGGTGTTAAGAGGAAAGTTCATGGTGAAAAGTGAAGGTCACCAAAAAAAAAAAATTGCAATAAAAAGTTATTTTTCTAAATCAATTTAGAATGTTTATGTTTTCATACATTCAGCATCTGACTTTTTGCAATAACTTGGGGGCAATCTGTTCCTGAAAAATCAATGATGAAGTGAAAAGGGAAAAGGAATTTTGCACTTTTCTTTCCCAACTCCTCCCTCCAAAGAAGACTCATAAGAGCTTGAGCTCTTAAACAGCTTACTCTTTTATTTTTACCACTAGGTGGCACATTGTTAAGGTGAAATTCTAAATATATATATTCTAGTCATTGATGAAAACTGGTGAATAAGTGGATTAAAGCCTGAGAAGGAAAAATCTAGGTATTTTTAGGTACTTTCGGGTAAAAAAGTAAATAAAAGATGCCGCAAAACACAAGGACTACCTGCGGTTTAATAGAAAAAGAAAAAAGAAAGAAAAATAATGCATTCATTTCAGCAATACAATTTACTTCATTCACATTTTTCAACTACCATCATTAAGTACCTAATATGAACAAAGTCAAGTCATAACATAATGGACTGATGACTTTGAGGTTAGTAGGACCATGGTTTAAGTGCTGCATATGACATACTAACTACATAACACTCTCAGTTCCTCAGATAACTCTCATAGGATAAGTAACAGAGTTGTTAATATGTGCCAGAGGAAGGATCTTCCACACTAGAGAATTCTTTATGCTCTACAATTCCAGGTGTGGGGGCTACGGGGTGGGAGACAAAGCACTACACTAGGTGATAGAAGAGAAACAAAGATAATAAAGCCAAGGTTCTTTGCCACATAGAGTTTAACATATAGGAAGAATATATAGCATACAAAAAACTCATTTCTTACCTTAAGCTTATATCAAAAGAATTCAAAGCAAGAGGAAATATATTTCTGTGTACAAAAATATTTAGAGAAATTCTTTTTGTGGTGGCAAAGAAACTTAGAAGGGGAAATTATCAATTAGAGAATGGTAGAACAAATTATGAGATATACATGAATATACTGAGAATACATGAATACATTATGAGATATACATGAATATATGAGATATACATGAATATACTGTTGTGGCATAAAGAATGGCAGGAATTTCAGAGAAGGCTTGAAAGACTACTATCAACTGATGCAGAGGCAGAACTTATAATTTTATACAAAAATTTATACAAAAACAATGTTAAAAGGAAAAGTTTTTAAAGATTTCAGATCTCTTAATACACTCATTGATTGATCAACAATGAATCCAGAGTACTGGTCATGAGAAATGCTATCCATCTCTTGAGAGAGAGGTAATATTCTTAATATGTAAAATAAGATAGCTTTCTGAGCATAGATAATGTGGAAATTTGTTTTGATAGACTACACACATTTATTATGAGAGTTCTGTTTTGTTTTCCAAGGTAAGGAGGAAGTAAGAGTAAGAGAAAATAAATATTTGCTAATATAGTTAGATGAGTGCTGGACAAGAATCATGAAAACCTAAATTCAAATCTAACTTCAGGCAATCACTACTTGTGGGTCACTGGCTAAATTACTTAGCTTCTGTTTGCCTTAGTTTTCTCATAGGGAGAATAACAGCACCCACCTTCAAGAATAGTTATGTCAGGATCAAATATCTGTATTAAAAGCACTTTACAAACCTTAATGCATTATCTAATAATTAACTACTATTTATTCACTGAGATTTTACATAAGCATATAAGGATAATTCAGGATTGAGTATACTAAAAACAAAAGAGGTACAAAGCATTATGTAAATTCAATGGAAGTTGATCTGAAGGGATCATGAAACAAGTAGCATTTGAAAAATTTGTAGGACTGGTAGAATTTCAAAAGGCAAAGACCAGGGGGCAGGAATGGCATTTTCTAATGTGAACAAAGCATATAGATGAGAAAGTGCTGGATATAACCACAAAGAGGTCAAACATCTACACAAGAAGATCACATGATATATTCTACAACATAATTATCAAATATGCGAGCCCTACAGCTATAGTTCTCTTTAGCATGCAATAGGAAATGGGGGGAAATTAATTAAGGCACTTACCCTATAAAATTTCCCATATGTTCTCTTATTTATATTTGGTACATCCTCATAAGTTAAGCAGGGATGAGGCAGGGATATGGAACAGAGCTCAAAAAGGGACATAAAAGATCATCTCAAATACAGTATCATTTTTCATCTTAAGATGGGAAAAGTTTTTCAGAGCAAATCTTTAGAGAGATTAGGTGATTTGTCCAAGGTCTCACAGCTAATTAATAGGATAACCAAAGCTAAAACCTAATTTTTTAATATTTATTCTATACAGTGATACTACAAGTTGGAAAAATGAAACTCTTCAATTTAGAAAACAAAATGAGGTAACTTACTAAACTTTTATAACAAAAGTTCCAAGAAGGGAAGAAGATTCCTGAAAAAGGTAAGACAACTTACTTAAGATTTTAGAATTTGGAAACAAGAAAAAAAAGGTCATTTTTTATCAGGGAAAAGACCTTAAAACAAAGGTAGCAAGGCTGTATCTGGGAAACAATTATGCCAACCTTAATTAAAAAGAAAGGAAATAAACAAACACAAATATTCATATAGAACAGACATTAACTTTAAGATATTACCTGGCCCCCTGGTTCCTTATTTTTAATCATGTAAGAGTACTGTCAATACCATACCAATTTATATATGAGGCAAATGGGGACTAGTGACAGCAAACCCTAGATATATACTGGTGATTGGGGGAAATTAATGAAAAGGTAAATGAGGCCAGGTAGAAGCATCTGAACTTGTTTGAATCAGGAATCATGTAGGTTCTGGGAGAAGGAAGAGTCATGATGAAAATAATCCTGTCTGAAGATGAGCCTGTCAGTAGTGTGCAGGAAGGATTAGAAACAAGAGCAGATGAAATCAGAAAGATCATCTAGGAAGCTGATGCAGTAACCCAAACATGAGGTAATGAGGCACTGATGAGGACAATAACATCAGAGGAAATGTGACAAATTCAAAAGCTTTCAAATGAAGAAATGATAGGACTTCGTGGCAAACACATTACAAATTCAATAACAGGGTTTCTCAGGAAAAATGATATTCCAATTAAAGAAATTTTTTTCATTTATAAAATTTGAAAAATTATAGAATAGAATTGTTGGGAGATTTATGGGATAACAGTTCAAATCCTAATCATGATGTAAATTTCATCTATAACTTACTCCAACAAATGGTCATCCATCTTCCCAAAGACCTCCCGTGACAAGTCACTACTATAGTGGGGCCAAAGGTGAGAAGGTAGAGATGGAAACACTAGCTTTAAAATTTGTTTCTTGGTTTGATTCTCAGCTCTACAATTTACTGCACTTGTGATCTTATGGTGCTCAGTTTTGTTATGTGTGAAATGAAAGGGTTGGACTAATGATGGCTTCAAGTTTTCTTCGAAGCTCTAAAGTCTCATTCCATTTTAAAACAAACATCATTAGGGAATTTTCCCTTTTTAATATAAAAACTGCTGACCCCCACCCCATTTTCATCCATGGGCCTTAGCTCTGCCATCCAAAGGCAAGCACAGCATTTTTAATTCCTCTTCTCTATGACAACCCTAGAATGACCAATATATTATGTATCACCTCCAACCCTTGTCAAATTGTATCTTCTCCTGACTTAATCCCCCCCAATTCTTTGAAATCATCATTAAATAGCATAACTCTTGAAAGTCATAGCCACCCTCCTTTAGATAAACTGTAGTTTATCTTTTTTTAAAATTTAGCACCTATCAGATTAGTAAAGATGAAGAGGTAGAGAAATCTGTTGGAGTGGCCATGAAAAAAATAAAGAAGAAGAGAGAGAGGAAGGAGGGAAGAAAAGGAAAGGAAAAAGAAAAAAGACAGCACACTAATTAAGTGTGGGAAAAAGAAAAATGTGAATTGGTCCAACTGTTCCAGAATTATACAAAGGAAAAAAAACATACCAATCCTTTGTTACTATCAATGGATTACATAGTAATTCCATTAAGATAAAAAACAAAATTTAAAATTCTCATATATGCACAAATCTTCATAGTAGTATTTTTGTAATAGCAAAAAAATTATGTGTGCCCATCAATCAGATGAATAAATTGTAATATATGAGTATAACAGAAAAATCCCTTAGGAAAAAGGAGTTAAAATATCCCCATTTTACAGATGGGGAAACTGAGGCCCAAGAGAGGAAATGAAATTTGTCCATGACATAAATAGTAATGAGTGTGAACTTAGTTACTCCAAATATATTTCTTTGTCTTTTCTATGGACTGAGTAGTGGGACTTCCAGAAATCAAGTGGTAAACCTATAACATTTATTTTAAGTTTGCTCTCTTGGGATTTTATGAGAATCTGTACTAAAAGGGATACGTCCCAATTATATTAGTTTTCTATGTATCCTAGCATCATAAGGAATAGTCTAGGGGAGAAGGAGCAAAAGATGAATAGTCATGTTAAATGTAGCCTCAGCCAGTGAAAATTTTGCAATTCCAAAAGAGCTCTGAATCTCACGGTTTTGAAAAACATTTGCAAGGCTGGTATAACCAGTTAAATTATGGTGATAGGGTCCTGAAAACTGTAATTTCTCTTCTCTGAATTTCAATTGCAAGCTTTCTATTTCTCTCTTATATCTTGCTCTTACACCACTCTGGATTATTAAGCCATTAGCAAAACTTCCTATGTGAACTCATCTGTTACTCAGTAGTATATCTTCTATAACTTGAAACTCTTTATTGAAAAGCATGTGGCTAAAATCAGGAGTTTCCCCTGCTTACTTGATATTCTTCCAATAATTCACAGATAAAATACTTAGGTCACTCTAAATAAAGTGAAACTTTTGAAACATCCCAGTAAAATGTTTAAATGTTTATTATAAAATTGAGTTTAAAGGTAAATAATGCATTTGTATATCTGAACTTCAATACTTCAAGGATCCACAATTTCATTGATGTGGATGATTCCAGCATATATGAATATGGCATTGCTACCTGAGTAGAAGGTCTTCGAGGACTGCAGTATCTGAAAATATTCATCACTTGAAAGACAACTCTCCAGTGATTTTCTCTGCATTTTGTTAGACTTCTCAAAAGGCAAAATTAGAGTAGGGAGCCAGGCCTTTTCAATATTGGTATGAAAAGGCCTTTCCAGTTTGTTAGTTAGCATCTTCTAGTGATAACAACCCACAGATGTGAGACTTTAAAAGCCCAGGGTCACCCCCATGATGTGACTGAGCATCTAGGCAGGACTTGAATGAAAAAAGTGGATTAAGTCTTAAATAATTTAAAAGCCAAGTTGTATGGCTATAGTTAGAAAGTTAACATAGCTGTTAAACCATCATCACAAAAAGAATGCCTAATACATTTTAAATGTTCAACTTCTATTCAAGTCCTAAGTCAAGGTCTCAATATAGTGTAGTGGGAAAAGTGAAATGAACTTGGAGGCAGGAGAGACCTGTTTTCTAATCTAACTTCTCCCTCTACCCCCAACACACACTTGCTAGCTCCAAGACTAGTGGATAAAGACCAAATAGTACAATATATATGAATTGTTTTGTAAATTTTAAAGTATTACGTAAATGTCAGCTGTTATTACAATTAACAATATTATTATGGTACATTGACAATGACCTTCGATTCTCCAAATTTATATCTACAAAGCAAATCATCTGCCAAAACGAAATGGAAAAATTTTAAGGATGGAATCCATTGACAATCAAGCTTTTTACCTGAAGCCTACAGTAACAAAACTCAAGAAGAAAATTTTCATAAGTTGGACCATAGACTACAATACTGAAAGAGAAAATACAAATCCTTGAAGTATTAAATTCAGGTTGCAAAAAAAAAAAAAAAGAACAGCAACATTGGAGTAAGAAAACTTTCATTTTGAGAACTACTAGACTTGACCTTTGATAGACATACTTTGAGTTAAGCAATTAATTTATTCCTTAATTTGTATTGTTTTGGGGGTAGCAGATTGGAAAGAACAAAGCACAAACTTTGACTACTGTTCAAGAAAATATAGTCCTTGACTTTTATTTTTCAAATGTTATCCTCAAAGAAGTCTTCAACTTTTTGTATCTTAAAAAAAAAAGATTTTGGAGTAGTAATTTTTTCAAAAAATTTTGAATCCCATAAAGGCAAGAAGAAAAAAAAATTGGAGATTACAATATAACAAAGTATACTATATTTCAAGTAAACAGAACTGTCTTTATAGTATGTAATGACATCAATAACAGGTTTGCACATGATAATATATTTTATGGCCAGGCACAGCAATATTCCAATAAAAAAGTATGTGCTTCACTGCCATCACATGAGAGATGAAATCACTGTGTTCAATTGGACTTGTGCAGAAACAAGTGTCTTAAGAAACGAAAGGGCTATCACTAGCATTAACAGTTGCAAAGGAAAACAAAAGAAAGATTTTAAAATTTTCTTCCCTCACTATTCACATTTTTGAACCACAAAGAACAGTAACTATGATATATATACAAACTACACAAGTTATTTCAATAGTATGTTTTCATCTTACAATGTAAATAAGAAGTATTTTTCACAAATCTTAGCAAATAAGAATGCCAATTGATAAATATTCAAAAGTCTTGGTGAGTCAGGCCAGAGAAAAAGATAAAATTTGCTATATAATTTGCCTTTCTTGTTTTTAAAAAACATAATTGTTTGCTACAGTTCTTGATTCAGTTCTCTAAAAGATTCTTACAACATTATAAAATATTTTCAAAAACAAAATAGAGAACTGGCTTATTCGGGAAGGAGACTAAAGAGAAAATTTCCCCCCAAAGAAATTCAAACTTGTCACTAGAAAGTATGAAATTGCTCAATTTAAGCTTCCTCTGATAATTAAAAAGACCACCCTCAAAATTGACTCCTTAATGTAACCCTAGCAAGAAAAGAATAAACATATTTCTTTGAGCCAAAAGGTGTTATTTTTAATTAAGATAAATCAACTCCATGAAACAGAATTTTTCAACAATATTCTTTTATTGCTATAATACTCTATGCCCTTAATTTACCTAACATTTTATGTAAAATATATGCTTTCCTTAAAAGATGCAACAATAAGGAAAACATTGAGGGATTCTATACTTATTAAGGTTTAATCTTCTCAAATGTTACTTATCAAAAGTATCACCAAAACAAGTCATGTCTAAATGCCACAAGGTTTAATTGCCAAAGTGGCAATTTCAGAGTTTTTAGTTGGCTTACATTTCCGCAAATAATTGTAATTCCTCATTTGTAATTACAATGTAATTTCACTTTGTAATTTATCTTATTATGGTTCCTCTTGCACCCATAATATTTGCATGTTATATGCCCAGTTTGGAAAAAGGTTCAGAGAAATCCACAAGGCATTATTCATTTTCTTGTCTTCAAAGTTTGTTTTGGAATTTTCCTTCAGAATGTTTCAGATACAGAATTCAAGAAACTACTTATTGAAATTATGTGTGATTGTGAGTCTATATTATATATTTAGTACAATTGAAATGAGTTCATCTTTTGAACTCAGAAAGCACCTGTCATGATTTGGCTAAGAAAAACAGTATCAAAGCAAGCTGGCTCAACAGTGCACATGCCTCTTCTCTGAACTATGATTTGGTGGTGGTTGTGTTTTTTTTAAATGTTTTGAAAACAAAACAAGGAAATGATCAACACCTAAAGATGAGCTGCCTATACATTTTAAAACTTCACATTGGAGATTTCATTATTCTAACTTGGCCTTCCATGTCATTTTCATCCTTCAAATTATTTTAAATGATGACTTGTTTTAAAAGTGCTATACCCATCCATATAATTTGCTAAAAGGATCTCCTGAATAATTCCAGAAAACCAAGAAACATATAAGTCCAGAAAACATCTGAAAATTACCCCATCTTTCTCATAGTTCTGACACACTATGAAATATTCATGCATGCATCTGTGACTTCTAAGGTTCTAGAGGAAGATAAAACATACCACTACAATTGTTTCATTTTTCATCACAATTGTCAAAAACAAGTAACAAAATAAGTGTCTCTGACCCAGATCAGTAAATGTTTTCATTTATGCCATGATAAACAGTAAAGCTCCAAAATGAGGGAAAATATTAATATAGTATAAAGGATATAAGTATATGCACCAGTACATTGGAGGTTTTTCTTTGCCTTTAGACAAGAAGATATTAAAAAGAAATACTTTAAAATATTTAAAATGTACTGTTTATAAGTGGCTGGTGAGAAATACATAAATGTATCCTGTTCTAATTTAAAACCTACTATTTTAGAAAATACATGATATTTTTATTCAAGTAGCTTCATTACATTCAGGAGCTCATAAAGTACTTTGCCACACATTATATTCTTACAAAACCAATGAAGCAGGATAAAAGAAAAATTGTTGTCCCTTGAGCACCTGTCTTGACAATTGCAAATTATACTGCAACAAGTGAAAATGATACAGTTGATTTTCACTTACTATATTGATCTTGCAACAGTAGGAAGACCAGGAAACATTTTTATCACTGATCAAACAAAGTTAAAGATCAAAAGCAAATATATACTATATACATAATTATCACATTGTATTTTTCAAAACAAATGTCCAGGTTAAATTTAGTAGAAAATTCTTAAAACAGCTTGTTAAAGCATCATATTATCATTTTAATAGCTGAAGTTTCCAGACCACTCATTTGACTATTTGAGAACTGATCTCTGCTTTAATTCTGATGTCCATTTTGCTTCCTGAGTATATTTCACAAAAGGTATAATTTCAAATAATCAAATAAGTAAGAACTAGAGTAAACTGGCAATACTAAAGAAAAGATTTTTCCTATTTAATATTCTTTGTTATAATCTGTACCATCAGTTATAGGAGTTACAATTCAAAGAGCTAAGCAGAAATTGCTTATGTTACTGTCTCAAAACTTTTTTAAAAAAAAGAAGTAATAAAAATTAATCTTATCTTTTAATCCAAATTAAATTTCCCTTACAAGATGGATGTTATTTCAAAATAAGGCATTTTATGTAACAAATATGACTTTCATTAAGTTGCTAGATTCCTACCAAAAAGGCAAAAGCCCTAATACTAAATTGTCTTTGTCCCCTATGTGAACTCTAATAATGCATACAAAAATCAATCCTTAATTCTCTGCAGGTGCCTTTACCCTGGAATACCTTAAGTTTTTGTTGTTGTTATTGTTTTTTGTTTTGTTTTGTTTTTTTCTTAAATGGAAGTTCTCAGACTCTAAAATCACAGTAATGAGACAGTTTGGTTAAAAGTGTCAAGCAAATTTACCTTGTTGATTTTTGTAGCTCACAGATTCAAGAAACATTCTTTTCAACTTTAACACATTTCTCAAGGTTCTTTTGAGAATTCAAACATGAGATTTTAAAATTCAAATAATGACCTATGCTCAACTCCTATCCAAAATATTGTTTGCTTATTATTTCCTCTTTGGAAACCTAAAATTCCTTGTTTGAGATTTTCTTCTTTACATATTTTATTCTATGCTACTTCAAGCATACCTAAAACAGCAATCCATTTAAACATCTAAATTTCTTATACCTAGGTTTCTTCAACAATAGAATTTTGTGGGATAAAATGTAGGAAGCTTAGTGCAAATGAGGGAAAGATATGTATATCACATTAGGTCTCTTTAAAAATATATATTAATGACCATCACCCCACCTCCCAATTGAAATACACACCACTGGCTGTTATTAATAATACTTAAACCTCAACTAACTACAAGGCCTAATTATGGGAAGGTATAAAAAACTCAAACATTACTTCCATTAGGCTTTGTCTGTTTTGAGAACTTTATCTTTCTAAATGAAGAAATGTTTACATTACTTCGGTCACATACTTAATCCTTAAACATTCCTTCCTTTCCTAGTATCTTAACACAATACTTGCAACCCAATACAAATGCCCAAATCTTTAACCCAGAGATAAAGATAACAGCTAAAATATTAGTCTCTGATACAACTTTTAAATTTACTATTACCATGAAGATTGATAACTTGGATTTAATTCAGGTACACCTTCCTTCCAAAGAATTTAAAGTATATTCATATCTGTTCTTTAAGACTTAAATCTCACAGTGCAATAGGGAGAGGAAAGCATTAAATTAAGTTTTTATATACTATAATCAGGATTTGAGGCAACTTTTGGATATCCATCAACATTTAGATTACCAACCATTTTTTTTAAAGGATTCTGGGGAAATTACTTGTTATTTTCCTATACTTTCTTGCCACTGAAACTTTTTTGTTTAAGCATTATCTCCCAGGACAAAACATTCACAAAACATTTTCTAAATAAGCATTCCTGCAAAAGTATATTTTTTACCCAAACAAGTAAACAATAATATTTTACTTTTCAGGAAATACATTAATAGTCTTTATGCCCAGGACTGTCTGGCCATCAAAAACCTAGAAAAACTGTACAGCTCCATTATGTGCCATGTTAACATTTGAAATTTAAACGTGGAGAACCTTCTGTATATTCAAAATAAAATTTAAAATTCTGGGCAACAGAAGGACTAAAAACTCCCTCTAATCTGGTGATCTGAAACTTTGGAAAGCAAGATGTTTTGTTTTAATTAAGGTTGTAGCAAGTCCCATTTTGATCATGCGACCTTCAATATTTGTGTAGTAAATATTTTAATTCTGTAAAGATTTCCTGGTATTAAGGCATGCTCATTTTCACAAGAAATTAAGATGGTTTACTCTCTTTTAAGTCTTTAGTTTTAATTACCACCGTATTTAATTCTACAATATACCTCCTCTACCCTCTCCCCAAGATATCTAGGTAAAAGGTTTAATAGCCAAAACTTGCTTCTAATTTTCAGTTAATTGGCACCAGCTGTATACACTCAGATATTACAAAACATGGCACACTAAATCCGCTGGACCTCTCATCCCTATTTTCTACTACTTAGCTGAAACTTTTCAACGTAACCAAAAAGCATCCGCCATCACAAATTTACTATAATTCCACTCGGGTGCTTTTTGCTTTTTGTTTTAAAGGTATCCCCGCCCCCAATTTCTTCAAAAGTGCAGCGAAACTCATTCTCTTCTCCCCCCATCCACCCAGACATGACCAAAACAAAGTGTATCAGATTACAAGTGATAGCGTTTGTAGAAATATTTTGCTTATTAACGATGTGCAAAGGAAGTGCAGCGAAACTCATTCTCTTCTCCCCCCATCCACCCAGGCACCGACAAGGGCGGAGGGGGAGGGAGGGGGGAGGGGGGAGAAGGAGGAGGGGGAGGAGGCCGGGGGAAGGGGAGCATGGAACGACGCAGAAAAACAATTCCATCTTAGAGACGCTGAAAACAAGAGCAGAGCGTTTTTGCAACAGTGGGCAACAAAGGCAGATTCCGGGAAAGCAAACGCCGGATAAAAAGGGGGGCGGGAGGGAGACAGACAAGAGAAGAGGATTATATAATATTTTTAATGTAAGAAATCTAAATATTGTCTGGGAAAGGGGAGCAATTTATTTGTGAGATTAAACAAGAGGAGACCACGTTTTCACAAAGCATCCGGAGAAAACCCACCCACCTCCCAAACTCCCTCCTCCTCCCTTCCCCCTTGAAGGGAGAGGGGAAAAAAAAAAAAAGGATGTTTTGAAACGTGTCCTGGAGCTACAGCACCGCATTTCTAGGGCAGACAGTCCAAGTGTTCTAACTTATCGTTTCTAATACTATTCTAAAGATTTGGTTACATTTTAAGGACTCTTCCCCAACTACCCCCCATTCCTCCACCACCCCCGAGACCATCCAGGCCACCCACCCCCCTCATTCCCTTTCACTCCCTCCTCCCCCCGCCTCCAGGCATCCCGCCTGCCGCCACTTAATACACAGTGGAAGATTGTGGCCCATTCCTACTAGCACTGACCAAACAAGCAAGGGGGTTTATCTTAATAAGTGGGGAGAGAGAGAGAGAGAGAGGGTGTGTGTGTGTGTGTGTGTGTGTGTGTGTGTGTGTGTGTGTGTGTGTGTGTGTGTGTGTGTGTGTGTGTGTGTGTGTGTGTGTGTGTGTGTGTGTGTGTGTGTGTGTGTGTGTGTGTGTGTGTAAGTGTAACTATCTTCGGTTCCGGGGTACTGTCAGAACATAAGGCTCCCCTAAGAAAGGAAACTGCCCCCTAGCAAAGTGGTCCCAAATGAAATGTAATCAACCACAACAAACAGGCTGGCACACTTGCTTCAGTATGGTTCCGGGGAAGCGGGTATTGCTTTTTAATCAAATGGCTTGGAAAACACGAAGCTCACAGTCAGCTTCAAATGTTTTTTCCCCACCCTAACCACCACAAACACCCCCGCTCCCCCGGCAACTGGGGTGGGGGGTATAGCTTTAGTCTTAGCCAGGGAGCAGGTACTCCTGGAAAATAAAAGTGGTCTTTGACTGTTGTTTACAATCCCCTGGGTACAAGTTCGAACCTTCCAAGAATGGGAACTTTTAGTTAAGCTAAGTAGACAAACTTGATACTAATGTTAATTACCAAATTGAGTCGAGAGAGTGTTTGGGTTTTGTTTTGGGGAAAGAAACAAAAAGTAAAGCTATTTATTTCACTTGGATGAAAGTGCTTAACCTTGGTCTTGGGTAGGGGGAGCCACCGCCTCCCCCCACACACTTACTCCTTTCTCCCCTCTACTCCAGGCACCCCACACACCCCCACAACACCATATTAAGCGGAAAAAAAGACCAGCCCTGAACTCTAGATTCTAAATAAGCTTGAAAATGCAAATTCTTGAACAGAAAAATAGGACAGCGGCCCCTTAAACTAAAAGTTACCGCAGTGCAAAAGACATACTTCACAGTCGAAACACAGATGAGAGAGATACTCACTTTCTCCATTTGTTGGCCAAAGGCAAAGTGTAGAAAAGAGAAACAGAAGCCCCCAAAGTGAGGTCGGGGACCCTCTTCCGGCGCCAGACTTCATTCCTTTTATTTAGGACGAAATTCCCCTCTCTCCAAAAAAAAAAAGGGGGGGGAAGGGGGGAGTCCGAAACTCACACTGCCGCCCCCACACCCCCTCCAGAAACAAGGGAGAAAAATAATATTCCAGATGAGAAAATAGATCCTTCGAAAATTGTAATTTTTTAAAAAACGATTTCTTTCCTCGTGGTGGGTCGATGTGTTGTCGATGCTGTGGCTGTTGAAGCTGACACACACTCCCCAAACAACGCTATTTTGATGCTTTAGATATGTAGGTATTTGTAGTGTTTGCTACAGAAAAGGTAACAAACCCCCCTTAGCGCTGGCTGCAGTGATACAATGGACACAGAAGTAGCAAACATGAAGCACATTGAGGCTGGCAGTCTGCATCTTCAACCTCCATTTTCAAACACACACAGAAAGGCAGTAGGGGAAAAAACTGCAAAGAAAGGGAAAAAAAATCCAAATCAATCCTTGCAAGGAAAAACAAGCCCAACCAAAAATAGAGGGAAAGGCTTCCAAACGCCGCAAAGTATCCACGTCGGAATGATGCGACGCAGTTTTAAATATCCCCCAAAGTCCAGGTTGCTGAAGAGGCTGAAAATGGGTAAAAATGCGGAATAAAAATGAATGAAGAGGCTTCCCCCTCCTCCTCCTCCTCTCCTTTCCCTCCTCCTCTTTCACTGCTGCTGCTACAGGCGCCTTCCAAAAAATCCAGGACACACACAAAGCCCCAGCAGCAACACTGAAGCTGTTCAGCACTCCTGCTGCTCCGGGGCTGGGGCTCCGCGTTGCATCCCCTCTCGCGGCGGCTGCTTTCCCATAGCAAACGTTTGTAATTCCCTTTTTGCGCGCACACACACACACAAACACACACACCGCCCCCCACCTTCCTCTCTCCGGAACGTGGGGGGATCCGGTTTGCTGAAGGTCAAAGCCGAAGAGGTGTTGCAAGGGTTTGTAATTCCTCTGGAAAGGGGTGTGGAAGGAGAAAGGTGGGGGGGGGGGGAGGAGAGAAACGAGCGGGATAAGAGGGTCTGGCAAGGATTTTACTAAATTGCTATTGCAAAGGGGGCAGTTTCGCTTGCAGCTTTGCTCTCCCTCTCTCTCTAGTTCTCCTGGTGCGCTCCTCTGCTTGCTTTTTTTTTTTTCCTTTTTTTTTTTTTTTTTTTTTTTTTTTTTTTTTTTTGCTCAGCGGAGTTAATGCTGGTAAACAAGAGCCTCAGCTTCGCTTTGCCGCTGCTGCTGCTGCCACACACTGGGGGCTCGCGCACGCGCTCCCGGAGGCACGCACGCACACACACTCACACACATATACACATATACACACACACTAGCAGCAGCAGCGCTCGGCGGGCCCCAGCCCAGACAGGCGCGCGCCAAAAGCAGGAGTCTGGGATTCCCGGGAACGTTCGGAACGGAGCCGCAGCGTGAGCCTGTAGTCTGCAAAAAGCTGACTACACACGCACCCCTTCTCTTCCGTCCCCTCCCCCTTTCCCCCACCCCAATACAGATACACGCACACACCCTCTCCTCCGACTTGCTTCTAAAAACAATGCCCCTAGCTTCATTTCTCCACGAGATGGAAGATATACGTGTGTGTATAATGTACACAAATACATAATATATAAATGCTTTTTTTACTTGGGGAGGGGAAGCAGGGCGGAAAACTGAGAGGTTTTCCAAAAATTAAAAAAAAAAAAACACTGCAACTGGAAAGCGCATTTACCCCCGTTTCTTGAAAAGCTTCATTGTTTCTTGCAGCTGTTGCAAAAAAAAAAAAAAAATGCATGCCGCATTTTTTCGCAGCGTGCTTAAAGAACTCAACGTGAAAGGAGGGGGGTGGGGGGTGAACTACACCTTGGGAAAAAAAAAAAAAAAAAAGGAAAGCCCCGCAGTCTTACTCTGGCTCCCCTTTAAGACATTTTTAAGGGACGGATGGAAATGTTATGGTTTTAGTCCTAATGTTGGAGGAGTGTGCGGAGGGGGGCGGAGGCGGGGGCGAGGGCGGGCGCGGGGGGCCGCCGAAGGGGGGAGCTCGGAGCCGAGGATGTGAAGAACTGAGTTTGATTCCTTGCTGCCTACCCAAGAGACTAAGAAGGGGGTGGAGAGAGCCAAGAAAGGCAGGAGAGAGAGATAGCCACATACGCCCAAGGGAGTCGTTTCCGCGTCGGCCGCTAGAGGGCATTGAAAGGCGCCAGGAAATTGTTTGCAGCCCCAATAAGATTGCCTTCAGGGAGAGGAAACGCGGTGGCAGTGATGAAAGCAAGATTTTCAAAATAGCCGCTGACCGTGTCCTTCCCCAAATGCCTCCCCGAATCCGAAGCAACGAATCTAAAGCTCGGACGTGTAAATGTTTTAAGCAGCTTTGTTCCTGCGCTCTGGGACCACCGCGCGGGGATGCTAGGGGGCGGGGACGAGTTGGGAGATGCAACTGTTTCCATTGCTTGTGATCTTCACTGGGGATGTTTAAAGAGGCTACCTTGATTTAATTGGTATTTTGTAACTCTTTACGGGGAGATTTACCTTTTTATCAGGCTTTTTTTTTTTAACCATCTAATGTCAATCTGTGGTATTAACATGGGGCAGTAGCGAGGGTTATTGACCAGTTTTCTTTGATCTGATTGCACCTACTGATAAGAGGTCGCTTTGCTTTGTGTCCCTTCTGGTTCTTGGAACACTGAAGCTGAGTTTGGAAACTGATTTTCTCCTGTTCTGATTCCTTCTTGGCAAATCTTCTGCATTTTCAAAACCTACCAGTCCTTATGCCCTTCCATGCCCTTCCAAATAATCAAATTTCTAATTTGTACGGGGCAGCTAAATGACAGGGAAACCAAATCCAACCCACACCATTGTCATCTGCCATCTAGCTTTGTGTCCTGACACCCAAAAGGCGTTTTACTGAAGCTGGTCAGAGCACAAGGGCTGCCACCAAAGGAATGAATTCAGGACAAATATCCTGAAACTGGTAACAATTCAGGCAGGAGAGGTGAGCTCTAATTTAATGGATTAATTAATATGGAATCTGTGCTTTGGAAGATGTCTGATTTTTATGACAGAATAATTGATGTCAATAATAAATTTTAAAAAGTAGATTGCACAATTTAAGAAAAAAAACTAAGATATCTGTAGGTTTAAAAGCAGTGTCTCTTTAAGAAAGATCAGTCTACCAAAGAAGACTTAAGAGAAATTATAAGTTTATTTTATCATTCTAGAAGATATAAGAAATGACATTATTACAAAGGTGCTTCTCTTTACTAATAAGTGATAAAAATGTAATACCTAATGCAAAACAAAAACCTCTTGAAAATCAAAGGTTATATCTTTTTAAATGCTTAGTTCCTATATTTTTTCTATCTTGAAAAATGAATTAAATTCATTAGTAAATTTTACAAAAGAGAAAAAAATCTTTTCCACTTTATTTTTTTTTGCCTTAATGAGTACTAGTTTAGAACTGTTTAACTCCACTGAAAGACGTGATTATTTTTGTAAATTCCTAGATTTCTAAAAAAGAATTGTTGGAATTTGGAAATTGGAAATCCTTAAGAGATTTCTAAAATTCACATTTATTTCAAAATGACAAATCAACCGTGAGTAAAGTAATTAAAATAAAGTGTACAAATTTTTAATTAATCTATTTTTATATTACATAGTTAAGAAATATTCATTAACTTGAATAATGAATGAATTATATTATAATTATATTTTTCAAAAATTTCTTTGTTTCAGAAATAAGTTAGGAAATAAAACTTTAGAATTTTAAAGTTAGTTCCTAATGGAAATACAATCTTTTAATACTGTGGAATAAGAATTTGCCATGAAAATTAGCTTTTTTGTGGTCATCTCTAGTGATTAGCAGTGTGTGAGGTAGCCAAAGGAGTGTATAAAAATTAAGGTTTTTCAATAAATAACTTATCATTTTAAAGGTTTTTAAAATTATTTATGTGTTGTTTTAAAATGAAAAAAATCAGCAAGATATAAAGCCCTTTTGCCCATTGAGGGTATATATTAATTCTGACATTTTTAGAGGGGGGAATTTAAAATATAAGGTTTGTCATTAGAATGGAAAGTTGGTCATATGGACAAAAAAAAAAAAAAAAAAAAAAAAAAAAAAAAAGGTGCAGCTTCTTTACTGATCACACATGAAATACCCAAGTGAGATTTCTGTTTAAGAATTAGGTAAACAAATTCATGTCAGAAGAAATCATTCTATGTAGTTTGTTTTTCATACACCCTTTGCAGTTTACTCCCTCACAATTAAAGTAGTAACATGTAACATCTTATTTGTTTTTAGTATTTTGCCCAGTGCCTCTAAAATTTATTTTGGAAGATTAGTATGTCCATGTTTACTTTTTACAAATCTGGTTACCTTCATGCTTAATAAATCTCCCAGACTACAACTAGGTAATCCATACAGAATGAAAATGAAGATCCATCCAAAGGATAAATCAAGACAAGCTCCTTTAAACTAAACCTCTCCTTCTTCAAACATCAACCCTTCAGACTCTTAGCTATGCATATATCAAACATCCACCAACTGTTCAAGAGCTGAAACAACAATATATGCTTAATCAGAACCAAATACTCAAAAACTGAAATTAAAACCATATCCCCCAAACAGACATTCCAGAGAAACAGTGTGTGTACATACCACATTCAATTTAAGACAAAAAAAAAAAAAATCATGAAACTAAAAATGTCAAGGAGTTTTATGTGATCTTCCATTCTGTAAGTCTTATATTAATTAAATAGTATAACTGTAAACTAAATAATTTTGAAATATAGCAGCATTTTAATTGAAATATCTTATAACAGTGTAGACTATTAATGAAACTGGCAATAATCCTGAATCTAACTATAGCATAATTTGCTAAAGAGTAGAATTTAGTGATACAAGGTAAGGTTGTCTATGATCCCTTCCTAAAGGAGTTAAATCATTAAAGTCATAGAAGAATGTGTAAGGTGGTCTCAAACCTAACATAATCTCTCAAACTGGAGGACAGCATTTTTAGCTTCAGATCCTCCTCATTTTCCCTCAGTATCAAAGGTAACAAGAGTCTTCTTCCTCTACTTCCATATTCTCTCTTTGGGCAGTTTTCACAATCAGGAGAAAAATCTTTTATCACAGTCAACCTTTGGCCATATGCTCTGACATTTTTTATACTACCACCAAAACAAAACATGAGGAGTTTGACTGAATCCTTTTCCAAGTTATCCTATTTGGGGTGTGGGTAGAAATAGAATACCAGGAGTGGCACACCCCTAAGTATGGCATTATTCCTTTATGCTTTTAGATTTGGGGGGGAGATATTCTTTAGTCTACATTCATAGATTCCTATCTATAGACTTTTCTCTCTTGTTTTACACAAACCAATGTCCTCACTGATGAGTAAGAGACTTTTGGGCAACTAAATTGGGGGCATAAGAGATTATATTGTTTTGTTAAAAAAAAAACACACAACAACTTTTTTCTTATACTAAATCACAAATTTTGAGTTGGGAAGAATAAACTTTTAAATAGGTATTTTAAATTCTGGAAGTAATGCAGTAGTCTCTAAAATGAACCAGTTACTCGGACAGCCTGAAAGCAATAAAAAAACCAAAACTTTTTTTCTTTACTCCTGAAATATATTTCAATGGTACATCATAATATACAATAGTAATGCCCTGGAAAAATAAGGATAGTCTTTTGACTCTTTATATTCCTAACATTTAATACAGTGCCTGGAGCACAGCAGAAGTTTAATAAATGTTTATCAACTGATTTAAGTCAAAATTCTCTGTTCTCTTTGGCTAACCTTATAATTTTAGAAATGCTTTAAAAGTAGAGCAAGGCAGGAAATAGGACACCTGGGTTCAAATTACAAATCTTCCAAAAGATTAGATAGGTAACCTTAAGCATTTTATTTCTCTTTGCCTCAGTTCCCTTTTCTGTAAATTAAATTATCTTCATTTCTGGTTGAATTTTAATTGATAACATGTTAACTTTAAGTTTCTTTGTCCTTTCTTACCAAGTAATAAAAGGTCTATGAATCATCACATTTACACAGGCCTTAGTAGAGAGACCAAACTGTGGATGAAGAGTAATGTCTTTCTATAAAAGCCTGTGAACAGTATCAACAGGACAAATAAGGAAGGAAACTAACTACTAAGTAGTTAGATGGAGAGGCAGAAAGAGAATTGGATCAAGTCAGAGGTTCCAAGTTCAAATACTAACTTTGCCACTTTCTATCTATATGGCTTTGGCAAGTCCATTAACACCTCAAGGCTATAGTTTTCTTGATTCAAAAAAGGTTTTAGTCCCAGTCCTCAAATCTGTGATTTCAGGGAAAGCTCCCAATCTAAAAACATATCTCCCTCTCACTCTCCCTTTCCCCCTCTCTCCTCCCCCTTCTCTCCAGAAGTCCTACTTTAAAATGCAAATATTAAAGTCAAGGAGTAGCACTTCAAATCCTTAACACTTTAGTAGGAATGAGTTTATTAGATCACTTTCTGGATGATAAAGGAAACTAAACATATGAAATACACTGGAAGCCAGTGGAAAAGTAGGAAAAAGTTGAAGAGGTAAGAATTTCTTTTTGCTTACTGATAGCCCTGTAGGTGGGGTCTGTTGTAACTAGTAGAGCTGTAGCCTTAGGAAAGAAGTAACTCATTTTAGAAGTAAAAATTATTGCAGAATAATGAAATGCCATCACCGGGTTTGGTGAAAAGTTATGAAGCTTTGGTTACATGTGAAATGTCCTTTGCCTCTCTGATTTAGTGTTAAAGCTAGTTAGAATCTGGGGAAGGGGAGGAAGATAGAAAAAAAATGATAGCGGAGAGTGTGATCACCACAGTGACCAGATTCTCCATTTTACCAGTAATTGTGACCACAGATAAGTTTTTCCTCCTTACTCTGACAGAAAAGTAGAGGGAGCAGGATTTTTCCCCATAAGAACAAGTGAAAATAAGTTTCTCCAAATGCCTATTGGTATTGACACAAAAAAAGTTCAATAGAAAAATTTCCAGGGATGACATAGCCACGGACAAAATAAAGAAAATAAGTATAGCCTGGCCAATGTGGAATAAATGACAATACGACACATTATTTTTTTTGTCATTGAGCACCAGTCTATGGGGAGGTGAGAATGTGCAAATCCTTGTGATGGAAAATAATTGCAGGGAAAAAAATGTATTACTTCAAGAATAGAGATAGAAAGTTTCTCCAGCTGTCAAAATGTTGGCATTAGATTATTATAACTTTCAACTAAATTTCTTTCCCTAGGATTTAATAGGACTGATAAAAACAGGAGAACAAATTAAAAGAATAGTTTAAGTGGGAGGATTTTTTTTAAGTTTACTGTATTTGTTTCTCTTTTCTATTGCTATGATAATAACTTCTTTTGCTATAAAAGTCTCAAATAAAGCATCATTTTTAGAATGTAATTTATCATTTAATTATATACTGTATTGTAATATTATCTGATTGTTCCAGTACCTAAGCATTGTCTTCCCAGCTACATAGTAAGTTCCCTCTCTTTTCAGCCCCACTTTTGTATACAGAACATATTAGAATAAATACTTGTTACCCTATTAAAGAATGTCTGCAGCAAAATAAGATGTGTTTGAACATATATTGTAACCATTTGCCCACTTATCAATTGTAAGATGAAGTTGAGGATTTAATTTGTTTTAGTAGTTCTGAGGGTAGAGTGTTTAAATTTCTTCAGGGCTGGGTGACAATTGAAAAAAAAAAAAGCATTATCTAGCTATCATTGGTCCTAGATCAAGATAATTTAATACTTATTAAAAAGAAAACTCCTAAATTCAGATTAATCAGTAGAGGTAAGCTTAAGGTATAAATTGATTTTTTTTTAAAAATTATTTTATTGCAGAAAAACATTTAAATGTCCCCAAGCAAAGATATGATTAAGTAAGTTGTGGTATATAAATTAATAAACTATTATAATGCAATTAAGAATGACAAGTATCAAACATTTTTCGAACCTAAAAAGTTCTTTACCAAATAATTCAATACAAAAAAACCTGAACTAAAAAAAATGAGGTACAATGTAACTATGGCTATATAAGTGAAAGGAGGGAAAAGTGAAAAAGTGAAGAGACATGTCTAGTCAAAGAATATGGATGAAAGTTAAAGAGTAATAGCTGAGCAGTTATTATACTGTATACATTAAAATTAATTTAAATTTAGTAATTTGCTAACAAAAACTTGGTTAATTATATTGATATTCAATGTTTAGATTTTAATAAAACATTTTACATTAAAAAAAGAAACAGTTGGTTAAAGTATAAAAATAACCCCAATTAGCTTAACTGTTATAAAATATAGGTACTATTTTTTAGTGCCTGGGTTAAGAATAATTTATAATAATCATATCAGTTGTTTGTGTATAAAGGGAAGCTCCTAAAATTTCCAATTATAAACACTTGGAATTAGAAGAAAACTTAGTCTAAACTCTATTTCAGTCATGAGAAAATTGAGGTCCAGAGTGGTTAAATAACCTATCCTAATTTACAAAGCTTACCTTGCTATGTTTGAAAATAGTTGTCTTAACTCATTTATTTACAGCATTAAAATAATTTGCTTAGAAAAATAGTTCAACATTTATCAGAGAAAACATCAGTAGTGCCCATTTTTAATTATTAGAGATTCTAGATTAGCATAGTATATATTAATAAAGTTTCACTGTCGTCTAAGACTCTATAATGTGGGAATTTGGGGGAGGAGGGTCTCAATTTCCCTATTTATAAAAATTATGAGACAAACTACTTTTTAATAATGATAATAATAATATCATTTCTTTGTATAATACTTCATAACTTTTAAAATAAATCAGTGCAATATAAAAATACATATTTAATGTATATATGTATGTATACACATGTATGTAGTCTCATTTTGTTCTCACGGCTTTGTAAATTACTTAATACACATTAAGATTATATACATATATATGTGTGTATATATACACACACACACATATACACACACACACACACACACATATATATCATGATCTATTCCGAACATGAATTAATATCATTATTGCAAGAAAATTCTTTTCCGTTTTTTATTCTATCCTTATATTCAATCCTAGCATAAAAGCTAATTTTATCCAAACACAAGCTACATTAGATTTATTTCCCTTTCCTTTGGAATCATATAATAAATTGCATGTGATTTTATATTGTGCAATTAGGTTGTAGAACTAGAAAAGTTAGGATCAGAAAAGATGTAAGGACAGTTGTTTCCTTATCCTTCCCTTCTTACAGTATACTATTCATAGTACATTATATAGTTCATGGGTGTTTTCTAACAGGCACAAAGAGAAGTGCCTTGCCCTGAAAAAGTTACTCCAGATTTACTTCTTTTGCTAACCGTTAAAAAGATTCCTATGGAACAAAGCAGATCTTATTTGGATTGCATCCTTTGTAGATACCTTGAACCCATGAGAAAACAAGAATATATTTTTAAAACCTATGACATTATTTTTGCATATAAGGCAAGAACAATGAATCCTGCTTGTCTGACAAGTTATCTAAAAATTCCTAAATTAAACAGGATTGAACTTCAAATTTTAAATGTGCTATTCTTTAAAAAAAAAAAAAAAAAAAACTTATAAACCTAGGGCATGTATAAATAATAAATGAAAACATTTGAAACTACTTGTAACTGAAATCCTAGTCTATCTGAATGTCAAAAAGAGATAGAATCATTGGGAAAATGCCTCTTTCAAACCAAAGATGTTAATATCCCAGAAGTGATTTTAAAAGGGACAATAAACTCGTAAAAACAGCAACTCATGAACAAATTTTTAAGCTTTTTGCCCTGAAATTTTAACATATGGAAAACATATGGGGAAAACAGAATGAACAAAATATCCATACCATCTAAAAACAACTGGAAAATAATATATTTTCCCAGTACAGAATGTGCCTATGGTAGGATGTTTTGAAGCAAGTTTTTAAATTCTATTTAAAAGATATTCAAATTGATAACTAACTTAATTTCCCCCTACTCTGCCTATATGTTTCAGAATAACTGAATATCATTGAAATTACATGACAATAGAGTGATATTATTATTAACATTTGAAAGAAAAATGACTTTGAGGTTAAAAGTAATTTGGAAGAGATGACATAGATCCTACAAAAAGAAATTTTAGATATTCTCTTATATTAAGCATCTAAGTGGAGTCAAATCTAATGTAAAGCAGTTTGAGTACAAAAGTTTATTTTAAAGATGGCAACAAGAGTCATATTTATTATTATATATGAGAAACATTCACTTTCAGGTTTTCTTTCTTCTGATGATATTTTAGTAGTGGAAATATACTTTCCTGGAAAAAAATGAACATCTTCCAATAAGGAATCCTAACACATATTTATTGGATGCTTTTGTGTGGAAAAGTCCCACCAGTGACTGTCAGCAGGATACATATTTAGTCTTTTATTTTTATACCAACTTGTATAAGTATATGCAAAGAGCAAAGACCTATATTCAAATACTAACCCTTCAAAAAATTTCAGAAAAAAATCTTATTTTCTATTTTTGAAGCTTGATTTGTTTTGTTTTATTTTTAAAGAGTGCTATATGATTGTAGCTTTGTTTTTCAGATGTTCCAGGACTTTAAAGTGATAACTATACCCTCTAATACAAAAGCAAAGTAATTCACTATATCTCTCTCCCCATTTTGTTTTGTTTGTTTTGACAATTAGTGCCTTAAAAATCATAGTGTTTTCTAGCATAGAGCCCACTATTATAGATGACGTGATTTTTAGCATATTTGGTAATGCCAATCTCATAATTTCCATGAACTTTGGCCATATAAGAAGGACTACAAAGTTATAGTTTACAGTTTAATATGCCAGGTAAGGAGAAACCATTAAATCAGAGGTACCTTGATGTCCCCATAATCCCTCTCCTGTGGATAGAAAAAAAAAGGGGGGGATCGATGAACTTGGAAAAGAATTATATTTAAACTTTAATGTAACATTTGGTTTCCTTTGCATTCCTACATATGCTATTTTGTGCATTTAGAAACATTACTCTGAGGAGTCCATAAACTTCATTAGACTGCCAAAGGGATCCATGATACTAAAAAAATGTTTAAGACTTCATTAGATAGTATTAAAAAAGATTTGTATGGTCAAAGATGAACTTTTTGAAGGAATCATTATACAGCTTCTGCTATGAAAACATATAAGGAGGAAAGAGATCATTGCATTATTCTAGACAAGTGATTCTCAAACTTTTTTTTTTTTTTTTACTTTATAGAACCACTCAGCTCAACAACAACAACAAAAATTACCCAAGTCCATCTACTAGTATTTGTGGATCACAAAAACACATTCTTGACATATTTGAAATGTCAATATCTAATGACAGTAATATTGGAAGTTGTGTATACTCTGTCCATCACAAATCACAGCTCTGCTCCAACTCAGGAGATAGTACTTGAGGGTTGATCTGAAAAATTAAGCCACTTCTTACCTGTGTCATTTTGGGCTAAGCACTTAACCTCTCTGGATCTCAGTTTCCTCATTTGTAAACTGAAAGATTCAAACTAGATGAATTTGTAAATTGTTTTCAGTTGCAAATCTAGTACCTTAAATGAAACAGATCATCCTGTGGCCAACTTGTTGGGCTTCTCCCTTCTTAGCTAATCTAATCCTTATACCAAACCTTGTTGGAAGCCTTTCCAACTTCTACCAGTGAGGCTGTGGTAAAGCTCTGATTAGCCTGTAATAAACACAAGTCACCAGGACAGCTGCTATTCAGACTTTAGTAAAAGTAAAGAAATTATATAGCCAACCAAAGAGAAACTCTGAGACAGTTGGGCATAAGCAGAGGTCATTTTTTTCTTTCTCCCTATGAAATAGTTCTTTTATTCCCTTAGTTTTTTGGGATTTTTTTGCATTCAGAGGTTCGTGGTTGTAATCAATAATTTGGAAATAATACTACTGTTCCCTTATAAACTTCCTATTATAAAAATAATTCATTGAACTGTACATTTTAAAGGGCATTAATTTTATGAAGATCTTTAAAGATCTTCATAAAATTAATGCCCTTTAAATGGTTTTATTATATACCCTATACCCTAATGCCAACAGAAATTTTTGTTTAAGCATTTTTTGCGAGATACCTAAACATCTGTGCTGAAAGCTTGTGGTGATCATTGCAGAATAACGAGATAGTCATTGAAGAAGCTTTTTATCCAAAATCCAAGTTTCTACAAGGTTTGTCCTCTTTGTCTTGTACATTGTTTCATTTTCTTTGTACTTGATAAGACTAAGTAGATAAGCCACGTACAATTTTAGTTCTGAGAGAACATACTTCTCTATTTGTAATAAAATTTTATTTGGAGGGGAAAATTCTTCTTGATTGACTAGGATTCCCCAAGATATTGCTAAGACCTCTGTAGGTGAAATAAATTGCCCAAGATCTCAGAACCAGTGACAAAAGGAAGGAGGGAAGTAATCTACATACCCTGAATTTGAAATATCTCACATTTTGGATAAAATATAAAAGTAGATATTTATTCCACCATACTGTTCTGATAACAGAGAGATGGAAGAAAATCGAAAATCTAAAAGTGAAACACTTTGACATATTCCTCATCCATTAGAACAATGGTTCTCAAAGTGTGGTCTGTGGACCCACAGGGGAATCTGTAATGTATTTTGGTTGGCTATGTCATTTCTTTGAATCATATAATCTTAGGCATTTAGAATTAAAACAATTTTTTCTTTTTATTTAAATATTTTTATTCTTAGAGCTAATTCTGCATAATAGTAAATTCTTTTTTAAAAAGTTATTGCTGGCCTCAGAAACTTAACACTTCCTAGCTGTGGGATCTTGAGCAAGTCACTTAACCCCAATTGCCTCAGGGGAAAAAAAAGTTATTGCTATATTTTGTCTTTACATTGCTTTCACTTCCAAGAATATCTGTCCTTCTTCCTCAAGAGCCATAGATGCAACATAATAAAAAAAGAGAGGGAGGGAAAGTAGTTTTGTAAAACTAATCAACACATTCACAATGTCTCCTAATACATATAACGTTCTACATCCTAAGTTTGTTCCTACCCCACTCTCCCATCTCTGCAAAGAAGTGATGTTGCTGCATTTAGAAAAGATTTTTTTACAGAATTCAATATTCATTTAATAATGAAAATAAGCACCGACTAAAGGCATTCATTTTATTGCATTGCATTAGATGTTATAAGAATAGCATCCATGAACACTTGTTGAGTATATTCTACTGTGCTAAATACAATTTGGGGAACATAAAAGAAATGTAAGATTATACTTAAAGATCTTTTTGTTTTTCTTTCATTTTCAAAAGAAGATCAATGATACCACAATATTGGAGTTAGGCTATGGTGTATTCTTCTGTGGTTGATCAGTCCAACTTGGAATTAGAAGGTACTACCATAGATTAGGTACAAGTGATCCACTGCAACATTTAGAGTAGAAGTAGCTCTGTATTTGCATATATCATAAATCCGTTGTGCTTCTATGATTTTGTTTCACTCATAAGATATAGCACCTTCTTTGATGCAGTCACACCATGCTAGAGTCTTGTGTCAGCATTTCCCATGTCTCCTAGTTCTTCAGAGATGCCTTGAGAATATCCTCATACTGCTTCTTCTGACCACCATGTGAGTGCTTGCCTTGTTACAATCTATCTTAAAGTAAGTAACTAATAATGGAAAAGAATCCAAGAATAAGAAAAAAAATGAATGAATGAAAGTACACTTATTAACCACTTACTAAGTTCCAAGCACTGTGCCTGGGGAAGTAGGAATACTAATGCATACCTTAAGGCAATCCCTATCTTTAAGGAACTTAAATCCTGATTGGGGTATTAATCTTTATGTAGAATTGATAAGGAAAGAAATGTCTAAAGGAATCAAAGAGATGGTGGATTGATCTTCCCGCAGCAAATTGATAAGCCTTTCTAAGAACAATAGCAGTATGTAGTATAAGAAATAGAAAGGGTTGACTACATAACAACAGCTGAATTTTTCCCATTTAATATTATTTTTTCCAGTTACATGTAAAGATAAATTTTAACATTCATTTTTGTATGATTTTGAGTTCCAAGTTTTTCTCTATCCCCACTCTCTCAGCAACAAATAATATGATAGAGATTATATATGTACAATCATGTTAAGTGTATTTTTGGATCTTTTGGAATCTTTTGGAAGATTTTAGAGCTGTTTGGAGTTTAAATTCAGTAGTTGAAGATAGGATAGGAGTAGGGAAGGAGAATACTAACTGGACTTCTCCCTGATCTGGTAGCTCTTCCAAGGCTCCAAAAATGTAACTTGGTTGAGTTGATTGAAAGCATTTGGAAAAACTAAAAATCATTTAGATGTTGCTATCATACTTATCATTCTTTATGGAAAGTTTAGATTCTTATGAACCAGACTATTTAAATGAATGGAACAATATGATTTTGCCTCCTACAGGTGTTCTTTTTTGTCAGAGAAAGTCATAAAGAAGCCACTTGCCTCCTTTTATTTTTACCAGATCAAGCAGTATTTAAGAAAGAATCATAAAAGACAAAAGTAAAGAATAATAACCAGGAGAACAGTTTATGCTTTATAATCTCAGAGCTGAAAAGGACTTTTAAAGATTATCTCTTTCAACTCTCTTAACTTAAGTGGAAACTGAGGCCTACAAAGACAAAAAGATTAATTGAAGGCCAAATAACTGCTTAGGGTAAAGTCAGTTTTCTGAGATCCAGGTTTCTTCCATTAGAACATGCCAATATCTGATTATGCTAGAACCTCTTGATCCACAGGACCCCTTATTATAATGACTTTTGGTTATCTCAGGGAATAAATTAATTCATTGAGAATGGGTTTAATACTGATGCAGACGTGGATTTGCTACAAGAAATGGAAAGGTATTTCCAGATTTCCATGTAATCTGGAGAAAATGTGAGAGGGATAGACTCTAAGAAATAACCAAAGAATTTCATTACTGAAGCATTTTGAAATCTGCAATTCAGGTTACCAAATATTTATGAAGTATCAGTTATGTACAAGATATCCTTTAATATTCTTATTAGGATAAAATGAATAGGATTATGCCCTAGAGCATTTACTAATATGGGATTAAGGATGCTCATTTCCTATAGCATCACTCAGGACCTGGCTCATGCTATGTAACATGACTGCCCCACATCATTTCCTGTGACATTTTTATCTCTGGAACCCCTTTCTTCTGATATGCACACATCCTATTCTCCTGTCTTGAACAAAAATGTTAAAATGAAGATGAGAAGAACACAGAGGAAAACTCAGACCTGTAAAATAAATTCATCTTTCTTACCCAATGGAGAAATTGATGCATAGTCTTCCTACACATTGGAAATTTGGTAAGTAGACAGTACCAATAGTTGATTTTCTCACTTAATTGGAGAAATAGTATATTGTTATAGTATATAGTATATCATATTATGATACCTTCTACTAAAGAGAAAACTTGATTGGTTGGTTTATAAATCGTTTCCAAACTTTCCATGCCTCTGTCATTATTCAAATGAATCTGACTTGTGTACAAGACTTCCTAATTATGGCTCTTGTGTTAAACATTAAAGATACAAAGAAAAGTATATCATCAAATACTCTTAGTAATTTATAGTATTGTTAGGGGGAAGGATATGTGAAAAGGTAAGTATGATATTAAGTGTAGTGTGATAAATGAAATATATAGGTAAAGGTAAATATATAGGTATAGGTTAAGTCCTAAAAGCAATCTGAGCAATTGGAAATCACTTTCAAAAGGAGATGAAGACAGAGGAGGATTGGAGGAGAAATTAAAACCAGAGCTAAGGCTTGAAGAAAGGGAGATACTTCAGCAAAAGATGATAGAAAGTCGTTGGGGGTAACTTTCTTGGTATGGAAGACACTGTGAACAAAGTTATAGACAGGAAAGATATGGACAAGCAAAAACAAAAATAATTAATTGAATGATTAGAATAAAAAAGTTGTGCTTAAAAATTTGATGTCACTGCAGAGTTTTTTAATGGTATACTCCAGGGATTTATGCTTGATCATGGGCTATTCAACACTTTTATCAACGACTTAAATAAAGGCAGAGATCTCTTGCTTATCAAAAGCTGGGAAGGATAGCTAATACTTTGGATGACAATCACAAAAAATGCAAATAATACTGTCTAAAATGTTTTCATGATTAAGTAATATATGAATTGATGATTATAAAAGTTAAATCTTATACTTGTTTTTCTTAAATTCCTTTTTATACAGAAAAGATAGGGGTTACACAAAATTTGGGAGGGAAGGAAATGGAAGTTTATATGGAGCTCAAAGAATTAGCAGTGTAATTAAACAATGAAAAAACAAATGAATTAATGTGATCTTGGGCCAAGTTAAGAGAAACATGGTTTCCAGGAAAAGGAGAAAATAGTCCTACTACACTTCATGCTGATCAGACCAGTTGTTGAGTATTGTGTTCAATTCTAGATGCCAAAAAGTTAAAGAACACTGGTGTACTGGAGAGTTTTTATTATCTAGTAAAGGGCAATTAGAACAGGGGAGAGTTTTGCACTAGGCTAGAACTACTTAAACTTTTTCCACTCATGATCCTTTGTCACCTGAAAAATTTTTATGTGACCCTTGGCATATACATATATAAAATAGGTATACAAATCAAACACTTATTGATAACAAATCATAATTTTTGCAATCCCCACATTCCGTTATGGGACTCACAGTTTAATAATCTTTGCTCAAGATAATAAGATCTTACTAAGGAACTGGGGATGCTTATCCTGGAGAAGAGAAAGTTCAAAGGGAAAAAATAGAGTTCAAGTATTTGAGAGATGTCTTAAGGAAGTGAGATTACATTCGTGCTGTTTGACTCGAGTTCATAACCAGGAATAACAGTTGAAAATTACAAATAGAAATATTTAGACTTGATATCTGCAAGATTCAGTTAACAATTAGAACTCTTCAAAAGTGGAATGACATGCCTTAGGTGCTAGTGTAGCCCTTAAATGGAGATTTTCAAGCAAAGGCTATATAATTTTGTGAATAACCCAGTTTGTCCTGAATGAAGACTATAACATGAGATAATACTGGAAAGAATTATTTGAATTAGATTGCCGAAGACCCTGAAAGACAAAATCAATGTATTCTTTGTTCTAGAGGCCTTAAAGTTAAATTGATGGAAGATTTTGAGAAAAGGTATCATATCTTTAGAGACTTACATTAGTAATAATACTTAGGCATAGTTAAGTGGGATTGATTGGAGGGGAAGATAGGGTAAAGGCAAGAAGAACAAATAAGGGACAATTGCTCCATCCCAGGCTAGAAGTAATGAGGACTTGATCTAAGGTAACTTCATTATTCCACATTTCTAAACTATAAGGAGAAGGGAGTCTACTTGAATCTTTACATTTCAAATTTTCTGCTATTCACTTTAGAAAGACTGAACACACCAAAAACTACATAAAAAAGTCTCTTCAGAAGGAATATTTTTATTTCCTGCAATATCCTGAAATCTGCTTACTGGTGCTCTATGGTTAGAATGACATTAAAAACTTTAGATTTCCAGAAACCGTGGAAGTATTTTTTCTTTCCTATTTCAGTAGTCTGTTTAAAATATCAATTCTCTCTTAGAAAAATGTGAAAGTTTTTTCTTCTTGTTCCTATAAATGTAAAACCATCTTTGGTAATCAAATACTTGGCAAATATATGCCAGAGAACTGTGGAAAATAGAGACATATCATAATATTATTAAAAAAAATTTTAAAAATTAGTCCCTTTGAGAAGGCATTAAATTGATGCTATATAATGGACATTACAAACAGTAATATAGTACTATGTACCTGAAAACAAGGAACTGAACAGTACTACAAAATGCTTTAAATATGACTATTTGGAACTGTATGAAAAAAATGTGTTATTCCTGTAAACCTGAGCAGGCGTGGCATTTCTGACTGTCTTTCCTTTTACAACCAAGCTATAAATAAGTGTCTGGGAAGCATTTGAAAGCATCACATTGTTGCTAACACAAATGTGTGATCAGAATGTTGACTTTGGTAAATGTTTCTTCTTGAATTTTCTTCCTTTTCATACTTGGAAGCAATATGATATGGTGTAAGAAGCAGTGGCTTCAGAGTCAAAAAAAAAAAAAAAACCTGGCTCAGCATCTTACTAATTAGCACTAATTAGCTCAGTGTCCATGGGAGGACATTTTGCTTATCTGAAGCTAAGTTTCTTCTTCTGTAAAATATGGATAAAAGTATCTGTGCTCCCTATCTCCTAGTTTTGTTAAGAGAAAAGCTCTTTGCCCATTTTAACACTCTCTACAAGTAATGTTGTCAACATATTTGAGTGTATCCATTGTATTACTATATTGCTATAGTTCAACAGGTTCAAGACAGGCCCCTTACCTCTTTTGTGGGTTTTATAATTCATCTGAGAAGATAGGAGGTATATATAAAATGATCAGGGCAAAATAAGCTCTGTGCTTGAGAAGCTACATAACTAACAATACAATAAGAATCCAGAGAAGGAAGCAATCATTCAGAATAAGTCAACAATGTGACATAGCATGTACATGAACACATGAGCGCACACACACAGAATTAATATGATCCTAGACTGTATCACGAGAAGCATAATCAATCTCCAGAACCAGGATGGTGATGATGTTCAATTCCAAGTACCATATTTCTTAGGGAGGATGTTGTTAAGATGGAGAGTGGTAAAACCCATACTGCAGAAGTTAAAGAATTGAAGAGAGAAGACTTAGAATCTTATTTAAAGAGCTGATTTATGAATCAAGAGAAAATTGTGTCTCTCTGAGTTTCTAGTAAAAGTTGCAAAAAGGCACATACATATTAGTTTCTAGTTAGATAAGCCTTGCTAATGACTAGAGATCTCCCCAAGTGTAGTGGGATGCCTTTAGGCAATATTAACAAAGTTTGGAATGACAACTTGTTGGCTAGACTATAAAGAAAATTCAAATCAGCCAGGTTGGTGAGGTTCAGTTTAGATCAATAAGAATAAAGCACCTACTATGTGCAGGGTACTATGCTAGGTACTGAAAGTACAAAAACAAAAATGAAAAAAGAAATCCAAGCCCATAGTTCTGAAATTCTAGAAAATAGGGGGTTGGGGAAGACTTCTCAGAGATGATAGGACTTAGGCTGTGTTATGAGAGAGGGTTTAACTTAGGTGAGAGAAGATGAGGGGTGTCCTAGGAGGAAATGATCATGCATAAGAAGGGCAGAATGCTTGTGACAGGTTTGACCAAGAGTAAGTAAATTGCCTTAACTAAAAGCAAGTCATGTGATTCCAAAACCAATGGTCTTTCTACAAACCACATTATCCCTCCACATTAAAAATAATTGCATGATATGTTTTAAAGTATTGAATAACACCAGATCCACAAGAATGTAAATTCATGCTTTAAAATAAGAGAAATGAAGTTGATATATTTAGAAAGCTTTTGTACAATTTTTAAACATTTTTAAAAAGTTTTTGACATTTAATTTTATAAGATATTGATTTCTATTTTCCCCCATTTTCCCCTTCTCCAAGAGGGTAAGCAATCTGATATAGATTATACATGTAAAATCATATTAAACATGTTTTTATACACATTTTAAACTTTCCCCAAGTCTATCTATATCAGTTTTGTTTAGAGGCACGGAATATAACAAATATCCAGTTGTAAAAGTTAATACTAAAAATATAATTAAACTTTTTTTTAAATTTTCTACTAATTCTGCTATCTACCATACATATATATATATATATGTATATATATATATATATGGTAGATAGCAGAATATATATATATATATATATATATAATATTTGTTTTCTGTTTACTTTGAATCATTAATTCAGTTACCTATATTGTGTCAATCTCTCCTTATACCAAGAATTGCTCCCCTATATGACTTTAAAAAAGTGTTGGATGAGAAGAAGACTTGAGGTTTGTTACCTAATCCTAGCCCTCAATTTGAGCTATGCATATGAAATAGACAACCAACACATGCAGTCATCATATGACAGGATAAAGGAATTTCTCACACATTTCCTAGGATATTATGCACAATTATACTGGTAAGCATGACATTTGAAACTATTGTTGACACAGCTGTGCAAAGTACTCCCTTAATAGGGATCTGGTCACTGTTTGCATGGCAATAACATGCTTGTTATATGAGTTCCCAAGAAATATTGATATAATATTGTGCTTTTTTCCTTCTTTTTTCTTTTTCTTTTTCTTTAATCCAGTTGCCAATAATGATTCAAATTAAAGGATTTCCCTGCATTTTCTTTCTAACCATGATGATCACTGCAATATTTTTCTCTTTCAATCTTTAATGCACTCAAATTACATCAATAGTGTGGAAACATCTGTTGTTCTCCCTTAAAAGGGAGATTTGGAAGGGGGGCACTAAAAGGAGGAGAAATTCATCTAAGACTCCTGTGTTAAACTGTATCAGTTCCAGGAAGTTCAAAATACAGTTGGAATAATTTCTGTAGCATACAGTTGATGATAACATTCTATTTCTGACTGCAACTCAACTTAGCTTCTTATTAATTGCTTTACCCTAAAACAAGAAAATCTTGCAGAAAGCCTAGGCATTTACAAACTAATATTTTCTTTGATGTGCTTATTGATTAATATTCTTAGTGTAAAATTGATATGGATTCATTACATTTATAAAAGTATTCTAATATGGCCTGTGATAAGTATCAGAGAATTCTGAAGATAAATATTAAGAATCCAGCCTCCAGTGACCGATGTTTAAAGGCAAGAAGTCTTGTTCTTGGTGAACTGGGATATAAAATGGGAACCAAATCATTTGGAAGTGTAAAAAAGGAGAAAGGAACCAAGTTTTTGGAACACCAATATCAAAGGGACAATAAGCTTGACTCAAAATTGTCACTAAGCTTCTAAAATATTGTTCCTCATATTTCCTGTCAGAATGAAGGAACTGATATAAATAGATAGAATTGATGTTCTCCAGTGAAGCCACTGTTTCTTAAGAGACACTAGGACATAAAGTCTTATAAATGTTGAAAATCATCTTTAGTGAGCATTGTTTTTTGTTTTGTTTTGTTTCTCTTCCCAGATTATTTTTATCTTGTGAATACAATTCTTCCTTTGCAACAACAACAACAACAAAATTGGATTCTGCACACATATATTGTTCCTAGGATATACTATAAGATATTTAATATGTATGGGAATGCCTGCCATCTAGGGGAGGGAGTGGAGGGAAGGAGGGGAAAACCTCAGAACAGAAGGGAGTACAAGGGATAATGTTGTAAAAAAAAATTACCTATGCATATGAACTGTGAAAGAAAATGTTATAATTATAAAAATTAATAAAAAACAAAATTAAAAAAAGAGAAAATCATCTTTACATGTATTTACAAAAATAAGTACTAATTAAAGAAATTAAAACTTTAAAATTAAAAAAAATGAAAACTTAAAAAAAAACTTTGCAGTTCATTGTGGTCTAAATTAGTGGTTCTCAAAGTAGAAGGTCTTGGGGATCATGAAACCACATTCAGAGGTTCAAAAAATTCAAAATTATGAAAATTAGAAAAACAAAGGGATAGTCTACTTTCAGATCCTTCAGATCAGGAAGGAATTTGTGGCCAAAGAAGAACTAGAGTATATTATGAAATGCAAAAATGATCATTTTGATTATATTAAGTTAAAAACATTTTGTACACACAAAATCAATGCAGCTAAGATTAAAAGGGAAGCAGAAAACTGGGAGAAAATGTTTACATCTAAGGGTTCTGATAAAGGCCTAATTTCTAAAAAATAGAGAATTGATTAAAATTTATAAGAATATAAGACATTCTCCATTAGATAAATTGTCAAAGGATAAGAACAGACAATTTTCAGATGAAGAAATTTAAACTATTTCTAGTCATGTGAAAAATGCTTTAACTCACTATTGATCAGAGAAATGCAAATTAAGACAATTCTAAGGTCCCACTACATATCTCTCTAATTGGCTAAGATGATAAGAAATGATAATGATTTATGTTAGAGGAGATGTGGGAAAACTGAGACACTAATACATTATTGGTGGCATTGTGAACTGATCCAACCATTCTAGATAGCAATATGGAACTATGCCCAAAGGGCTACAAAACTGTGCATATCCTTTGATCCAGCAATGTCTCTGCTAGGCCTCCCCAAAAAGATCATTAAAAAGGGAAAAGGACCTTTGTGTGCCAAAATGTTTGCATTAGTCCTCTTTGTGGTGTCAAGAAACTGGAAACTGAGTGCATGCCCATCGGTTGGAGAATGGCTGAATAAGTTATAGTGTATGAATGCTATGGAATATTATTGTTCTGTAAGAAACAACCAGCAGGATGGTTTCACAAATGCCTGGAGAGACTTGCATGAATTAATGCTAAGTGAAGTGAGTAGAACCAAGAGAACATTATGTATAATAAGAAGAAGATTATGCAATGATCAATTCTGATGGATGTGGCTCTTTTCAAAGTGAGCTGATTCAGGCCATTTCCAATAGACTTGTGATGGAGACCATCTGCATCCAAAAAAAGGTCTATGGAGACTGAATGTGGATCACAAAATAGTATTTTAACCTTTTTGGTTGTTGTTTACTTTGTCTTTGTTTTCTTTCTCATTTTTTCCCTTTTTGATCTGATATTTCTGGTGAAACATGATAATTGTGGAAATATGTTACAGAAGAATTATACATGTTTAACATATATTGGATAACTTGCTGTTATCCAAGGGGAGAGGGTGGGAGGAAGAGAGAAAAATTTGGAACACAAGGTTTTGCAAGGGTGAATGTTGAAAACTATTTTTGCATATATATGAAAATTAAAAAAACCTATTATTTTAAAAATTCAAAAATTTTTCCTGGAAAAATTTCTGAAAATATCTCTAAATATAACCTACATAAACAAAAACACTTTGAACAGATCCTCAATTTTTGATAGTATAAAGATACTGAGAATCACTTCTTTAGATGAATCTGGGCTATTTATAAAATTATAGCCCTCATGGTGTTGGTCATCATTGTCTTTTATTGTAGCTTTCCTCACTTTGATCAACATTTGCTGTTTAGTACTACATAAAGATTCCTTTTGAAACATGACATGCAAATGGTGATTTCCCTTTGAGTTGCTCACAGGAAAGAGTGAAAACCAAATATAATTTCTAATTTCCTCGTGTGCCCTTTGAGTACCAAACCAACATGAGCACTGTACAACTTATGGTTATAAATTCCACTCTTAGATTTATTTCTCTAATTTGCCAAACTTCATTAAACACCTGTCATGTACAAGACATTGTAGTAGGTAAAAAACACAGAAACAAAGGCAAAATAGTTCCTGTCCTCAAGAGTTTATGTTCTCCTGGGGAAGCCACTGAAGAATTTTGAGCAAAAGCATAACATGTTTAGACCTATTTCTTGAGGATTACTTTGGCAATTGTATGTGAGTGGATTAGATGGGGAGGAGACTAAAAGCAGGAAGGCAATTAAGATGGAGTTATAATAATCCAGGTGATCAGAACGTAAACTAGGTTCACAAGAGTATGAAAAGAAGAGAATAGAAGTCTGAGATATAGCAGAAACACACTTAATAAGATTTGGAAATTAGTTGGTAATGGGAGAGTGAAGAAAAATGAAAAATTACTGATAGATCTGATATTACAAAACTGAGCTCATAGTAACTGGAAGCATAGAAGTCTCATAAGTAGAAAGAGGGAAATTTTCAGGAACCATCAGTTCAAGATAATCAGTTGAAAATAAAATAGATGGAAGCAACTTGAGTACAGAGGGGAGCCAAAGAAACCACTATTGCAAATATTTAAAGACAAATAAACTACTTTGTGCTTTTTAGGGGAACTCAGAGAAAGGAACGAAGAATTAAATGAAAGGTTGTATTTATCAAAAATTTTTAAGCTAAAATAAAACAAAAAATAGCTAGAATTCTGTGGAAGAATTTATGGTGCGTTCTGAATATGAATATTTCACTTAATGAATCTGTTCATTTATTTTGAAATGTAATGAAAAGGAATGTTTAGTCTATTCATCAGAGAAAATAAAGTTAGCTACAGAATTATGTAATTAGAATTATTTTCAAATGAGAGAATTGTAGAGGGGAGGAGAATAATTGTGTCAGCACTTTGTGTTTTGAGTTTTGTGATTCTGGTATCCATTCATAGAAGTGTTCCTCCAAACTTTGACCAGATATTTTTGCTTAATGATCTCTATATTTGGTATAAAAAGCAGAAGAGAAATCCATTAAGAAGAGCATATTTGAGATGTGGATTATAAAGGATCCAAACATGGGTCCTAGAAATAATAATATATTTATTGGTTAATGATCTCCATGCATCAGTATCATGTAAAAAGCTAGAACTGCTGGAACATGTCTAAAGTTAATCCTTATTGGGTTTGAGAACTGGAGCCTGAGACACAACGAATATATTATTATTTGCACAACCAGTAACTATCTTCTGAAATAACATGAATTTGTTTAACACTCAATTCCATTCCTGCATGCAATTCAGATTTGTTGTTTATACTGGGAAACCTTAGCTAAAAAAGCTAAGGAGATGGCATTCCATAGCTTCTACTTTTGCAAACCAAACTGAGTCATAGCATAATAGCAATGAACTCTCTGAAAACAGTACAATTCTCAGATGAAATATAGATCTGAGTCTTGGCCAAGAATGGGTACTAGAAACTAAATGGTACTCTTTCTGGGTGTGGGGAATATTAAACACAATTTCTTATCCCTCATTGTTTCCTTATCAGTAAAATGACGAGTTTGGACTATTTGTCAAAATAGTCTATTCTAGATCTATTATTCTATAATTTTTAGAATATTTTTATTAGGAGTATGAATTAATTTCATAAGTATCATCAGAACCATAACTAAAAAATGTATCCAGTTCATTGCCCAAGTACCAAATACAAATGATTTTAACAGTATTTATAGCATAGAAATTAATTACAGAGTTTTTCATTAGCAAGAATGAATACTTAAAACAAAAAATCTACCAGATCATGAGATGAAGTAAATGATACATCCCTACTTTTTGAAGATTTATATTCTACTTCTACAAGGAGTCCTCACTAAAAAAAATTGCAATGAGGCTCTGGTCATGGTCAATTGACCACAAACTGTTATCAATCCATCAACAAGCATTTAATAAACACATTTTATATGCTAGGTACTATCCTAGGCACTAGGTGTACAAACACAAAGACTAAAACAATCTTACTTGCAAAGAGCTTCTTATAGATCCCTTTCTCACACACAGGGTACACACTATATGAGAATTGTCTTCCGTGATGGTAGAGAAGTGAAAAATTCTCTTTAACGAAGTGGCAAGTAGGAGTTTACTTAATAATCCTCCAATTTAGAAATATCTAAAGTTCCCCTGGGATGTGAGCAGAACAATCGACTTTCTATGGAAATGCTACTCTTTTTATGTTTCCTACCTCACTTATATTCTCTTTGTTCAAGCTTTCCCTTCAAAGTATGGAAAAATTTATATTACCAGAATTTGACAAAAAATATCAGGTGGTTTAGTAAATTTTGATGGGGTAGTCTGATGACCATGAGGATAAGTGGATTGGAAAGGCATAAGGATCTTCTATCAGGACTACTATAAATATTACCAGAAAGAGGGGAATTTGGATGGCACAAAACAAGAGATGGGATCTTTACTGACTTCATTTTATAAAGTTTTTTTTTCATTTGATAATATCTGTTGGGACTTTCCCGCATATGATGAATAGAACAGGTTCTGAGAGAACTCGGTATGAGCTGTAGGTAGAGTTTAAATGTGTTTTTAAACACTGCAAGACTAAATGATTACTTCACAATTACATTCAATTTTTCCCCAAATCTCTTCTGTTTCAAAATAAATATTACATAATCCTTTACTGTCTTCAATGGACTAGGAAGTAATATTTTTAGCACGTCATTTAAGGCTGTGACCTTACCTCCTTGTTAGTCAAATATATTTAGTAATGATCAGTTAGTAAATGTCAATTAGCTTTCAAAAACGATGACTGCTTTTACTAGATGAAAGGTGAATGCAAAATTCACATGACATTCAACAATACAAGATGAGTGAAAAACAATAATAGGAAAAGAGATCAAAAGTGCATGCAGGTATTCCAAGAGTGCAGAAAGCTCACTTAAAAGCTTGAAACATCGTGTTCAAAAACTCCCAATCTATTCCTAGTATTACTTGATCTCCCTTCTGAGTGCCTTAATAATTTGTGTTGTTTGTCAAGTGATGACTACTCTTAAAATGCATATGAATAGCTTCACATTTAATCGCAGCTGGAGATGGAAGACAAGTCGTTTATTAAAATAAAATCATCATTTCCAAGCTAACTTTACTAGCTCATCTAATTTCATATTTGCTTATTTTTTAAAACATATGTTGAAGAGACACTTTCATCAATTTTTTTTGGTTCAAGATATTTTTTTCCTACAAATATAAGAAATTATCTTCACTTCCAGTAGGGGTGGGTTAAAAACATTTATAACATCTGATTCTATACAAGAACAATAACAAATTACCAACTTATCATAGTTTTATCTTGCTTAGTCTTTCAGAGGATCTGGAAAACTATGGCAATAAATGTACAAGGAGGTAGGCAGGTTGGGTTAGTAGATAAAAAGATTCCCTTACATAAAGGGATTTGAGGAACTTGTGAGGAGGAAACTTCATTTTACAAAAACAGAGTTACACTTGGTGTCTAGAGAGAGCACTGAACAATTAAGGGATTTGCATAAGGACAAGTGGACAATATTTGTTCAAAAGCAGAACTTTTCTGACTTCAAGACAAGATTTCTATTCTCTGTATCACACTATCTCCCTTTTGTTAAAGTTGGACTGTACCTGTACTTTTAGTGATCTCTTTATTAATCTAATTAGATTACAATTTTTAAAAGATTATAATTGGCATTCTAATTCAATTGTATTCTTGCCATCTCAACTATATCTATAAATTCTAATGACAAATAGGATTTCATTCATTGTCACCTAGGACATAATACTTTATATTCCTTGAATATTTGGTTAATGAATGGGAAGCTTAATATAATATTTAGTACTTACTAACCAAAATATTATATTACTTGAAGCCCCTCTCCCTAATTCATTTAACATACTTACTGAAGGTCTACTATGTGCAAGGAAGTGTATTGGATATATAAAGTTCTGCTGATTAGGGTGCAGTAATGTCCCTGTTTAAAATTTACAGCTGCTGCCAGTAGAAGTACAGTAATTGCCAGAAGATGTTATTAGAAAGCTCTTTAAAATATACTTAAAGTGTTGGCTTTTTCTGATTTTCAAAAGAATTCATCTTTCCTAAAACTCCAGTATTCACAAGCTGAATAGAACTTGATAAATACAGCCTTTGTTCCTCTCAAAAGAAAGTGAATTCTGTTATTTGTGTGATTTTCCCCCTAGCACTTAGAATATTAGTGAGAAAAGAGGAAAAGTTTGGCTTAAATGTTGTGATTTCTATCAGCATATTAATATTGAAACATTTTCCTCCACTTAAGATCCACATAAACAGCCTTAACAGGTGTGTGACACATGGTGATAAACACAATAGCCAATTATGATTTTTAGTGTGTGGAAGAAGAAATGTTAAGAAAATACATTAAAATAAAGAAAATAAAAATATTGGACAAGGCTGAAAACAATACTAATTTCTAGATGTTTTGGTGCAAATTTCAGCTTAGTTTATTTATAGCTTTCTGACGATTTCTTCTTATGGGTCTTTGATGTTTTAGTAATTACCAGCTAGCTGTTTTGAACATGTGTTTTGTAAAGAGACAAAAATATTCACGGTGGGCACAGCTTATAGATGTAATTGATTTCTGTTTTTGTCAAACATTTCTAATGGATGTTTGGTTATTTTACATTAGAAATTATAACCAAATTTCTCTTAATTTTAAAACAAATATTGATATTATTTTACATCAAAATATTCCTTAAATCCTTTCCCATGGACACAGGAAAAAGTTTAAAATCAGATAGTTTTAAAGTGACTGCAAAAGTCACTAGAAGTTTTTAGTCTGAGAAGAGAGAAAAGGAAGAGATAAAAAAGAGAAAGAGAATGTGTGCCTGGGGGGTTGGAAGGGTGGCAGGGAAAAGAGCAGATTAGAGTTGGGCAAGGAAGCTTAAATATGCATATTTCTTTTGGAATGACCATTCATATCAGAAATCAGCTTTAAAAATGGAAATTTTCACCACTATATCCTATGTCTATTTCTTTTACAGGGACAATTTCTGTCTTCTTTATTTTTTTAAGTATTAAAAAATACCTTCAGTGATTCAGTTTTCATAAACATACCTGTGGGCCTAATTCTGTCTGACTCTACGAATACAGAGGCCAACTTGTTTTTAGGTATTTTATTTACTGTTTTAAAAGAGGCCTCCAATGGGTTTCATTCTTAAAGGCTTCCACAGTACATGATTGCTTATTGTATGTAATCTAGGTAGTGAGTACTAACTAAAGGTCCTGATCCTTTTCAAAATTAAATTCCATGCCAGTTTTTTGAGCTTCACATATTTTGCTCATGACATATGGACCAACCAAATGTTAAATCTAAAACTTGGTATGGATTTTTATTAAAAACTTGCTGTTGTGATTGAGAACCCCATTCATCCAGAGCAACACGAGGAAAGGACTGTCACAAAGCCTGCAGACTGTCTATTCTATGCTATAAATAGGCTCGGTTTGTTTTTACGGTGCTATAGCAGTTTAGGCATAAAGTATTTTCCAACTCACAGGCTGTTATAGTCATACTGTGACATTCATGCTGATGTAGTGCAAGCTGTGGTCTTTGTTTTCTTTGGACAAGCACAATTATTATCTGATAAGAATGTTTATCTCAATGACAAGGAAGTAAAATTCCATATATTCTGAAGTGTTATAAAACTTAATATCAGAGTCTTTGATTCTCAAAGTTAAGATTAAAAAGGCAGGGTCAATATTTAGCAGTTATAAACTATACTACTATAGCTGACCCTGTACAGAATAGGAAAATATTTAAAACTAAACTGCTTTCTCAGCCACATCCTCAATTTCTTCTTTCCTTTCACCTCCCCCTAACCCCTAGGAAATAGTTCCTAGTCTCTCCTCACACCTTCCCTTTTAAAACCTGCACTAAGAAAAGCATCCTGTCCACTTATTCACACAATAAGGTGTGAATGACATCCATCCTTTCTCTCCCTCTTCTTTCTCTTCTCCCACACCTCCTCCTCTCCCTCCCTTCCCCTGTTGCTGCTGCCCTGGGTTGGGGAGGGGCATAAACTTGCCACCATACCCCCCTTACTCAATAAAAAGCTGATTAATAGAGAATGAAATTTTAAACTATGGAATCTCTAATGGAAGAATCTTGGTTATCAATGAACTTTGAATGAGTGAAGAAAGTAGCATCCCTATATATAGCCCCTGAATTCTCACCACAGAAGTGACTGACTATTCATAACTTTGCCAACTTTAAATAATGATATTAATGAAATAGAAGAAGCAATGCATTGTAGTTAGTAGACAGACAGTCAGGAAGATCTGGGTGAGTTCAAGTCCCTCTGACACATACTGGGTGTGTGACCTTGAGCAAGTATTTCAGTGCTCAAGTCTAGGCAACTCTCTTAAGACTAAGTTGCCCAGAAGGTGTCAACCTGTGTTTCTAGTTCCATAAACCAATAAAATCATAGGTCAAATCCTTATTCTTGTGATTAAAATAAAGGTTTATTTGCTTTTTTTTTTTTTAACATTTCTTAAAATTTTCCCTAAAATATGTTAAACTGAGTTATTGCTGATACAAAATTACATGTAATCAATTTCTATAAATTTGTTCCTATATAACACATGTGTAGCAGATGTACATTTAAGTACACATAGAATTTGTTGACAAATACTGCATATATAAGTTCTAGTTTAAAACTGTAATTTAATGCAATATTTTTCATACACCAAACTGATATTTCAGTCATTAAAAATTATTACAAATGCCAATGTAATTGTTTTGGAGCAAAGTATCATTTTAATGAGAATTTAAGATTTAATTCTATGATAGATGTTTGGATAAAAATAAAAATGGGTTTGGTTTAGAGAAAGTATGTAAGATTCCACAGTGTGACCTAATCATTCTAATAATGTGTTCCCTTGTGATGCCTCTCTCTCACATCAAAGCCTCACATCACAGTGACACATGCCATGATGAAAGCCTCAGAGAATTCTGCCTTGGACATTTGCATGCCAAAGTCTAGCCTTGCTCTGGCTTATCCACCAGAGGGTGCATCCAGTTTGGGATGTGTTGAGTGGCCCTGACCAAGTCATCAAGTAAGAACTAGTTTGTCTTCCAGTTTGGATCCAATGTGAACCTAGGATATCTGGGAAAAAAGTATTTAGACCGCTGATTTGATCAAGTGTAGAAAGGCTCCAAGCTAGTATACTAAGTCAAAACCTGCTCAAGCTTGGACTGGATGATACTCTAGATTAAGGCAAATAAAGTTATTAAGCATTTTAAGTGACTATATATGTTTACTAAAAAGAGTATTTTACAGAGAACTCTCATATGGATACCAGAAGAAGACATTACCTCAAGGTCTCTCTGAAGGATTCATTATTGACTGGAAGACATGGAAGAAAGGGGTACCAGAATCAAAGAGGGCACTAGGAACAAGACAGAATCATAACAGCAGAAAGAAAATGTGATTTGCACAAATCTAGATATACCTTCATCTCAAATATTCAAATGAACTATTTATGTCTGACCTATGGTAAAGTCTTCTGAACTTATATTGGATTGATCTGTCACTCAAACACATTTTAGTTTGACCTCAATTTTGGGATGTCATTGATACTCTGATACAAGGGACCAACAACAATCTGATCTTTTCCAGCACTGTGCTAAGCCCTGTGGATATAAAGAAATACAAAAGACAGTATCTGTTTCCAAAGAACTCACAGTCTAATGGGGAGAGACAAAATACAAACAACTATATACAAACGAGCTATGTATAAGATAAATTGGAGATAACCTCAGAGAGAAGACATAGGGCTTAAGGCTGTGATTTCAGCTTGGACTAGAAAGAGACCATGAAGATCAGAAGGTAAATGGGAGGGAGAAAATTCTAGGCATGGGGGATAACAAGAGAAAAGGTCCAAGTTTGGTGATGGAATATCTTAAATAATACCTGCCCTCAAGGAGCTTATGTTCTATTGGGGGAAACAACATGTACAAATATAAATACAAGCAGTTCTGTTGTAACATGTCATATATATTCGCCCAAAGTAGCCTACTATGTCAAATCAATCAATAAAAATTACAGGTTAAGGGGAAAATGAGGTTGGGGTGTGGTACTTAAAAGCTTCTTCATTGAGCACAAATACAAAAGATAGGAACCTAATAAAAATTAGTAGTGTAATTTTATATATTAAATGATAAAGAAATACATAAATGCCATGATAAATAGTGGCTATGTTCCGTGTCCCAGGCTGTTCTAGCAAATATGGCAAATCTAAACTTCCACCTTTTGAGTTAGAGACCAAAGTGAAAGGGAATTGGTATGAGACTGGGACATGGACCGGCACTTCTTCACTCCAAACCCTGCACCAGAAAATTTATAACACTTGACTTTGACAAAGACATGGACTTTGCTTTTTGGAAGGGGGCCTTGGAAGACTACTTGTAAGTTATTATAAACTGGCACAGTTTTCTATATTCTCACTATTCCTTGAGGGAAAAATCTTAAACAAGTTGGAAATTTGAATTATACCCTTAATGTATAAAACAAATTTACATTTTGAACATACATTAACTGCAAAATTGACTGCAAATCCAAAATATATACAAGTAAATAAGATAATTGGTGGACAGTGGAGGGACTAGTAACTGGGGAGGTTAGGAAAGTCATTTGCTTCATGGACAAAAGACTGCTTGAATTGAATTTTCTAGGAAATTAAAGATTATAAAAGATAGATGAAGGAGGTCAGCAATGTGTAGAATCCATCTCCATGAAAAGTCTCAGAGATGGGAAATAGAATGTTCTAGATGAAGAACAGCAAATGTCCAGTTTTGTTAGACCTTAGAGTAAAGGGTAATTAAGTAATAGATTAGAGGTAGAGTATGAAGGGTATTTATTACTAAACAAGGGAGTTTACATTTGATCCTATAGATAAAAGGAAGCCATTGGGACTTTTCAGATAGGGAAAATATGTGGCCAACTTTTGGAATATCACTTTGGGAGTTATGAAGAAGATGTATCAGAGAGAGAAGAGACTTAAGATGCGAAGATCAGTTAGGAGGCTATTGGAACAATCTATTTAAGAGATGAAAAGGGTCTAGACTAAAATGTTAATCATATAAGTAGAGAGAAAGTGATATATGTAAGACATGTTGTGGAGGTAAAAAGACTTAGTAATTGGTTAAGGAGGATGAGAAATAGAGGATGACTGAGTTCCTGGATAACTTTAAACATGAGGATTCTCTAGACTGTAAAAGAAAGAGGAATAGAGATTTTAAAGAAAGAAAATGTGTTACATTTGAGATACCTACAGAGCATCCAACAGACTTTTTGTGATTTGAGACTGGAGCTCAGGTGAAAAGTTAGGGATAAATGTATAGATGTGGGAGTTATTTGTACTGATATGGTAATTGCATCTGTGGGAGTTGATGTGATCACTGTTAAAGTGTAAGCCAAGTAACACAGAGAGGACAGATAAGAATCTTGGAGTGCATCCTCATATGGAGGCAAATGATCTGGCAAAGGAGATTTAGAAGCATATAGGAAAAGAAAGAAGGGATAACAGTATTGTAAAAATTCAGAGAGGAGAGAATAGCTAAGAGAATATTGTTCAGTGATATCCAGTGCTTTAGAGATAGCAAGGAGGATATACCCTTGGATTTAGCAATTAAGAACTCACCGATAATTTTGGAGATAGCAATTTTAGATGAGGGAAAAGTCAGAAGCCATATTGGAAGAGGAAGAGAGGTGAGTGAGAAGGGAAGATAATAAATGGGAACAGGTTGTTTTTTTTTGTTTTTGTTTTTGTTTTTTGTTTTGTTTTGTTTTGGTAGGAATTTGATTGTGAAAGGGAGGAGAGGTAAAAGATGATACCTCGAGGGAATGGTAGTATAAAACAAAGATTTTTTTGGATGGGAGAGACCTGTGCATGTCTGGAGGCAACTGAGAAGTCAGTAAGTAGGATCAAGAACAGTATATTTTTTTCTGGAAGGAAACTTAGAGGTCATTGAGATCAATCTTTTTATTTTTCAAATGAAGAAACAGAGGTCTACAAATGTTGATCGACTTGCATAGGATCACAGAGCTAGGGAAAGAAAAAGGGTTTGATTAATGTGAGAGGGCTACTTGGTGAATGAAGATAAGAGGTAAAGAGATCTAAACTAATAGAGAAAGTTTGACTACTGGGAAGAGAAAGGCCATCTTCATCAAAAACTGTAAAAAAGGAGAGAGACTAGAGAATGGTGTCTGGGGGTTTTAAGAGGTAAATTGGAGAAGAAGAAGCTTACTGTAAATAGGCTCTACATTTTCAGTAAAATATGAGACAGACCTTCTGAGAGGGAAATGTAGAGAATAGTATAGAAGTCTTGAGAAGAGAAAAAGAAGCTTCTTTCTCAAATGCATATATAGTCCCTTAGCACCCATAGGATAATTAATTTTACTTTTTCTTGCTTTATAGAAATAATTGTATAACAACAAGTATTTTGTATGATTATAAAAACCACTTTTTACAATGTTTCCAAATCATTTTTAGCCTTTGTCTTCTCTAATTTATCCTTTACTTTGCTGTCAAATTGATATTCCCAAAACACAGGTTGGACTGAATCACTTCATACTAAAAATATTCATTGGCTTCCTATTACCTCTATGATAAAACACAAACTTCTCAGACTGGCATTGAGTATTCTACATAATCTCCCCTCTTTTCTAGTCACTTTATATGTGTACTTTCTTTTATTGTTATTTGTCCTTTGTTCTCAAAGAGAACCATAACAGGGAGGTGATGCCATGTCATGAAAATTAATTGGATTTAAGTGAATGTGAATAAGATGAGCTTAGTCATAAAATGGAAGAAGATAGTAGAATGAATTAGAAACCAAAGACCAAAAATATGTTGTGCACAAGAAACACATTTGGAACATAAAGATACACACAAGTTGCCATGAAGGTCTTAAGCAGAGAATGTTATGCTTCAATTAAAGTAGAGCAGGGATGGCAAATATGATGTTAGAGAAAGCAAAAGCAAAAATGTATCTAATTAAAATAGATAATCAGGGAAACTACATTTTGCTAAAAGGCACCATAGAGAATGAAATAATATAAAAAAATTTATATCAAGTTTCCATGATAAAAGCCTGATTTCTCAAATATATATTTAGGGAACTGAGTCAAATTTATAAAAATAAAAATAACTTGATATGTGGTCAAAAAAATGTGAACAGGTAGTTTTCAGAAAAAGAAATCAAATATATCTGTAGTCATATGAAGAAATGTTCTGAATTTATAGTGATTAGAAAAAAGCATATTAAAACCACTCTGATGGACCAAATCACACCCAACAGAAGTGACAAATTCTGGAGGGGAAGAGAGGAAATAGATATATTAATGAACTTTTGGTGGAACAGTGAACTGATCCAAACATTCTGGAACATAATCTGGAACTATGCCTAAAGGGATATAAAACTGAGTACATACTCTTTTTAATCCAGTAATATAACTATTAGGTCCTTACTCCAAAGATATAAAAGAAAAAAAGAAAAAGAACTATATATATACACCACTGACCAACTAAACATTTGCCATAAAGCATATTCTTTTTAACATTATATATATATTTTTTTCCTTCCAATTACATGGAAAGATAATTTTTAATACTCATTTTAAAAAATTCAAGGCACAAATATTCATTTTCATGCGAGTTGTTCTTTCCATTTACATCATTGAAGTCACTGGGTATATGTTTTTTTTAGTTTTATTTACTTCACTTTTCATCAGTTCATGTAAGTCTTTCTATGCTTTTATATCTTCACCATATTTATTGTTTCTTGTATCACTCACATGCAGACTTTCATATACTTTCTGTTCCAGTACTAGCTATTCCTTGTATATGACAATTGCCCACCTCCTTCTATGCCTTTATACAGATGGATCCTGCAAGTCTGAAATGCTTCCTCCTTCTCTCTTCTGACTCATAGAATTCCTAGGTTCTTTCAAAGCACAACCAACATGACACATATGACAGATTACTTTTCCTGAGTATCTCCTCCCCAGTTGTCCCTTTCCTTTAAATTGTTTTATCTTATTTTGTATTCACTTCTTCACAGACCAGTTGTATCATCCCACTCCAATTCCTTGTTTCATCCCCACCGATATAAACTCATCTAAGCAGAGAATTTTTGGTTTTATCTTTGCATTCTTAATTTCTAATGTCATTCCTTGTTCATAGTAGGAGCTTAATAAATGTTTGTTGAATTTTCTGCTTTTTCATGTTACATAAATAGAATACTATTGCTCACATTCTGAAGAGATATTTTGTGTGTTCTTTCCATTTGGCTCTGTTTTCCCCTGTTTGTATCATTTAGATTTTGAGTCCATCTGGCAATGACTGTATCTTTCTGTACACAAATATATTAAGTAGAGGTTAAGCAATGAAAATTATTTAATATTAATGAGCCCCTGATCAATATTCTGCAAAATTAACTGGCTTATATAACACTCTTTAACTCTTTATTAGTGGGAACTATGTCTTCTTCCATAGGGAGAAAAAAGTCTAATTCTGCCTTAACACATCTGTTCTGGATCCTGAAATCTCCTGGCAAAGGTTAAAGCTAAACAACAAGAAGACTTATCCTAGAACATGTTTTATGAGCTATGTACTGTCAGACATATGGAAAAATGCTCTAAATCATTATTTATTAGAGAATGCAAATTAGAACAACTCTGAGGAAACACCTCATACCTTTCAAATTGGCTAATATAAAAGAAAAAGAAAAATGATAAATGTTGGAAAGGATATGGGCAAATTGGGATTCTGATGCACTGTTAGTGGAATGGTGAACTTATCTAATCATTCTAGAGAGTGATTTGTAACTATGCCCAAGAGGCTATAAAACTAGATATACCCTTTGATCTAGGAATACCACTGCTAGA